>NW_024038331.1:1200000-1800000 GCF_016077235.1 Cyprinodon tularosa
GGACAAAGGTAATTCTTTTGAGGACCGGACTGTCCACATTTTGGACAAAGAAGACAGGTGGTTTGAAAGGAGTGTAAAGGAAGCCATTTATGTGAAGAGAGAAAAACAAACCTTAAATAGAGGGGGTGGAATCAGTTTTCAGCTCTCAAAAACCTACAACGCAAGAATAGAGTTGATTCCCTCCCGCTATCATCTCATTCCTCATCGCCATGCAGCGGAACCAGTACATCTCGTCCCGTTCAGCCAGGCCAACAATTCCCCCTAACGACCCCCTTTCAGAGACATAGACCAGTATCTGGTTTTGCAGGCCAGCAAAGACCTTAACGACTCTCCATTACTAATCAGTGGACCTGTTTTTGGTTCAAACTGCATGTTTTCTAAGCCATAACAAGGCTTTGTTGGGCTACTCTATAAAGCTTGGAACTCATCGCTAATCCAGACATTTTGAATTGAAAAAGCTTCCTGGATGGGAAGTGAAGCATCTTCAAACTTGGAAAACAAAGTCCAGTGGTTTGATTTCAAACTTTTTTAAAGTTTTTTGGAAACTTAACTGGAAATGTTTAGACACAAAGACTTCTTGATAGGTGTCAATACTTCTTCATTAAAACAGAGCAAAAGTTTGATTACCTCTGTTTTAAGCTTGTTTAGTGGTTTTTCAAATAATGAAACCTAATTTTTCTGCTCTTAGCTGTATTTCATCCACACACCTGCTGTCATTTAGATAATTCCCATTTTTCAGGCTGTTCTTAGAATCTAATGGACGATTCCGCATAAAAAACCAGACAGATCAAACCGTTTTGAGCCATTCAGACCAGTCTCATTGTGTACCATGTCATTTTAAACACGCTTAAAAGGTATTTTCCCAATTTCATCACATCTTGATGCCAAAATACTTTTAACTCTTGCTATGTGAATGGCTGCTTTTTATTTGTTGATAAAATAATAAAGAGTTGTGATTTATGAAGGGGCTGTTCAGTGTATCGTTAACAATATAGCTGCATGTTTGCTATTGTGCCCTTATTAAATAACCTTTGAATACATGAACCACTCTTATTTTTGAAACGAGAACAAAAAAAACCAGCAAAAAAGTAAAAGCACTGGAACACCCCAAAGAGACTAAACATTTAGCAAAGCTACTGTATTGTTTTCTTCTTTTTTTTTTTTTACCCAACACCCTACTGCAGAGAACTTGCTTATTATTTGACACTTTTAAATGTTTACTGACACACAAGCAGCACACAGTCATTGAACTAAGAAACAAAAAGTACTGTCCTGAGCAGGTTTTATTTTTATCCTGTGTCGCTTATCATTGTTAAGTCTTATCTGTTGTAGAGAAACCTCGGCATATGACTTGGCCTTGAAATTTGATGGGTCATAAAGATAACTGAGGAAAAACCCCGGAAAAATACAGCTGCTAACACACTGCCAGTCAAAATAATCAGAAGACACGCCTTGCACTAACTAAAATACTTGGTATTTTAGCATGTGTGAAAAAGAAATAGTACACTACAGAGATTTTACTAGTATTCAAAGGATAAGATTTACTCATTTGAAACAGGAGAGCCCTGTTTAACTGTGTTAGACATCAAGAAAAACATTCATCTTAATCTTTTCTGGCAAAAGACTTGGGAGTAAACAGGGCTTTTGAATTCTCGCTTTGGTTGGCAGGCCTGAGGTTTCACAAAAAAATACCAAGCAGTGTCAAAAATGTATGAAAAAGTAATTTAGTCTGGCTTCTTCCAGGTGTTGTACTCAATATGGACTCTGAATTTAATACCATTAAATGATATTGCCAGTCCAAAATTATTATTTCAGTAACCATCTAGTTAAGTTTTCTCCTGCCTACCTTCCATCCAGGTTCTCCCTCTTATTCCTTCAGGGATACAGTGGGGCTGGTGCCTATCTCCGGCTGTCTATGGGTGAGAGACGGGGTACACCCTGGACAGGTCGCAAGTCCATTGCAGGGAAACACAGAGACTGTAACGATCTTGGTTCTGTTGTTTTTCTTTAAGTTTTCTGTTTCAAGTTTAGCCAGGTTTTTCATTGTTTTCTAGCTTTATTGGTGTGTCTGGATTCATTTAAGTTGCTTAGGTTTTTCTGTCTGTCCTCTGCTGCCTCCTTGTGTTCTTTTCCCTTGGCTTCCTCGTCAGCTGTAATCACACCTGCTCCCTATCAGCTCATTAGCTCTACCTTTGTTCAGTCAGCCATAAATACACTCCCTCTGCAGTCTCTCTTTGCTGGTTCCTCGTCTTACCTTTCCTCACCCTGGCTCCTTGATGGTTTTTCTCTGATGTCTCCACGGTTCTGGTTTGTGTTGGATTTTTATGTTGGATTTTTGGATTCCTGTTTTTGTTTAACATTTTTAAGTTGGATTTTTGGATACCTGTTTTTGTTTGCCTGATCTCTGATTAAACCCTCCAAGAACTCACCTATGCCTCTCAGCTTCTGCTTTTGGGTCCAATCAACAACCTTAAAACCAAATCTTGACAGAAGGAACCAGCTTGACAGAAGGAACCAGCCAACAATGGACCCAGCAGAACACGGCCCGGACGCCCACAGGAGAATTTCCATTATTCTTAGGAATGCTCTGGCCTCCATAGCCGCTCTCAGTCCGCCTTGGAAGAGGGTGAGTGCGGCTGACCAGTTGAGGCCAGTATTCCCCTCTAAATCCTCACTTCTATCACCCCCCGTTTTATCTGAGCTATCCGAAGAGTTGGAGTGGAACCGCCAAGCCGCCTTCGCCCAACTCTGCAATAGACCTCCACCACCCAAACCATCATTCCATCACCTTCCCACTCTGCTTTCTCTTACCTCAGATCCTGTTCCCCCATCATTACCAGCTGTTGGTCCTCCCCTGCCATCTGCTTCCTCCAGGCGTAAGCAACGTAGCCGGGGGAGGAAGAAGCTCCAGAACCTGTTAGCGAACCAGTTAGCCCAGCACCAGAGGCCGTTAGCAGGCTAGTTAGCCCAGCACCAGAGGCCGTTAGCGAGCTAGTTAGCCCAGCACCAGAGGCCGTTAGCGAGCTAGTTAGCCCAGCACCAGAGGCCGTTAGCAGGCTAGTTAGCCCAGCACCAGAGCCGTTAGCAGGCTAGTTAGCCCAGCACCAGAGGCCGTTAGCAGGCTAGTTAGCCCAGCACCAGAGGCCGTTAGCAGGCTAGTTAGCCCAGCACCAGAGGCCGTTAGCGAGCTAGTTAGCCTAGCACCAGAGGCCGCTAGCGGGCTAGTTAGCCTAGCTCCCAAGACTCCTGAGCCTGCTCCGTGCCGTCCAGAGACCCCTGAGTTAGCTCCGTGCCGTCCAGAGACCCCTGAGTTAGCTCCGTGCCGTCCAGAGACCCCTGAGCAGAACTTTAAAGAGGTGTCCGAATTCGCTCTCTACGGGCATCACAAGCCACTTCAGAGACTGAACCTTTGCCGCCATTGGCGGTTTCTTCCTTGCTGGATTGGGAGCCACAGTCGGTGGTCTCCTCTGTTCCTGATGTGGAGCCACAGTGGGTGGTCTCCTCTGTTCCTGATGTGGAGCCATAGTGGGTGGTCTCCTCTGTTCCTGATGTGGAGCCACAGTGGGTGGTCTCCTCTGTTCCTGGTGTGGAGCCGCAGTCGGCGGTCTCCTCTGTTCCTGGTGTGGAGCCGCAGTCTGTGGTCTCCTCTGTTCCTGATGTGGGGCCACAGTCGGCGGGCTCCTCTGTTCCTGTTCCAGAACTGCAGTCGGCGGCCACCTCTGGATCTGCTCCTGAGCCGCTGTCGGCGGTCACCTCTGAGCCGGTCCCTGAGCCGCAGTCGGCGGTCACCTCTGAGCTGGTCCCTGAGCCGCAGTTGGCGGCTCCCCCAGAGCCTGTTCCTGAGTCGCAGTCGGCGACCCCTCCTGCTCCAGTTCCTCAGCCGCAGCTGACGGCCTCCTCGGACCCTGTTCCAGAGCCGCGGTCCGCGGCCCCCTCTGAGACTGTTGCTGAGCCGCTGAGGAGGGGACGGCGTTCCCCTCTGGGCTACCTGTTGGAATTGGGGCGTCGCCCTCCTCCTGAACTCCTGCAGCGGCTCCTATAGCCCTCCTGCGTCGCCTGACCTGCGGCCGGCCTCCTGGACGTCTGCCGTGCCCCCGGCCCCGCGGCCGGTCACCAAGGACTTTGCTTTGCCTCCGGTCCAGGGGTCGGCCTCCAGAACTTCTGCCACGTCCTCGGCCCTGCAGCCGGCCTCCTGTGAATCAGCCTCGCCTCCGGCCCCGCGGCCGGCCCCCTGGGACTCTGCCTCGCCTCCGGCCCCGCGGCCGGCCCCCTGGGACTCTGCCTCGCCTCCGGCCCCGCGGCCGGCCCCCTGGGACTCTGCCTCGCCTCCGGCCCCGCGGCCGCCCTCCAGAGGCTCTGCCTCGCCTCCGGCCCCGCGGCCGGCCTTTCAGAGACTTTCGGTTGTCCTCGCCCACTCTGGGTGGGTTGCATTTTGTTTTTTTTGGACTCTGTTTTTGGCTTCTTGCCCTCCTTCCTGGTTCCCCCTCCGCCCACCCTGGGTGGGTTGTTTTTTGTTTTTGGACATTAAAGGGGTGTCTGGAATCCGCCCTTAAGTGGGGGTCTCTGTAACGATCTTGGTTCTGTTGTTTTTCTTTAAGTTTTCTGCTTCAGGTTTTTCATTGTTTTCTAGCTTTTTTGGTGTGTCTGGATTCATTTAAGTTGCTTAGGTTTTTCTGTCTGTCCTCTGCTGCCTCCTTGTGTTCTTTTCCCTTGGCTTCCTCGTCAGCTCTAATCACACCTGCTCCCTATCAGCTCATTAGCTCTACCTTTGTTCAGTCAGCCATAAATACACTCCCTCTGCAGTCCCTCTTTGCTGGTTCCTCGTCCTCACCCTGGCTCCTTGATGGTTTTTCCCTGATGTCTCCACGGTTCTGGTTTGTGTTGGATTTTTGGATACCTGTTTTTGTTTGCCAGATCTCTGATTAAACCCTCCAAGAACTCACCTATGCCTCTCAGCTTCTGCTTTTGGGTCCAATCAACAACCTTAAAACCAAATCTTGACAGAAGGAACCAGCCTGACGGAGACGCACAACCTATAAGTCATGTTTTTAGACTGTGGGAGGAAGTTGGAGTACCCCATACATGGGGAGAACATGCAAACTCCAAAAAAACAAACAAACCGTGGGCCAGAAATCAAACCCTGAACCTCCTTGCTGCAGGGCAATAGTGCTGCAAAATGTGCCACCCTGTTGCTGTCCTGCTTACTTCAAAGTAAATTTTAAAGCAATTTAGTTTGTAATGCAAGTGTATGTAGCCTACGTGTACATCCTCAGATGGTATTTGTTTTTTGTTTTGTGTATTTATTGTTTCTAATGGCAGCTACTATTATGCACTACGCACTTTTCAGTCCATGACAAATTTCCCCCTAGGAGACAAAGTCTATTCTATTGTATTATATGAGCTTGTAATGTAATTTATAGTACTAGAGTTCAGCACTGAAATGAATGGTTATGTCATTTTTAGACAACTTGGAAATATATCTAATCAAATTCTCCAAAACCTGAACTTGTACAATTTGCACAAAATAATTTTACAAAAGGGATGTCTGATGACGTTATTGAACATTGGCACAATAGACTAAGGCAAATATAAAATTCAGAATGTATAAACCAATTCAATCTGGACCGAGTTTAATACATTTTTACGTTTTAATATGTTCTTAAAACATAGCAAAATTATGTGAAGCAAACAAAAATATGTACTTCTAATACTTCTAAAATCATTTAAATCTATATTTCCTTCTTGTTTTTCCTTTGATCAAGTTTCTCTCTTTCTTTTATCCTGCTTATATAAAAGACTGGAGTTCTGTTACACAAAGATCCCTCTGATCTACACTGTTGGTAAAAATGATTTTGAAATCCAGTAATCTATAAATGAACAACACATTAACTCTCCAACTAAATAATCCATATGCTTTTAAAATCAAAAATGTCCAAGTTAAAAATACAACTTTCTACTTTAAATATTCTCTTGAGATACCAAACCCTCCTGTTGTTCTACAATTGTTTTGTAATTTAATCCACTGTGGACTTTAAGCAATAATAGTGAAAGTAGGCTTTGTGAGGAAAAATAAACATTTCGAACAGAGACTAAACAATTATGTCTACTTGAGAATAAGTTCTTATATGTTCAAGGATGCAATTCAACTCAATCATTCTGTGCAAAAACATGTTATTTCTGTTTAACTGGAATGACCTTAAACTGTTCAGGAGCACTGTGACCAATAAAAGCACAACAGTCCTCAGGTATCTCTGCCCCCTGTTTGCATGAGCTTCAAGGATGGGAAAATATCCACTCAGCACTTCTCATACACATATTGAAAGGATGAACAAGTCATACTTTTTAATTAAATATGACATTTCAAAAACCATGTCTTATCTTTGCTGTGTCGACACAGCGTGGGAGAGATGTGCTGCAGACTGGCACAATTATCAAAGCTACTCTCATTTCTCCCCCAAAACACCAAAGAAGACGTGGTAAACCCATTTGTTAACAGAAACTGGATAAGTGAGTGTTTTCTTTTATGAGTGTATGGTTTGCACTCAAAAATATGCAAAAAATGCAGCTCATGTTATCTAAACTCTGTAGGTGGAACAAAGCCTTGTTGAAACACAGTCCCTGTTTCTCTCCTCCCTAAATTTCAGTCATATTCAGCCCTTTAAATAAGGGCTGAAGGTTAAAACTAGTTTCATCCGAGGATGAAACATTTTTTTTTTTGTATTGAGTTCAATCGAAACCTTAACTAAAATAATTTCAAAATTTGAAATCAAATCCTGGAGCCTAGGAAGGAAGTATGAAGCCAATTCTCCCAGTTCTGCAGATTTTCCCAGTCTATGAGAATTACATATGTTTATTTAATGTATTTTATCCGTTAGTATAGTTATTTTTTACTTTGATTGCATTTAGTTTTATTTTTTAAGCTTCTAATCTGTGTTGTTACTTCCCTTGTTGTTCATAAATATGTTCTCTAGATGTCCTCAGTTACTTCTATCTTATCTCCAGCTCAGCCTATTTCTCACTAGATACACCCGTTTTTATGTTTTTGAGGACATGCCAGGGACCACAGGTTGAGCCAGTCCAACAGCCTTGTTGTTCTTTCTCAGTACATTTGAAATGAGGGCAAAATGTTTTCTATTGTCTAAGTGAAGACTTTGAAAATGTCTTTGTAGACTAGGCAGTCGTATAGGGAGTATGTGTTGCTCTTAAACTCTCAACATGGATGCCTCCACCACAGAAGTGGAGATATGCTTTGCCAAGCGGAAAAATAAAAGCCCGCATCATGATTACACTTTGCATCACCATTACAGCTGTCCAGCTTATGCTTGCTTTCATAGATTGTACCAGATTCCTTGAATGCTGAATTTGCAAAAGTAGAAGCAAGTAGATCTCCCCTAAACCTCTCAAAAGAACATTGTTTTTAATCAGTTCAGTGATTTTCCCCACAGATTTATTGGCAGACATGAGATCGTTTCAACAGCTTTGTGCTTTCGTGGTAACTGCCTTGTGTTCAGATCACAAAGATAGGCATCAATTTACCGTATCAGTTGTTTGTGAGCCTTTTTCAGCTTTTTGAGCTGCAGTCTAAAATGTAAGAAGAAACTTACTAAAAATGAAAATCCTAAAGATCTTGGGGTGAAACATATCTTTTCTTCAAGTAGCATGCTATCTGAGATAAAGCAATGATGCTTTTAATTATTTTTCCTAGTTGTTGTTTATACAACCTCTTGCACTGACAGTCGTTGGATTGATATTTCCTCATTCTTTTCTAGTAAAACCAGAAACTCCTGTTTGCTAGCGGTAGGTACATTGAAATATGTGGGGAGGTTACCTGGCTGGTAGTAGCAAGCAGTCCAACCGTACATTTTCATTTGGTTCACCGCCTGACATTAGGATCCTTCAAAAGGAGCATTACCTTTAATGCAAGAAATCAGTAAGTACTATATATTTTATTATTTCATACCTGAACCTTTTTGTGATTACTAAAGATTAATATAATACACTAAAAAGGGAGTTTACAGAGGTAACAAAACAGCAACAATATTGTAAATAAAAAAAAAGGTAAATAAAAAGACACACAAGGAGCTGCTGCTGACCGATCATTGCACCTTGTCATTGAAGGATCTGAGCAGGGACACCTTCTAGGACATGAGAAGATTTTCCTACTGTGCGCTTCAGTAAATGATCCGAGTAGAAAATTTAACGAGGTCTACGGGAGCTCAGGAGGAAAGTAGTTAAACAGCCTTTATTGGCTCTGTCATGTAGGTTTGTAGTTTTTTGACACACATGCAGAATCGCATGCAGAATCACTGAATTTAATGTTTTATTTACAAAGCAAAAGAATCTGATACCAAAGAACTGCAGGAAGTCAGTTGAACTTTCTGTTTGGTCGGAGGGATGAAGGGCAGGTAGCATTGATCTGTATGAGTTTGGACCTCAAAGTTCCAGACATGGACGAAATTTTGATTTCTGAACATGCAAGTATTTTTTAATATAACCATCTTCAGCATGTTTGACCATCCAATCACAGACACAATTCAGTGGCGCATCAGATCTTTGTAAAGTGAGCTTCTCAGGACTGACCGCGGTTACAGCCAATCACACAAGTAAAGACTGTGGGCCAATCAGGAGCTTGTGGGCGGACTAAACTCAGGGTGGCGGGCTTCAGTTTGAGCTGCGGCTTTCCGCTTGGTCCTAGTACTCGACCAATGTCTGTTTACTGTAGTGTAACAATGTTTTTGGACAGTAAACATGCAGAAGACCAAAACAATTGTTTGAAAGAGTGCAGGGGACATGTCCCCCCCCCAAAAAAATTACGTCCTTGGGTCCAGGAGAATGTGAGTGAGAAAAGAGAGCGTCGGTACTTGCAATAGACGACGTGCTGCAGAGCAGGCAGGTGATTAAGAATGAGAACTGCTGCACACAAGTAAGACCTATTTCATGAAGACTGGAGATTAACTGAGGTTCACTGGTTGTCTGGAACAATAACACAGACACAATAAAGAAATTCTCAATAAGACACATTTTAAAAAGAAAGATATTCCTAATTTAGGTCTTTTACATCCTGCGAAGAGATATGATCCTTTGCCGTCCTTATACACACGCTAGTCATCTTGATTGAGAAATGTTCTCAGGTGTGCAGCAACACTGGTCAGCCCAGCCACCAGGAGGCTCAGTCACATAAGAAAAACAGCAAAACTCCCAGAAGCTCCGATGCCAACGGCCTGAAAGGACTTTGTCAGGGGGCAATGGCAAAGTGTTAATCAGTCTGCTCAAGTAGATAAAAAATAAATATAGCTGCTCAGGTAAGAGGCCACATGATCAGTATTGATTTCCAATGAGACGGATAAAACAGGATGTATGTTCTGCTTTTATCTGTCAAATGTTTCTTTTGCCATTGCCCTGACAAAGGCCCTTCAGGACGACACGCATTGGCATGTTTTTATAGTATTAGCCATGTGTCAATAGAGGCTTTCTTATTACTTTCCTCCTCAGTGCCTCAGAGCTCTTTCTAAATTTTCTACATAGAAAGTTTTTTAATTGGTTGGTAAACATACCGGGCTGAATCATTATCTGAATCATTATCCTGTAAGATGAAAGTTATGTAAATCAAACCAAACTGCATTCAACTTTTCTCACTGTCAAACTTCTCACTGCTGTTTGTTTTGTTTTGTTTTTGTTAAAAAGCAAGCAAAATAAAGAGAACATTTAAGAAGATACATCTGTATAATTTTGTGTTTATGGATGTAATTATCATTTAGACCTTGCATTAAGGTAAAGACTATTAACAGCAAATTTGAAATACATCTAATAAATTATACATACATCTGTGTATTGTTCCATCTCAAACTTAACAGTTTCTACAATTTTTTTTTTTCAAATTCTTCTGCCCTATCTGCACCTATTAAAGTGGCTTTTTTAAATATATATCTCGGAGGCCATCTCTTTCAGTAATTTGATTTTAATTTTGGTTTGTGTGTTTTCTGTAGTTTCTATTTTTATTAGTTCAGTCTTCTTATTTTTATTCTAATTTATTTATTCCTTATTTCTAATTGTTATGCATGAATTTAAGATTCATTTTTTCTAATTTCCCTGTTAATTCTACCTCACCCTCTACTGACATTCTCTCTCTGTCTCTCTCTCTCTCCCCTTCTCTTTTCACACCTGTCAGCAGTTAGCCTATCAGTCCTAGTCTATTATTTCAGCATTCACACTCCAAGTGTTTAAACTCCCCTCCTGCTCTTACTCTTCAGTGGATTCTCTCGTTATAATCCTTGCTCTTTGTTCTCTGGATTCCCGTTTTGGTTAATCCTTGGCTCCCTGTGATTTTTGTAAGTTTAATTTCTTTTTTCATTGATTAAACATCCAAAGATGACCTGCTGCCTCTGTCTCTCTGCTTTTGGCTTCTCAACAAAACTACATGACATTCTAACCTGTGGGAGCCTATCACTCTGTTTTGATTTTAATAAAATGCATTCAAAAGATTGAATATGTCACTTTAAAACAAAAAATCTTACATTTCTGTCTTTTGTCATTTTTTTTCTTTTCTACTCGCAGCCAGGTTGAGTATAAGCTTCCAAATACAAGACAGAATCACATATTTACCTGTCCCACATAAGTGCATGACTAAATACATGGAGGTCAATTCAAAAACTAGTAGGAGTTTTATGTTTTGGGTCAGGAAATGTTGAATGGAGTAGCTTCACTGAGAGTAATCTTTAAAAAAAAATATATTTTTATTTAAATAACGGGCATGTATAGTGCTATTAGTATCATTCTAAGATTTTTTTTAATTAAATCTGTCTTTTTGCTAATGAAACATGGAACTCAGCGATTCAGAAGCTTCTTCAGCAAGTCAGCAGTTCCATGCAAAACCACAGTAGTTTGATAACATGTAAACATATCTGATCCTGTTTCATCCATAATACAAGTGTCCATTCAAATATTATTTGCATCAATTTTCCAATACTTTTAACCTACTGTAGTTTCTTTAAAGAGCCTCACAAAGTAATTGAATAATTGAACTTTATTGATCTCACATTGGAGAAATTTACCTCTGCATTTGACCCATCCCCTTGGGAAACAGTGGGCTGCCATTGTGGGGCGCCCATGGAGCAGTGTGGGGTTAAGCGTCTTGCTCAGAGACCGAGAGTGGCAGTCTGTGGGAGTGGAGCTCAAACTCAGAACCTCAGAATTTCAAGCTCTATGCTATAGCCACTAGGCCGCCACTCCCCAAAATCAGTCAAGTCCGGTCTTATTTGTTCAGCCTGCTGTCTTGGAGAAATTATGGAAATGAGCAATGGCCAAAGTACATTCCTGGATACTGTTACCAAAACGGGTTTGATCAGTGGCCATGCAGGTTTAATGGATGACTGCAGCAGTGAAAAGAAAACTAAAAAGGGAGGGAACAAATGTGAAAAGGAGATCAAGTGACAGCCTTCACTTGTTTCATCCCGTCCACAATGACCAAATATAGGGTGGGTGTGCTGAGAAAAACACGGCTGTGAAAAAGGAAATAAACTCTTATCTTTCTTAATCACCAACAAGAGCTTAGCTGCTGGAAAACCCACCAGCCATGTTTCTACCATAACTTACGTGTTTTTTTTTTTCTTTCTTCACAGCAACTCAGAAGCTACAATGTCAAATTTGCTTATCTTCTCAATGTTTTCCATCCTGATTACCCTGGGGCTATGCATGGTGATCATGGGCCAGTATAAAGAAATTGAGATAGTAAAGCAAAAGAATGAACGATTGGAGGAGTCCAAAAACAAGTTTTATGATGAACTCCAACATGAAATAGATTTTAAAAAATCGCTGCTGGACATGAAAACAAAAGGGGAGCAAGTACTGAAGGAGATGGAGATTAACCTGGCCAAAGTCACCAAGGACCTGGAGGCCAAGAAGTCTGAGACAGATGCCTGTCAAAACGAAATGGTAAAAACGTTTTATTAAATATATATTTCTTTTTGGTGTATTTGCATTAATGCCAACTTCAGAAAGACTGGAGACAAAATATATTTTTTTTCCTTATAAAAAATATCTAATTAAAATGGTTGAAAATGTACACCTTGGAAAGAAGCTGCAATTGTACGGTACTCATAAATACTAGCTTAATGGATACCTTTGGCAGTTTAGGTTTTACCCAATAAGCTGTGGTTAGGGCTTAAACATTGTGCCATGAAATTTTGGTTGTTTCTGTGCCCTTAAAACCAAATATACAGGTGCTGGTCATAAAATTAGAATATCATGAAAAAGTAGATTGATTTCAGTAATTCCATTTAAAAAGTGAAACTTGTATATTATATTCATACATTACATACAAACTCATATATTTCAGATGTTTATTTTGTTTAATTTTGATGATTACAAATGACAACAAATGAAAATCTCAAATTCATCATATCAGAAAATTAGAATATTGTGAAAAGGTTCAAAATTGATGGCCCCTGGTGCCACACTCTAATCAGCTAATTAACTCAAACCACCTGCAAAAGCCTTTAAATGGTCTTTCAGTCTAGTTCTATAGGCTACACAATCATGGGGAAGACTGCTGACTTGACAGTTGTCCAAAAGACGACCATCGACACCTTGCACAAGGAGGGCAAGACACAAAAGGTCATCGCTAAAGAGGCTGGCTGTTCACAGAGCTCAGTGTCCAAGCACATTAATAGAGAGGCGAAGGGAAGGAAAAGATGTGGTCGAAAAAAGTGTACAAGCAAGAGAGATAACCGCACCCTGGAGAGGATTGTGAAACAAAACCCATTCAAAAATGTGGGGGAGATTCACAAAGAGTGGACTGCAGCTGGAGTGAGTGCTTCAAGAACCACCACACACAGACGTATGAAAGACATGGGTTTCTGCTGTCGCATTCCTTGTGTCAAGCCACTCTTGAACCACAGACAGCGTCAGAAGCGTCTTGCCTGGGCTAAAGAGAAACAGGACTGGACTGCTGGTGAGTGGTCCAAAGTCATGTTCTCTGATGAAAGTAAATTTTGCATTTCCTTTGGAAATCAAGGTCCCAGAGTCTGGAGGAAAAGAAGAGAGGCACTTCATCCACGTTGCTTGAAGTCCAGTGTAAAGTTTCCACAGTCAGTGATGGTTTGGGGTGCCATGTCATCTGCTGGTGTTGGTCCATTGTGTTTTCTGAGGTCCAGGGTCAACGCAGCCACATACCAGGAAGTTTTAGAGCACTTCATGCTTCCTGCAGCTGACCAACTTTTTGGAGATGCAGATTTCATTTTCCAACAGGACTTGGCACCTGCACACAGTGCCAAAGCTACCAGTACCTGGTTGAAGGACCATGGTATCCCTGTTCTTAATTGGCCAGCAAACTCTCCTGACCTTAACCCCATAGAAAATCTATGGGGTATTGTGAAGAAGAAGATGCAATACACCAGACCCAACAATTCAGAAGAGCTAAAAGCCACTATTAGAGCAACCTGGGCTATCATAACACCTGAGCAGTGCCACAGACTGATCGACTCCATGCCACGCCGCATTGCTGCAGTAATACAGGCCAAAGGAGGCCCAACTAAATACTGAGTGCTGTACATGCTCATACTTTTCATGTTCATACTTTTCAGTTGGCCAACATTTCTATAAATCCTTTGTTTTTATTGGTCTTCAGTAATATTCTAATTTTCTGATATGATGAATTTGAGATTTTCATTTGTTGTCATTTGTAATCATCAAAATTAAACAAAATAAACATCTGAAATATATGAGTTTGTATGTAATGTATGAATATAATATACAAGTTTCACTTTTTAAATGGAATTACTGAAATCAATCTACTTTTTCATGATATTCTAATTTTATGACCAGCACCTGTAAACATAATAATAATCAAAAACCTGTAACACGCTTTGCATCTTTATTAAAGCCAGTACCTTAATGTGAATACAACTGACATAGGCATAATTTTCTCAATCTTGTATCTTTTAATGGGAAAAGACGGTGTAAATTTGTTGTCCCTTCAAATTAGGTCAAAATATTTAAATCTCTAGAAACGATAAGAATGTATAAATGTAGGGCTCAAATATTTTTCATGAGCAGTTTGCTTGAACAGGAGGTGCAAACGTTTTTTTTGCGTTTGCCTTCATGGCCAAGCAGATAGTATGCTAATGACCAAACCATGCAAAAGTATGGGTGGGGCATATGCATAAGTAAATTTGTTGCCTGTAGCAAAGTTATTCATCAAACCTTAAACTGATTGTTGGTGCTGTTTTTGATCTGTTTTGCACATTTGAAAGTCTGTTGCAAAGCTGGATGCAAAAACGTCTGAGTAACATATCTTGACTGTTAGAAATAACAATAGTAGAATGATATATTAACGAAAAAGACAGAAAAAAATTGTAAATCAGATAAATGGATACAGTTTAAAAATGTTTTCCAATGTTCTTTAAGAGTGTTGTGACTTTATGTTCAATGCCCATCCAGGTTGGATGCCATATTAATATTGGGAATAATTTATATTCAATTCCCAATTCATTTAATTTTTTATTCATATTTTCTTATACTTTAAGATGTTTATTGCCCTCCCCAGTATGGGTGGTAAATATCTTATTTAATCAGATATTATTTTGGCTGTTATATATTGTTTATGAACGCACGCCCTACTAGGTGTGTGTTAGAACAATCGATGGAACAGTCATTCTAGCACTAATCATGGTCAAACAGTTAATTCTGCACATACACTAAATAAATTCACCACAACTTCTGTTCAAAATATGAGTTTATTAATAAAAATCATTCAGCTCCAAGTCAAACATATTTTGGTTTAAAACTCTCAACTAAAACTAGTGAAACTCAACTAAACTAAACTACTACGTACAAAGAGGAAGGGTAAACATGGTTGAAAACCATATTACAGTTTAAGATGGATTTTGTATTTGAAAACCTAACCCTATCTGGAAGAATTGGGGATATGATCAAATGAGCTTTTCACTAATTTAGAGAAATTGGAATGTTTTCAGACCATTTCACAATGCAAATCCATGAGGGGAATAAAACATTATTTGGCTAAACAATGTTTTATTAAATGATTTGCTTAATCAGGAACCAATGATTCTTTACCCCCTTTGAAATGGCTAGCAGCGAATAGACATCAGGATTCCACTAAATGCCTCTTGGTCATACTTGGTGATGGAAATGTAATGAGCATCTGAGGAATACAGGAACAATAATGTTATATCACTGTTTAAACCCTTAGTGAAATAAAGCTTGTCCAAGCTTCAACAACAGCTAAAAACATATTACTGTAGCATAGTATAGCATGCAGTCCATCCGTTCATCCTGTTAGCTTTGTCTTTACCCATCAGTAAACACATGAAATGATCAAAATCATCAAAATACATATTTTTTGTTCTGTCCTTAATTGTGCCAGACCTGCAAACCTTTTGTCCATCTCCATTTGGAAGGCTCGAGTTTTCATCCAGCAGCAGCTTAGCAGGCAGGCTCACAGCAAGGCAGGCTTTCTTGTCCATGTGTCTCACACCAAGGGATCCTTAGGAGGCTTTTTTTTTATCCAGTCTGGCTCTGTAAGTCCTGAAACTCCAGAGAAATTTGTTGCAAAAAGTCTGTTTTGCAGCAGTTTGGTTCTGAAAAGTCAACCCTCCCCTTATCCTTTGTCATTGATCTTGATCTTTTTCCCTGGATCTTCGTTTTGGTGGAGCCCCTCCGATGTGGACCCTAAGTAATAGGCTCGCACAGAACAGACTGAATAGTATTTAAGAAGCGCAGCTGAAGTAGGGTCACAAAATTGTATTTTGCTAGAGTACCTGAATACTTATTAGGGCTATTTTTCTGAAAAATATTTAGAATCACATATAAGAATCATATAAATAATAGATCTTACACTAATAATACTATTTTACTATTTGATATTTTTTAATCTCACAGTATATTCCATTTTTATGATTTCTTGGTTTATCAGAATGTGTTTTCAGTCCACTATTTCTCTCCAGCCCTGTTTATATACATCTCATTATAATTTCCCTAATAAAGCCAGGTGATACTGATTGGTGGAGGCTATGAGAGTGACCCTGATAGACACCAAGCATTATTATGAGAAATTTACTAGATGTATTCACTGAAATAGTAATGTAAAACAAGTGAATTGCTGTTCTCAGTTATTTTTTTCACTCCAGGGAAATGCCTTTAAAAAAATTTTAACCATTTTCTTTTTTCCCAATTGCAAAATTCTTTCTAATCAATTTGTGAATGGATATACCTGAAGCATATAAAGAGCAAATATGTAAGAACCTGTTTCCAGGTTACTTATTTTTTCAACTACATTTAATATGCAGTAGTTAATATATGTTATTAATATATAATGCAGTAGTTGTAGTTTCGATCAAGTGCAGCTTTAGAGAACAATCTAACCATGAAGTGTTGCCAACATATGTGATACCACTGATTCTTCTTCTGATTTGCACTGCTGCACTTTTTTAAAACCAACAAGGAAAACTGAGAATTTATGGATTTTATGGGAAAAGTGTGACCTAATAAAGAAAAAATAAAGAGCTTACCAAATAGTGTATACATGTTCGTTATATAGAAAATATAAAAGCTGAGAAAAGCATCTGAAAGCTAAATTGCTTTTTAAAAACAATTATTTCCCTTTATTATTGAGGGTTGAATTGGGTTTTGATTGATATTCCACATGGAACCTCACCACATACCTCATGAAACAGGATCTAACTATGCTCAAATGATAAGGACCACCGTCTCCTTGTTTACTTAAAACACAGTCATCAGTCCTGCATGACCTCGGTTGTGTGACTCCTTGAGTACACTAAACATAACCGTAGCTCATAGCCATGAAAAAAAGGTGATTAATGCATGTTAGACAAATAACAGGAAAGAATGTCCACAACTGAAAAGACAAAATTCAATAAATTTCATAAATTTTCAGCAGCAGTAAAGTTATTTGACTCTCAAATTAACAAATAAATATTTTAATATCAAATTGTATATTAGAGATTTGATCTTTAAAGAATCTAAATAAAGACACTTATTTCCACATTTGTTCCTGCAAAATGTGGCAATAAGTGGGTTTTAAAGGTGTTCTACAAAGATTATGAGAACAAAAAATGAGGAAATAGTTCAGTAGGTTCAGTTCTGCCCCTTTTAAAGGACCTATATCATGCAAAATCAACTTTAAAAAGATATTAACTATGTTTTAGTGCTTTTACTTTAACAATTTCAAGCCCAAAGTGGTATTTAGCTTAATTCATGCAAGTCTGGAGTTACTTCCCCTTATTTCTCACATTTTCAACTTTGTATGTGTAACTTTTAAGAGATTTTGGCTTTGTAATTGAAGGCTTTTAGCAGCAGAATGTTTGGTTCAAAGCTGACATTAGCAGCTTTACTTGTGTACATATATATGATTTTTATTATTTTTTCCCCAAGATTCCATGCTCTCTAATGACAATCACAGGGCTGAAGAGAAACGGGCCCTCAGCCTTACAGATCCTACGCAATAGACAACAGTGGGCACCAAGTGCTTTTACCTTCGTGTCTTAGAATCATCCATCTAGGATAGCATTAAATGGTTATTTTGAAGATTTGGTGATACTACTCTTTGTTTTAGGGTAGTATCTGAAATCAAAACTTTGCAATGGGAAGATTAAGTTATTATATTTGACCTGTAACCATTCTCTAAGCAATATACATCTTCACTTGGCTGGCATATTCTTTTGTCTTTCCTGCAGTGAAAGTAGGCTAAAGACATTCCTTCATGTGCCACTTTAAAGACTGGAGATCTGTGAATTCAAAACCTTATTATGTTGGCAGTGTGACTTGAAATTGAAAGGGACTAGTTTGTTAAAATAATTTTTAAATTATCCTTTTTTTAACCACTTACGAAACGAACTTAAAAGAAAGATTGCCTACATTTTTAAGACTTTTAACAGATGGATGCTTTTGCTGTCTGTGTGAGTTATTTCTTACTATTTCTTTTTAACAGAAGGGATTAATTATGGGGTGTTAATTTGTTTGTGCTTCTCAATAATTTTCCAATAATTAAGTTAATTAAAGTAAAAAAACTTTTATTTTTATTCCTATTTTACACATCATCATTAACAACTTGCCAAATATTATTGAAAACATATATGAAAACAGTTTTCTGCTTGTTAGAGCAAACATTTGTCATTAGCTTTAATATAATACAGTTACATGCATTTCTTTTGTTTTTGAATTTTCTAAATGCAGTCCCCTTCAAATGTAAATCCAGCAAACTTATTTGCAATTCTAAAGTGTTACATAGATAGTCTGCACATTTGATTCAGTTCAAAATATTAACTAAAAACTATGAACTTGATTTTTACGTATAAGACTGTTTAATCTCATGAGCTTTCATTTCTCTGCAGAACATAAAAAGCGGGGAGCTGGCAGCTATAGAGGAAACGCTCAGCAGCACTAAAGGTACACATGCACACAGATGTATTCTTGTCTTGCTATATGTTGCATTGACTTTCTTCAATTTTGTTTATATTCAACCCTATCTGTGCCATAACCCTGAAAATAACCCCAATAGCGTTACCAGTGCAAATCTGAACCTCAAACCAAACTCAATTCACATCTTAGTTCTAACCCTGTTAGCAAAAAGGAAAGTGAGGATCAGCAAAATGTCTTAATTTTCTGGTGCAAACAGTCCTTAATTTGATGGTGAAAAGAGAAAAAGTTTTCACTCTGACATCATAACAGGAGTACTCACACATACAGCTGCTCTGCCACCATGTGATGACATCCAGGAATGACAGCCTAATACTGACCTGTTCTCTTTTTTTAATCATAAGGGACCCTTACTGCAGAATCTGAAGTCTGGAAACAGGACATCATCAATCTGAAGGCCAATTTAACAGCATCCAGCCCGATATGTAATTACGTGAAGAAGGATGAAGTAGCTACGTAAGACAGTTCAATAAAACAAAGCAAACATTTTTAGAAATATGTAACTACACAGATTGATAAATAACAAGCTCTTCTGTTTTTCAGGAAAATTTGTGCCACGCAAAACAAAGCAAAATGAAAAGAAGTTCAGCAGACCGGACTACTGCTAAAAATATTAAGGAGATATTTTTCAGACAAAGGAAAATCTAATGTCAGGCAAGCGACCTTGCTCACACTATGAGCCCTGGAGCTAAGCACCAGCATCCCCCCTACACAGCCCTGCTGGATAACCTGGCTTTAGATCATGAGTAGATGAACAAATGCATAAATGGCTATTGTTGGTACGTAAATGTTTTCATAATTTTAAGGAAGTTCTTTCTGTTGAGGGTTGCTACTTCTTATTTTGCTTATGTAACAATATCCTGAACTGTTTAGATTTAATGGGTGTGTTTACCTTTCCAGGTTGAAAAAAGCTTAACCATGAGCCAAAATAAATTATCTTATTGCAATGATTTGTTCTGTAATATTAAATCTGCATTACCAATACTTTTGTGTGTTGTCAGTTTTTTTTTTTTTCAGTCTATTATTTCTTTACTCTGATTTTGAGGTGATTTGTAACACGATGTAGCTTAGTAGGTATTAAAGCAGGAAGAATGTTGGTAGAACCATGAAAAAAGCGGAATACAATTAGATAATGTCTTTAATGTACATCACTGAAAAAATCTGGTGATGATGAGAGGAGTGAAAGACAGCCTATACGTACAAATGTTGAGTAATTAAAACAGATGAGACAAGAATGAGATGTGGCTTTATTGATAAACATAAACCAAGACAATGATGCAGAACAGCAAAAACGAGCAAAAAAATTTGTGCAAACTAAACTTTCACTTTCAAAGGCCAGGCTCCAGCTCCAGATATCTGGCGACTGGTTCATTAACAGAACTCTGTGGGGCTCAACATAATGAGGAGGTATTCAGTTTAATCAAATGGTTGGATCGATCTAAAGTTACAAGACACTAACCCTAAGGACTGAGGTTTGATTACCCTGAAATAAAATGGCACACAGCAGGGGTATGCGTCACCAAGAGCTCCCTTTCTTCACCCTTTCTCACGCCTAATGCCATACTGATGAGGTAATTCTTCCATTTGAATCAACCGTGTTGGATAAGGGATGCATTATTTAATCCCCTTATAAAGCTCCAAATTACAATACATCATCTAAATGCACTTTAATGAAACAATTCAATCAGATCATACAGTCAGACTGGTCAAAAGTTCTCTAAGGAAACCCATCTAATTGCTCTTCCTGGCTAAGCATAGGGCAACAGATATTAGCTTGCATTTGCCATTTTTTTTTTTGCGTTTTGCCATTGACAGCAACACTGGAGAGAAGAAAACAAAAAGACTTTGTATGATATTAAAGGTAACTGCTAAATAGCTCCATAGATGGTTCTGTAGAGGAAAGAATCAGTTAAGCAGATAAGCTCTGAGAGGTTTTTTATGTCGAAAAGGGGTAAAGAGAGCACATACAGTTAGTCATAGACAAAGTTGAGCTTATGGGTATGTCTAGGTGAGAAATTGGGCTACTGTAAGCACTGAAAAACAAATTGCAGTTGTAGAAGACAGCAGTTCAGCTACTGCCTCCCTCTAGCATGTGGTCACAACTAAATAAACCACCAGGCCAGATGAAGCTGCAATGACAAACAAAAAGGAGAGATAACATAAGATTAGCAGCTAAACTAACAGAAGTAGAATTTAGCAGAGTGATAAAAAATTGTCCCCATGTCCTTCAGAAGCCTAAGCCTATAGCAGCGTAATTATAGAGATAGCTCATGATAACCTCAGCCTCTCTATGAGCTTTATGAAAAAGAAAAGTTATAAGCCTAGCCTTAAAATGAAAAATGATGTTTGTCACATGGACCAAAACTGGTAAGACAAGGCAAGTTTGTTTACATAGCACATTCCAGTGGGATCAAAGTGCTGCACATGAGAAAAGGAATGTGCACTGCAGTTGCACAAAGACAACACAAAATAATTAAAGATGATGAAAGTGAATGATTGAAATGCGATCTCAGGGAAAACAAAGTAAGATGATTCGGAAAAAAAACTAAGGTGTGACTGAAAACTTAACTAATAATGTTGAGATAGCACTGTCAAAGGCCACTCAATCAAATACATTTTTTATTTATTTAAAGCAACCAGATTTCAGTGCTTTTACAATTTTCTTGCAGTTTATTCCAGATCAGTGGAGCATAAGAACTAAAGACTTAGGCCTCACCTGAAGACAATAAAGCAGCTGGTCATTGTTGTGAAGGTAATTTAGCTGTTGAATATAAAACTGATTGAACTTTATTGATCTCACATTGGAGAAATTTACTTCTGCATTTAACCCATCCCCTTGGGGAGCAGTGGGCTGCTATTGTGGGGCACCTGGGGAGCAATCAGGAGTTTAGGGTCTTGCTCAGAGAGCCAGAGTGGTAGTCTGCAGGCGTGGGTTTCAAACTCACAACCTCAGGATTACAAGTTCTATGCCCTAACCACTAGGCTGCCACTCCCCCAAGCTTTTTCAATGATCTTATTGATTTAATGATGGCCGTTTGACAATTGCTGGTTTAAGAGCACAAGGGGAAAATATCTGACTAAAGGGAAATGTTTATTATTTGAGATAAATCCGATTTTATGACAGGCAGAACTTTCTCAACGAAAATATGGAGATAGCAGATGGAAGAGGTTAGTTACTGTATTACTGTCTTCAAAGGTTTTGTAGGTTATTTTGCAAAATTGGGAAGTTTTTAGTTCAGTCCTAGTTGGAGGCAACTTTGGATCTGGACATGATATTGATGTACTGACTGCCCCTCTATTTATTCTTCTTTTAGGAAATTTGTTAGAGAGCCCTGGTTGAGTGGAATTCAGATGTCATCAGGGTTTGTTAGCCTGTCGACCATGGCAAATAAGACAAGACTGGTGTTTGCTAATGGTGTCAGAGAAGAAAGATTTGCATTTTTTCATTTATATGTTATATCTATGAAGTCTCTTTCTATAGATGTAAAATGCATATAAATGAACCGGGAGCCCAGACTTTTACCATCTGCATACAGCTGTCCCTTTTTTAACCTCTGACTAGTGGAGCAATTCTCCACAGATACTTTTTTTCCCCAGAGAAAACCTTCAATTTAACTGCAGTAACTGAGTCAATGATTTTAGAATAAGTGTTCTACCAGCGCTTGAACAGAGTGAGAAGGCAAAGTGGAGCCAGATGAGTAAATCTGGTTAAAGGTTTCAGTATCACCATCCTTAGAGATGCCTTTTCTTGTGAAGTCTCTTTAGAGACATTTTGAAATAATTTGTTAAAAAATAACAGGAAAGTGGTAAAATAAAGAAACATCAGTAACACACATTCTGGAAATATTTAGATCCTTAGTGATGATCAAGTCTAAAACGTGACCCTTTTTGCAGTTTTGCAGTTAACATTTCAGGTTTCACCAACATTTCTTAGAGTATCACATAGTTCTATTGCATTTCTGTTTTTCCCCTCCCTCCGTCGCTCCCAAGAGGGAACGCCTATTAAACGCCTATTAAAGAGCATGCAGGAGCCCATTTCTCCTTGTGCATCGCTCATACAAGCCTACTTTCCAAAAGAATATTTGTAATTTTTTAACTATGTCAAACTCACCACCGGTAAGTGAAAATAGGGACGAGCACATACTGTAGGACAGACTTACGTAAACATATCATGAGAATGATTGACGTTTAGGAGGACCACCTATTTTGATGATCCACCCAGAAAAATAACTTCCTTCACTATACC
The DNA here is from genome assembly GCF_016077235.1 of Cyprinodon tularosa. Classification (NCBI taxonomy): domain Eukaryota; kingdom Metazoa; phylum Chordata; class Actinopteri; order Cyprinodontiformes; family Cyprinodontidae; genus Cyprinodon; species Cyprinodon tularosa. The sequence continues at coordinate 1,222,700 of NW_024038331.1, forward strand.
TTTAAAACGTATTTTTCAAATAGAATTACCACTGTCACCGTGCATTATGTAGCTTTAAGATTTGTCCAACTTTTCAAAAGGTCTCCCCACGATGGATGTTTTCATGCCTGCTAAATTTCAGATTTTTCCACTTGTAAAATAAGGCACTGATACATTTGAATCTGAACGTTTATTTTGAGCCACCTGCCTATTTCATCTTTAAATCTAAATTCATGCTAAAAGGTCAGGTGGTTACAGGCTCAGCCTAACCCGCACAATTAAAATATTCATTTAATTTATCGACTTTAGTATTGATAAAAATCATAAATTTAAAATTCTTATTGTAAAACAATATATTTTTTTAAGATATTTAAAAGTTCTAAGGATAAAGCAATGCAGTTCTATTTAGAAAAGGACTTGATTCATATAATTTTGTGCAGTGAGATGATCACATTATATTAGGAAACTATGAGCCTGCCTGGTATGAAATAGTATTACTCATGATAGTACTACTTAATACATTATAACAATAGTACTACTTCAAGTGGTAGGCTCCACATTCAAAACCTGTTCATTAGTGATGAGTAATTCATTACGCCTTTTTGTTCCTACTGACCTGATTATTCCTCATCTTCACCGTGTAACATAAGGCCACTCTGGGACTTGCCTATCAGGAGGGGAGGGGGGCACTTCCACCACAGGGGGAGGGAGGGAGGAAGAGGGTTGAGTAGACGCGGCTGTGACAAAAAGCCGATTACAGAAGGCCACTGAGTCCTCTGTGGCAATTTGCATCCATCCTCTCCTGGTCATTCGAGAGGAGGACACAGCTGTGGCTGAAGTTTTCAGGAAGCAGAATTCCTTCATCAAAAGTTTTCCTGGGAGGCATCAACTTTATAACTTCTTTTTTTACTTTCAGGCTTTTACTTTCTTTACAACATTCTTGGGGTTATTTATTTTTAAAATCTTAAAGCGTTTCAAAGTTGTTGTTTTTTCTCCCAAGATTATTTAAAACCAACAGGCACCAACTATTAAGGTGGACCTTTAAAACTTTTTTAGAAAGTAAATGAAACATTTAAGTCAGGAGAAAGATTAAAGGAACTATACAAGAGATATTTTTTTTTGTACAGAAATGACAAGCCCTTCTAGGAGTATAGATGCTCAGAGAGGAACTGGAGAAAGCCCAGCTCACAAACCGGAGATCCCCAGGTACCGCAGCTGGAGCAGCCTCCGCTTCGCCAAATGGAGAAGCAGTTCTCAGAGGACGAGTCCTCCAGGCACCCCTTCTCCAAAGACACAGAAGAGAAGTGACGTATCCAGGACACTCTTCTCCCTTGTCAAGACCCACAATGACGACTACACAGCAGACCCGGACGGCACCCTGGATGAGGATGGAGAGCCTGAAGGAGGCCTGGAAGACCTCAGTGAGGATCAGTCCACATACTTTCAGAAGCAGTTCGGCTCTATGTTACAGCCTGGAGTCAACAAGTTCTCCCTGCGCATGTTCGGCAGCCACAAGGGGGTTGCAGCAGAGCAGGAAAGGGTCAAGAGCTTTGGAGTGTGGATCATCCACCCCTACAGTGATTTCAGGTAATCTAGGGTTTGGGTGATCATTAAGATCATGATTTAAACTACAAAATCAGCCAAGCATTTTATAAAATGTATCTGTTATGTTTAAGGTATAAATGTATCTTTATTTTCTACAAACCTCCCTTGAAAGCAGTAAAGCCAGCCCCCCAAGCAGCTTGTGACGTCCAGTTCTCCAAGGACATCAGCTGATGTCATGGTTCATAGCACATGATAAGAAGATGAGGGGATTTGATTAATGATACAGTATTTAGGGCGAGATCAAGTGGATTAATGGTGCAACTCTACCATGACTCAATTTTTTCTATTATAGGAAGAGGCGGATTCATTTTATTGACCCTGATAGTTTTAACTGAACAATTATTGTTGTTGTACCCATGCTCAGCCTTGCCTTAGGGAAACTTAGTTGGACTGTTAAACTTTTAGATAACATTATCTTAACTGTAAATCCTGAGCTGCCTTAATGTAAAGTCATTAACAATAGCTGGCATCAGATTTGTACATTTTTTAACCATCAGGCCTATGCCAAACAGGAAGGATAAACCCGGTTATGGGGATTAATGCCCATAAGAATCCCCATAATTCCCATCTTGCTCTATTATGCAATAATACACAGACAGCTGAGGGGGAGATTACAGAGAGCCTGCTTTCCTTGGACCTTATGGTCCAGCTTCCTCCTTTATAATAGACCAGATGGAACAGCACTGCTCTAGTTTAGTTTAGGTTTCAAGGACACATGGCTTCCTGTTAAATGACCCAGTAAAAGTTGAAAAATATGATGCTCGTTGGTAAAGATATTTAGTCACAAATAGACCAAACCTCCCAAATGTATTTAATGTAGATTTTTTAATTATAGATAAAAATGACAAAAAGAGACAAAAATTGTAAATTGAAAGGGAAATAACATGTTTTGTGTTATAAACATGTATGCAAGGTGTGGTTTGCATGCTGCACTTATAAATGTGATACAGATGAGCAAATTTAATTAAACAGGGCTCCCACGTTTTTATTTTTTTCATCATAAAAAACTGTTCTGTGAAACCCTAAGAAAGCTAAGAACAAGCAGCTTGATGAAAACAGAGAACACACCAGCAGACAGGAGTTCAGGTATAATGCAGTTTTAGAAGATAAAATAAAATCCTCAGCCCTAGATATCCGTGAGAGCTAAAGGCTACACCATAACCTTTGAAAGGAAGGAGTATGGCAGGACCGTAAACCTACGAAAAAATGGTCGTTAACCTGAACAGCAAGAGAGGTAAACAGCACCTTATTAAGAGAAATAGTCAAAATGCACATGGTAACCTCGGAGAGGCTGCAGAAATTCAAAGCTCAGGTGAAATTTAATGTAATTAAATGAAAAATACTAAAGACTGCAATGGCTCACCTTCAAGCACTCCTAAATAAATAGCTAAAAAAAGCAATAGTGTAGAATAAATGAACTGCAATGCTAAAATATCTACTAAAAAAAAAGTTAGAACTATAAATTTACAGTCATTTTTACTATTTTTCAAGGCTGCAGTTTTAAAAAAGATGAAATTGTCCAGACAAACAAAATTTCTTTTTGTTTTACACAAGTGTATACAAAATGACAAATAAAATCTATCTAAGTCTAAATATCTAAATCTAAAATGTCATAGTCAAACTACAGACCTTGAAGTTATTGTTAAAAAAATTGTCGGAAACAGACGTTGAGAGATGTTCCCCATCCTATACGACTCAGAAAAAAGAAAAAAAATAAGGAAAACTGTTTTCAGATGAGCAAAATTGGAGGAGACATATTTTACAAGACTTGCAGGGGTATTTTTAGCCAATGGCTGCTCTACAAAATACTAATTCAGGAAACACTGAACGCAGACATTCTTTGATTTACAAAAAGTATTTTTAAACAGCCTATAATTTTCCTACATGTCAAAACTATGCAAAAATATTTGTTTGTCAATAACATAAACTCCATTTAATATGCATTAATGTTTTAATTTATTCTCTATCTAAATGTTCAGACACTTTTGCAAGGTGCTCTAGCTTAATGTATGCAACTCATGACAAATCAGTGCTGCATTTCTCACAATATGAACCCTTAATAGCTTGTCTAAAAGCTTTTTTTTTGTGCAGCTGAAACTACTCTTGCACGTTAAGCTTGCATAAATGTGGACAAGTCCATGTTGACAGCTGTAAAGCCATCCACAGTCGTGGTGAATTATTAGCAGCAGGAAGTAGCCGTTAATCTGTTGTAACATAAGTAGTCTTGTAAACCGGCGTGTTGACATGGAGGACACAGCCACAAGAGGATTGGAGGATGAACAAATGTGAAAGAAAACAAGAATCTCAATCAACTCGTTCTTTATCTCCACCTGAACTGGTTGGAGGAAAAGAGACACTTTCTCAGTGCTTCCATTAAAATGAGTCCGACTGATATTCTGGTACCGTGCCTGAGTAATAAAGGAGTGAAAGAGGGCCAGTAAAGTAATCTGTACTTGATGTAAACAATCTGTAAGGAAATCCTTGGTTTGTAACGGGACACTGGAGAAACATAGGCCAGTAGAACGTGTTGGATGCAAATAAAGAGTAAAGCCACAAGGCTGACATTTCCACTGAGTGATACGTTCTTTTGTTCATTGCCGTGTTTGACATGTATGTCTCCCTATGAGACAAACTGTATTTATTTTTAATGGTACAGGTTACTCCTGTGTCAGGAAATGTTCAGAGAATAAAGAGAAGGCTCAGCGCTCTCAGTGGAATTACTTTTAAAGCCACGACCTTATAATTTAATCTACAGGTTTAAAAGATAAGATTAAATAATTCAGCAACCTGTTATTCTATGAAGGGAGGATATTTTATCTCAGTGAGCAAATCCATAAAGATTTAACACTTTTATTTTAACTGTGGTTGGGTCTTTCCAAGACTTTAACAGAGTTTTCTTGAAATTTTTTTTATTTTCTAAACGATGATTTGGGCCTTTGCTCTTTAACAGTTAAAGCTCTCAGTCCACATATAGCAGAAAGGGGTAAAAGAAAAAAAAAGGTATTTTGTTAAATATCTGTATTAACCAAAAATTATATACTGTGCTAATAAAGTAAATTGATCAGTAACTTCTGGTAAGCTAATAACAAAGGTCCTACACAGTTTGGGAAAAATCTGTAAAAGTGTGATACTTTCAGGGTCTAGTGAACATGGAAGCAGAATGTAGTAGACGAGTTTATCTGTATATTGTTAACATTTTTCTCCATCATCCATCCATCCATCCATCCATCCATCCATCCATCCATCCATCCATCTATCCATCTATCCATCCATAGATAGAAGAGTGTTTCAGGTTCTCTTTAGAAACTGGTGTACTCAGAACTGAACCTATTTTGTAAGTTCAACAAAGTTAGGAAATATTAAATAAATTCACGAAACCGCCTGTAGCCTCTTAATATCCACCTCATTTTGGGAAATTCTCGTCTATTTTGCATACCAAAATAAAAAAGCAAATAACTGAGGAGCTGTAAGGCCAAATTACATGTGTTATACATTATTTGAAATCTAACAACTTCTATTTTCTGAATAGATATGGTACATGAAAATGTGGTGAGTGAAACGCCCAAGCTGCATCAAGCCCAAGCTGCATCAGTTCAAACAAGACTCAAAGTTGTTTTTTTGATTCTCAAAAACACACAAAAACTATCGGGAGATTGAGACCAATTGTTTCTTTATAAAAGACACAATTAAACCATACATATAGCCTATTACTGAAGGAGAGCTGCTGCGCAATGACCATGGCTGGATGCTTGACAGAGAGTTTATGAAGGTTTGCTAGTGTTTTAGGGTTTATAGAAGCTATTCTGAAAGTGTACCTTCATAAACGGTAATAATAAAGGTCAACAGAGAGGACTATCATTATTGGTTTATATAATCAGTGGGGAAAAGGCGGCACTGTGAAGACTTTTATAACCAAGCAGTCAGAATTTAAGCAGTGATGTATAGAAGTCAGAAGTAAATATAACTGTAGATGTTGTATCAATATTGCTGTAAATTAATGAGGAGGATATTTGTAAAAAGAAAATGAATAAAGCCAACATTTAATTGGCTCTATTACAATTTAAATCTCCTTTTTGTTACAGTATAATCAGAAGGTTCAGTAGTATCATCACAGAACTATAGAGATAACTGCACTGCTCTCTCCTATTTTGTGTAGGTTTTACTGGGATCTTGTGATGCTTCTCCTGATGATGGGCAATCTGGTCATCTTGCCCTGGGGAATCACCTTCTTTGAGGATCAAAACACCTTGCCCTGGATCACATTCAATTTTCTGTCCGACACCCTCTTCCTCATGGATCTGGTTTTCAACTTTAGGACGGGGATCCCGGGAGAGGACAGCCAGATTATTCTGGACCCCAAAGAGATCCGGATGAATTACCTCCGCACCTGGTTCCTGGTAGACTTCATCTCCTCCATCCCTGTTGACTACATCTTTCTAATTATTGATCTTGAGTCCCGGCATGAATCATCTGATGTGTACAGAACCGCCCGCGCTCTCCGGATTGTACGCTTCACCAAGATTCTCAGCCTGCTGCGTCTTCTCCGACTCTCCCGTCTCATCCGGTACATCCATCAGTGGGAGGAGGTATGTGACAGAACGCAAAATTGCTTCACCAGTTTGTAATCTTTTCTCGGTTTTAAATGTCATGCTTTCACTGACTTAAGGAGCCTTGTGATCCATGTGCTTCTTGATTCATGCAACACTCAAGACTGTTGTCCAATTCTTAGCTATCGTTTAAAACAGGGATTCCCAAAAATATGCAGACTGGCAACCCTCTAAAAATACATGATTTTTAATAAATTTTTATTATTTTATTAGTTAACTATTTAATTGTAAATTTTATATTCTAATAGAATGTTTAATGTTTTAGTCAGCATTAGTCAACATGTTTTATTAATATGATGGGACATATGTGTGCTCTACATACCTTGGGGATCACATCGTGATTGCAAAAAATCATCTTCAATCATCTTCACTTAGTTTTTGCTTTTTTAAATCACCTTGTGTTGTTTCTTTGGTTGACTCAGTACCATCCTAGATGTACTTTATATAAACTGATCTTGAACTCAGTCTAACTTCCCCTCCAACAGATCTTCCATATGACCTATGACCTGGCCAGCGCTGTGGTGCGTATTGTCAACTTGATTGGTATGATGCTGCTGTTGTGCCATTGGGATGGCTGCCTGACCTTCATGGTTCCCATGCTGCAAGACTTTCCACCAGACTGTTGGGTGTCCAGGAACGACATGGTGGTGAGTCAAGACTCAGTAACCTTAAGGCTTAGTTAGGCAGGTTTTGAAAAAAGATATGCAATACAGGTTAAATATAATTATGCCTGTAAAGCAACCAACTTGGCCTGCCTTTTTTTGAGGTGCTTTTATTTTAAGTCAATTCAACCCAACATTTATTTTTATTTTTATTTAAGCTTTTGAGCAAAACTATGTGCTTTTTTATCCTCGCATTTTAGTATTTGTTAAACCCACTTGGAATTAAAGTTTGCTATAAGAATAAATACATGTTTCTACTCTTCTTTCCTTATTAATCTCTCAAATATCATACATGCATGTTTTATTTTTAATAAAATGATTTATGCTAATATTTTTAAAAAGAAACAAAGTCATATGAAAGAAATCTATATTAGAAAAAATCTGAAAATTTCAACGACTCCTCTTTATAGCAAAAGTGATTTTATCCTCTTGGCTGTTGTAATATTTAAGCTAACAGCTGGCCTCAAACACTAGCCTATTCAGCTTGAATACTTAGTTTGTTTCAAGAGGAAAATGTTAATATTACCTGCTTCTAGCCAATATGTCGGGTCTGAATTCAGCCTTGCTTGTTTCTACTCTAACAAGAGCATAACTACATTTAGAGTGTCTTGTCATGCAAAGTGGGGTTGTGCTTAAAAAAGAGAAAATAAACAAATCTAAGGCAAACGTATAAATACCAGGATTCGACCCTATGGGATTTTAAAAATTATATATTTTTAACTGTTTATGAAGTTAATCATTTTTATTTTACAATAAAATAAAAAAATAAGTAACAGAATCAACAAAGAGCAGCAAAAATAAACAAAATAATGAAATGAGAGAAAATAAAAAACATTATTAAACCTAAGCTAGTAGTTAGTTGACAAAAGATGTTCATTTCTATATTAGGTGGAGCACATGTACTTTTTGAGGACCAAAAACAATCACAGCATCATCAGATCAGAGCCAAAAACAGGAAAGAGGGAAACCAGTCCAGTCCAAGCCAGGCTTAAGCAAAGCCAAAATACCTTTTCATCAAATCCATCAAAAGTTTTCATCACCAGATAGCCTTCTTACTGACTGCCTGTAGTATCTGTAATAAGTAGCGGTCTTGTTTTTTCTGGCAATTGGTATATTACCAAAATGAAAAAACTCTAAAACTCTTTTCCATTTGCAGCCGTTTAATAAATTGAATTTTTGTAACCACATCTGTCCAATAGGGGAAGAATTTGGGACATTCCCAAAACGAAAAGTTTGTGTGAAAGAAAGGTTTACCCACAACCCTTCCAACATTTACCGATAATAATACCTTTTAATTTAGTGAAAACTCAAGAGAAGAACAGAGAAGGGAACTGATATATCATTAATTAGTTATATCATTAACTGCATCCATATATTTCAGCTATTGCCTTTATCTGTGTGAATTACACATTATATTTTTTGTGAATTCAGCCAAAGAACTTAGAAAAAATTCTATCTTGTCTGACATACATTCGTTTTCTCTATAATTTTGTGGCTTCAGGGGTTAAATGACTAAAATTATCCTTAAAATATTGAGGTATTGGATTAATATATGTGGAAAAATTGCCAAAGACCACCAGAAGGCCTATATTTTTCAGTAAAAAAATATGGTTAACTAATGATTTATACACTATGTTGCATTGACTTGAATTTCTTATTTGGTATGCATATGACTAGATTGAAGTTTCAGCTTGTGACTTTTGAATGTTTTCCTCTTCAGAACTCCACCTGGCACATACAGTACTCCTACGCCTTGTTTATGGCTATGAGTCACATGTTATGCATAGGATACGGCGCTAACCCTCCAGAGGGAATGACGGATGTGTGGCTTACCATGATCAGCATGGTTGTTGGGGCCACCTGCTATGCCATGTTCCTGGGTCATGCTACTACCCTGGTCCAATCTTTGGACGCATCACATCGCCAGTATCAGGAGAAGGTAATCACCTCTGCAACAAACTAAATCTTCCTGACATATACACTTGACGTTTCACCAATAATATATTCCAGGAGCATCATGTGGATGCTAATGTGCCCTTGAGGTTTAATATCGCAGCTATGTTCCAAACCAGAAGCTTGTTCGTTTTTTCAAACTTTACTTAGGGAGACAGTGCTACATACAATATTATTATTATGTAATAGGGTTTACGGCATTACTGTGACCTTTTCCTGGGGATTTTCACATAATAAAGCTGAGCAGATGATTGCAAATTGTGGCACCTTTGTTTTAGATCACTGTCTGCTGTTAGCAAGTGCAAATGAGTTTGTAATCCACTTAGAATAGGTGAAAAAAAACACACATATTAGATAATTTGAATTACTTTGATCTAATTCAGCAAGTGCATGGCAGCAAACGTGAGTCATAACACATGATATAAAGTCCCACAGAACTTTATCAGCACCTAAAGATGTTTAAATCACACCTCGTTTCATATAATTTTTGCAGTATAAGCAAGTGGAGCAGTATATGTCATTTCATAAACTGCCAGCGGATGTGAGGCAGAGGATTCATGATTACTATGAGCAGAGATTCCAAGGCAAGATGTTTGACGAGGACAGCATCCTGGGCGAACTCAGCGATCCACTAAAGGAGGTGAGTTTTTCTTCAGACATGCGACTTTCACTGTTCTTTCACTGTTTAAATAGCAAACATGTTGAGATTAGAGTAGAATCAAGGATTTGTTTATTATGATCGCATCTCAAGTATGCATGCTTGTGCAACAAAATTTGGACTGAGGTTGAAGATCTAAAAATTTTGGAAAAAGAAAGATAAATTGAGATAGCTGAATTAAATGTGGCTGGGGTTCACCAGTCTAATATCTGCAAGGTAGAAACTGTTTCTGGGACTGGTGGTCTTCACATTGATTCAGAGATTATCTTCTCTGCACCACTGCACCAGATGTTCAAACTCCTCTCTGCATTTGGACTCATTGTTGTTTGTGATGTGTCCAACTACTAATATGTCTTCTGCAAGTTTCGCCATATGACAGCAGGGGTGTCATAACATGCAATCATATGTTAGCAGAGTAAACTGAGTTATCTCAGCGTGCTGCCCTGGGGTTGCCCAGTGCTGAGGGAGATACCAGGAAGTCGAGGATGCTAAGATAGAAGATAGCTTAAATCTTATATCAGACAACCTCTTTTTAAGTAGGTGTTTTAACACTTACGTAGTATAATTTTCATAAAGTCTGTGTTAAAGTGTTAGGGTTAATGAGAATAACCCCTTATTGTCCCAGGAATAAACCAACAGACACAACACAAGTTACTTTTCTGCAGAAGAGGAGAGTGGACCTAGATGGAGGATTACACTCCCTTAATGTCTGTGGTCAACTCTGTCAGAACATCTCTGTCTTCTGCTTTTATTGTTCTAATTCAAAGAAAAATCAGGATGGGTCAGAAGTAGTTGATAAAGCATGAGAGTTCCTTGTGTAGTTTTATTGCGGGTGATGATCAGTCACCTGCAGCATAAGGCCAGGCCTTGAGAGAAATATTTGCTCTCCCCGTTTGAAGTTAAAACAATACAACATTCCTAGCAGGGCAAATGTCTGTAACTTAGTACAAATAAAATGATGAAATTAAAATTTTTCTAAGGTGTAATCTCCATCAACGTGATTTGTCTCTTTTATGCAGGAGATTGTCAGCTATAACTGCCGTGGACTCGTTGCCAACATGCCGCTCTTTGCTAACACCGACCCTCACTTTGTGACAGTGATCCTGACTAAGCTGCGCTTTGAAGTTTTCCAGCCAGGCGACTTTATAATACGAGAAGGAACCCTGGGTCGCAAAATGTATTTCATCCAGCATGGCACCGTCACAATCATCCCGCGTGGCAGTAAGGAGATCAATCTCAGCGATGGAGCATACTTTGGGGGTAAATCATATTTAACTATATTTTGATTTCTAGAAGTATTTTCGAAATAATGAAATAATGAAAATCTAATGTTTTTTCATTGAGAAACATACTTTATCTTTAATGCCTCGCTAGAAATTAACAACAGTTATGAAGAAGTAATTAATGCTTTAAAGCTTTGACCATGAAATAACTTTCGTGATATTGTTTTTTTATTAGAATTGTCATCAGACTTTCTGACAAATGAAAAAAACTGCATTAGTTAAATCGGATCATTTATTTGCATCATTTGTCATTCAGTAGGCATTTCTGTATAATATTTTATAGATGTTCTGTTCACTTTTTCTGTATCTGTGTAAGTCTGGGTTTTCAGCTAAAGAAATGTCTCACTGATGATGCAGAGGTCTCAAGAACTCATGTATCAGATATGATACACTTGGTTTTAAAGGGTTAAAAATTGTAAACTTAAAAAGCCATAAAAATAAGTTGCAAGTTGTTTTGCTTTGCTTTAGAAATGGTTTATTTTAATTCTGAAGTATTTTTTGCAGTGTAACTGTTTAGCCTTGTGTCCATTTTATTCTGATCCAATGGCTAATCCCAGTCTTTTTTTTTTTGTTCAGAGATCTGCCTCCTAACACAGGGCAGACGTACGGCCAGCGTTAAAGCCGAAACCTACTGTCGTCTTTATTCCTTAAGCGTGGACGACTTCAACGAGGTCCTGGAGGAGCATCCTCTGATGAGGAGGGCGTTTGAGAGTGTGGCTGTGGAGCGATTGGATCGGGTTTCGCGCAGGTCCAGTTATCAGCCTCCAACAACTGAGTGAAGAGACTTCAGTCAGAAACATAGAACACTTTTTGACTCCTCTTCAGATAAAAAAAAAAACAGACCTAAAAGGAGCTGTGATGGACATCCAGAGGGAGATGCATAACTACCAAAATGCTACAACCCTTGGATAAACCTTTTGCACCCTCAGCTTATTATATTTTCTAACTTGGATATTGAATTTAAACATTATGTTTATTTATGTTCCTCTGTGTTAATACAAAATAACTGAACCTCTGTCATGGGTTTTCATTGTTTCCTTCCTTTCTTCATTTTTTCCCCCGTATTTTCAGACTGTAAATCTTGCTTTAAGCCAAACAGATAATGGTGAAGCTCATCATAAAGCTTTCTGATTCAATTGATCCCTAAATTCTTTATGCCGTTTCACATGGAGATTAATACCAACGGGCGCAGACGATATGCTCTGATGATGCAATAACTGTGACACCGGGTGCAGGTTGTAAACTTAACATCCCTCTATTTTTCATCTTGGTTTGTTGGGATTTATAATGACATGGTGTTTCCAATTATAATGTTTTTTGAATTATCAGCAATTATAATTAAAAAGCTCTCTCAGGATTTAACCAGATTGTTGCAAGCACATTTTACAAGCAGGTGAGGTAGATGCAAACAGATAAAGGCTTTTTTTTGACATTTTTCTTATCTGTGGATACTGAACAGTCACTTGGTTTACATTACTGTTCATAAAGTTTGTTTATATTGTATAAAAAAGGATTTTGATGTAGTTACAATAATATTTGAATTAGTATTGCACAGATACCGCTAAAATGGTAGTATCAGTATTGGCGAGTACCGTCAAATAGGACACCGATACCATTTTGAGAGCCAAAGGTTTATTCAACTATTGTCACGCATTCCAGGTTAGCAATAAAAATTCTACTGGATTCACTTTTTATTAGTCTTTTTCCTGCTTCACAAAGGTAGGCAGCAGCTTGACAAAGCCATGATGGCAATTATATTACATCCAAGTATTATACAGTTCTTCATATACACACACACACATCAATTTTAAACAGATGGTATCAGTATGGTATCGGTATCGGCCAATACTTCACAGCCAAGTATTGGGTATCGGTATTGGGGCCAAAAAATGGCATAGGCGCAACACTACTTTTAATTGAATAACAGTGAATTTAAAGTATAATTTCTGTGGCACATTTGATAAAAGGAAAAAGTAATCTGCAAGAGCTAATCCGACATAATTATCTTAGATCGCAGACCTTTCTTACACTGATTATGATTGTAAATGTGAATATTTCTGTCCCTAAAATATAATGAAAGTGTATTTTTTTCCTAAAAAGTTGTCGTAATATTTTTTTGTCTTCTTTCAATATTCATGGTTCATCATTTGAGCTTATGTTAAGCGCTAGCTCAGGTTATTGGAGACGACATTTGGATATTACATTGCTTATTCAAAAAAAAGAAGAAATTTCAGGAAAGGTTGGAGCTGCCACTCACTGTAATATAAATACGTGTACCCGAACCTCAGCCTGTTGTTTGAACAGTGCAAGCATGAAAAGAAGGTATTGCTCTACATCACATATCGCTGATGATTCGGAGGTTGGTGCATCACTGACAGTTTACGATACAGTGCTTAATCCAAGGGCTCAAGATGGTACTAAAAAGCAATTGGGTATGAGATTAGAAGACATAATGTTCAATATAGAAATAAGCTAGTGGGAAAAATATATAGTAATAGTCTATGGTGTGTTTATAAAAGCCAGTGCTTGATTGAACGATGAGAGAATACAAGTGAAGGATTTTAGAAATCAGGTTGGAGCTTGCAAATGCAATTAATATTTCTTTCCTTGTTTGATTAATGAAAGTTTTTTGAAAGATTGAAATAGATAAAAAGAGAATCGGACAAATTTTCTGTCTTCCCTGACCTTCAGTGTTCATTCGGTCAGATGTGTTTTTTTCAGATGTATCAACCACAAAAGTTTAGGGCCTAACAGGACTAATAGACCAATAGTGTGATCATTCTTTATATTAGAACTGTCTCATATTTAGCAGGAGGTTACCAAACTCCAAAACAAATCTATACCTGTAGTGGTGGCAAGAATAAAATGAAGAGTAGTTCCGATTTATTGTTTTATAAAAAGCTTTGAGTGAGTGGTCCATATCAATGATGTATTACAGGGCGATTTTGACCTATTGCAGTTTGATTACCAGGTTCACAGAGGAGGGGAGGACACTTCTGTGACAATTTTTTATACTCTACTTAAGAATCTTAAGTGCACAAAAACACATACAAGACTTTTATTTGAAACTTGAAATAACTTTAGATTCTGTTTGGAAACATTAAATTCCAAAATACTTTATTAATCCAAAGGGAAATTAAATGTTACTACTCCTTTTCAGGTTCTGGTGCTCTGGGCCCCAGTGGAGACAGACGTGAGGAAGCAGAATTTGATCAAATAATCTGGTAGCAGGTGAAGAAAGAAACAGACATGAAAACATCACACAAAACTGAGGACCCAATAAATATTGCTAATTGGAGGCTTAAATAGTGAAGAAAATATATGCAAATGATAAACAAAATGAGAAGACACATCTGAGCAGGATCTACTAATAAAAAGGTGAAACGAAACGATAAGAAATAAAGTAGAAAAAGCCAGACGAAAAGCACCAATGTGGTAAAAACAAGAAAGTATGGCAATATATAATGAACCAAATACAAAACTACCCTTTAGATTCTGAGAACTATCTTCTTTTGGTTCCTTTCATAAGTTGTGCTTCATGCTTGGCATGAATTTGTCTTCAGATTTTTACACAATTTAGTCGCTTATCTTGGTGAATAAACTCCTGCACCCCTTTAAATGTTGATGTTTTCAATGAAATTCGTTTTAGACATCATATTTGCTGGTAATCTGTTTCAGAGAAGAATTTGTTATTAGTAACTTTTTTTGTCCATAATAGTTTTCTTTTGGTCTGTAGACTACATAGAAAAAAACTAAAAAAACACACAAAAAAACTAACAAACCGCCATATCCTACTCTGCCTTATTCTGTATTGATTCATACCACTAAATCTTACGGAAGAGGATTAGGGCCACTGAACAATTTATTAAAAAGTTAATTGATTTTGAAGTTTTATTTCAATATAATATGAGATAAAATTTATTATTCTGACTTTAATCTCAGAATCCTTTTTTCTCAGAATTCTGACTAATCTCTAAATTTGGGCTCTTAATATAGATGGGCATCATGAAGGAAGAAATGTGGGATCACTCAGCTTCACTGAGAAAGATGGAAGTTGTTTGGGAGGGTCAGTAACACATTGGCAGAAAATGACAGAATTAGGCGACTTTGTACGTGCCCAAGGGGTCCCTGGTGACGGTATTTCATTAATGGAAGAACAGAAGGTAATTAAAACAAGAGAGCTAGTTTAGTCTTTAAAACAGACATGGCTACGGCTTGATGCTAACATGTTTGTTAGCTGTCAGACCTAATCTAGAATTCTGAGATTAAAGTAAGAATTCTGAGAAAAAGTTTCAATTCTGAGAAAAAAGTCAGAATTCTGAGATTAAAGTCAGAATTCTGAGAAAAAGTCTGAATTCTGAGATTAAAGTTAGAATTCTGAGAAAAAGTCTGAATTCTGAGATTAAAGTTAGAATTCTGAGAAAAGTCATAATTCTGAGATTACAGCCAGAATTCTGATTTTTTTTTTCCCCTCATATTATACTGAAATAAAATAAAAAAAATCAGTTAACTTTTTTAATTTTTTCCAGTGGCCCTAATCCTCTTCCGTAAAATCTAAGTCCATATGTGTGAAACATTATCGATGATAAAATTATTCTGACTCCAAATTAAGTTATTATTTCTCAGGTTTTAATAGCAACTACAATCATTTCTCCTGGCATGAAAATAACCAAGACACTATCAGATAATCTTACCAAACATTTTATTTAGTAAGGTTACATATGTCCCGTCAGACAAATGTTATGAAAGCTTTTTTTTTTTTTTTTATCAGTTATATATGTGCCACCACGGCGCTGCAGCTCTATTAACTACTTCCGGTCTACTCGCGCCGCTTCCTGCTAAGCTGTGTTTCATAAACCTCTACCGCAGACATAAGGTAGGGTGGACCGCTTGTTTTTGTTAGTAAATATTGACGCATATTGCAGGTTATGTAGAAGCTAGTCGTAGATGTGTTGTGAACTCAGCAGATAACAGTACTCTTATAAAAGTAAACATGTAGCGCTGTGGATCCCCTGCTTTTATTCGCCTGCAAGGTGAACCGCTTTGCTAGCATGCTAACACTGAGGTCAGATCGATCTACACAATCCTTGTTTATTCATGTAAAGGCTGGTTTAGCTTTGATTTTTATGAATTTATTTTAAAATATGTGTACTATGAAATTCAACACCCACATAATCCACCTAACAGCATTTACGTTTTATTCTCCCTTCTGTTAGCTAACGCTTTAGTTACCTGTGACGTAACATTGAAAGATAACCCAATACTTGAAATATCCAAGCTGGAAATATCCACTTTAGTATAGTTTTACTGCTGATATTGCTTAACGTGGCTGTCAGGTTGTATTTTACATGTAAAAGCTTAACGTGATGTAATAATCGATAATGCTCTTATTTTGGCACTGATTGCTGTGGTGCTTTTATTTTGAAATTCGATTTCCTACTAACCTAAGCTTTTATTCTTTAAGTGGATAAAATAAAACTGCAAACGTCCTATATAATTCCTATAAGATATTCTGCTACCAGCAACTATACAGTTTTTGAGTGTATTTTAAATTAGTTATGGTTGTCAGATATTTTATAAAAGTTTTGTGTGAAATTATAATTTGAACAGCCTTTTTTCTTTTGTCAAACAGTACAAAGAAGTTGTGACATTAAACAGAAATGCTTCGACATCTTTGAAAACTGAGACTGGGATAATATGTAAATTTACATTGAAAGAATGGGACCCAAATAGGATAAAGCATGTCTGTATTTTGTTGAAGTCGTTTTTGTAGATCAATTCTTCCTATTTAATATGATAGTTTAAAGTTGTAAAGGAAAGAAGGAAGACTTTCTGTCTAAAGTAAAATTCATGACGCTTCCTTTATTTATTTATTTTATTTTTTTTACTTAAACATGGAACTTATTTCCAATTTTTGATTTAAACTAGACCTTGTAGGGCTAACTAAGCACATATTTGACTATCAAAACTGTTAGAATAAAACAAACTTGACTCTGGTGTCAATTGTTCAAATTTTTTTTAATATATTTCCATGGCAAAATTTCCACACAGATCCTATTCCAAACTCTGCACCACTGCAGCTCACTTATGATAAAATTACAGTAAAAGAACAAATTCACTGATTGACACATCTAGTAAAAAGGGAATAGTGTTAATTAATTATTAGAGTTATACCTCCATCCTTATGTATTTCTGTTCTGGCTGATGTATTTCTGTTCTTGCTGATGTTTAAGTTTTTGATATAGAGAGCTAGTATATGGTTCCTATTTGATATGAGATATTCATTTAATAGCCTTTCTTCTGCTGAAACTCCTTTGGCGTAAAGTAGTATTCCATTATGTAGTATTGTATTAGAATTACTCCAGGCATATGGTGCTTGGTTTTAATGCTGCTGCTCTTTGTCTTTGCTGCTGGAAGGATGCTGTCCTTGTCTCGTTCGGTGGTGTGCGCTGCAGCCCGTGCCCCGGCTGCCGTGAGCCAGGGAGGTGTTACCACTCTCTGTAGGTTCAACAGCACTGCACAGGTAAACGGTTAGTTTTATTTTTTTATATAGGCACAATAGATATTGTAATAGTTATGTGACAAATGTATGTTTTTGTTACTAGCAGAGTGCTCCGAAGAAAACAAAATTCGGCCCACTGGCAGATGAGGACAGAATCTTCACAAATCTTTATGGTCGTCATGATTGGAGGTAGCAGGATCAATGCTTTCTCTCGTATTTAATCCAGAGCTTCATGTTTGTTCAGTGATTTGAAAATCATTAAAATTATAAAACAAATAATCCCCTTTTTGTTTCCGGGAAGGTTGAAAGGGGCCCTAAAGCGCGGGGACTGGTACAAAACCAAGGAGATCCTTTTGAAGGGGGTCGACTGGATTCTGAATGAGATCAAGGTGTCTGGTCTGCGGGGGAGAGGTGGAGCCGGTTTCCCGACTGGAATGAAGTGGAGTTTCATGAACAAGCCCAGCGATGGCCGGTCAGTGCAGAGCAGCACATCTTCATTTAGTTAATTTAATTTTCTCCCTTTATCTATTCACTTTCTCCCATTTAAGATTCCGTATTAAAAATAGTTTAGAAAAGTCCGAAATTCGGACTTAAAATATGTTAAGAAAACATTCATAAAAATCACTTGCATTAGAGCAAGTTTAAGCAATTGTCTGTTAAAAACGATTTTTGAGCCTATCACTGGGTTGGCTAACAAGCTGAGATAAAAAAAAAATGTTTTAATTTTTGAAATCAGTTATTTAATTGAGTAAATGTTCACCTGGATGTTTTGTAACTAGAATCAGACAGGTGGTCTTAAAATTCGGTTTTGCTTCCGAATTTTAGGCCAAAGTATCTGGTAGTTAACGCAGATGAAGGTGAGCCTGGAACCTGCAAGGACAGAGAGATCATGAGGAATGACCCACACAAGCTGGTGGAGGGCTGCCTGATCGCTGGCAAGGCCATGGGGGCCCGTGCTGCTTACATCTACATCAGAGGAGAGTTTTACAACGAGTCATCTAACCTGCAGGTAAATGCATACTGACTTCTATTGATTGCAATATCTCTAAAATTTGCAGTGTTTGTAGATTGAATTGAATACCACTGAAATATTTTTTTATTATTTATGCAGTTGCAAAAATAAGACAAGAGTAAAGAAAATCTTTATCCAGACTTTTCTTTGTTTTCCATTTTTGCAGAATAGGCACATTTCCATAAAGGGTGGATTAATTTTCACACTGTTTATACAAAATATATCTATTAAAAACAATAAAAAGCTGGATGCTGAGGTGATGCTTTTTGTTATGATTCTTCTATAATAAAACAAACCTGACATATGTTGTTTTTCCAAAATAAATAACAGATGCTTTATACATGACATTGAGATTATAGTAGAACCAAAGAGGACTTCTAGGCTCATATAGATATAATGTTAATCTATTTTAGAAATATATGCTTTATGTTAACATGAGATGATTAAACAAGAACTGAATTATGCTTCAAAAACAGTGGAATTTAATGACAATGGTTATCCTGAGTTCATAATAGAGCAAATCTAACTAAAAACAACTAACTGCAAATTGCGTTCCCTTCACACTAAAGCGTTGATATCACTATATCCTGTCATCTAAAGTGATGATGAGCTGGAATGGCAACAAAACAGGTTTAAGGGCTTGAAGGTTTTATTTGCAGAGAAACTGTAACGAGCTGACTATCTTTCAATCAGAATAAGTTTATTTATAAAACACTTTACAAACCCAGAGTGATTTCAATGTTACCAACAAAGTAATAAAAAAATAGAAATAACCATATACATATGATAGGATGCAATAAAACATATAAAGAAAAAGACAGAAGAAACAAAGACAAGCTTAATGGTCAGGCTCTTCTGAAATAACTATTTGAAAATAGTTTCTAAGAATTATTGAATGTTATGTAATAAAAATGAATAATATAAAGTTTTAATAATAATTATTGAAGGAAATTACCTGTTAAAAAGAGCTTGAGCTCTTATCCAGAGAGAGAGAGAGAATTTTTAATGACCTTTTTAAATATACTCATTTTTTGTTTGCTTGTTTCTTTTCCGTAGTTACACTAATTAGTTAACGCCTTTTTCTATTTTTTTTTTTTTTTTTTTTGGTACTGCAAAATCATAAAACGAACTCCAGTTATTATCTCATTATAACAATATAAAGACTGTCCTCCACTGCAGGTATCTTGCATGTTTTATTTACATCAGTGCTTCACTTTATCTCTGAATAACACCTTAAACCGCAACTTTGTTGGATGATGTCTTTTCATAAGTGCGTATTTTGCTCCAGGAATGTGTTGTAAAGGAGATCAGACAGCTTTTTATGTATAATTTGAAAGCTGGTCATGTTTCCCAGTGCTTCCCCAGTTACACACGTTTTATTTTTTTAAGTATAAATCAAGTGCACTGACTGCAGCAGGGGTTGCTGCTTGATGAGGGAGCTTAGACTCGAAATCCACAAAGATTTAAAAGAAATAACGCTTAGATTTACATAAATGTCTAAAGTTGCAGGAAAAAATCTGTAGATTTAAAATAAAAATAAAATTACAACTTTAAAGATAAATATATACATTCAGCTAAGATCAAAGATAATTGTTTAATGTTACTTTTTTTGGAAAGTATCATCTATTTTATCTTTTATAATTAATAAAAATTTGATCCACTGTTACACATTGAGATTTATTATTTTCTCTCTCTTTCAGGTGGCCATCAATGAGGCTTATGCTGCAGGGCTGATTGGCAGAAACGCCTGTGGTTCTGGTTATGACTTTGACGTGTTTGTGATGCGTGGTGCTGGCGCGTACATCTGCGGAGAGGAGACCGCCCTCATAGAGTCCCTCGAGGGGAAGCAGGGGAAGCCACGTCTCAAGCCTCCCTTCCCTGCAGATGTCGGTCAGTAACATCTATACATTTTACACAATGGTGCCAACCCTTTAGATCTTTTTTATTTTTTTTTATTTTTATGCAAATGTGGATTTTAATACCTGCAGCTCTTATTTCTTCTCCCTACATATTTTCTTAAAGGTGTCTTCGGTTGCCCAACGACTGTTGCTAACGTGGAGACGGTGTCTGTGGCGCCTGCGATCTGTCGTCGTGGAGGAACCTGGTTTGCAAGCTTCGGCAGAGAGAGAAACTCTGGAACTAAACTGTTCAACATCTCTGGACATGTCAACCACCCCTGCACCGTGGAGGAGGAGATGTCCATCCCTCTGAAGGAGCTCATTGAGAGACACGCAGGTACACGATGGACCCCAGTGAGCCTCATTCTGTTTATGTTTATGATGGCATCTATACACGTCTGGGAAAATTATGTCTAGTTTGATGCTTCTATGTTTATTTGTGGCTTTTTTAATCAGACCCTGCAAACTGTAAGCATACATGTTTTAAATTAAGACTAAACCTCTGTGTTTTCTATTTAACATTGACATCCTGAAAACTCAATCTAAAGAAAGTTTAGTTTTTAGATTAAAATTAAATCAAAAGGTCAGAGGTGGATGACCCAAATGTTCCATCTGCCACGTTATCCTTCAGATCAGGGGTTATGAAGTCAAAGATTAGGACGGCTTAACATAAGCGCTAGTATAGTTTTATTCCCCACTTAATTGAAAACAACATCTGTGGCGTAGGTGGAGTGCGTGGAGGCTGGGACAACCTGCTGGCCGTAATCCCTGGAGGTTCTTCTACTCCCATGATCCCCAAAAATGTATGCGAAGAGGTGCTGATGGATTTCGACGGCCTTATTCAAGCCCAGACTGGTCTAGGCACGGCCGCGCTCATCGTCATGGACAAATCTGTGAGTCTGTCACCTCTGCAGGATGTTCAGACGCTGGCAAAGCCCCAGTTCATTGGTTGATTAGGGTTGTTTTATTTTAAAGACTGATGTCATCAGAGCCATCGCCCGCCTGATTGAGTTCTACAAACATGAGAGCTGTGGCCAGTGCACGCCATGCAGAGAGGGTAATTGCTGCTTCCTAAATGACTTTTTTTTTATTTATTAAATGCTTTTTTAATAACAGCACTTATATTTCTACAGGAGTTGACTGGATGAATAAGATGATGTGGCGTTTTGTTCGTGGTGACGCACGGCCAGCAGAGATCGATATGATTTGGGAGCTCAGTAAGCAGATTGAGGGACACACTATCTGTGCTCTCGGTGACGGTGCAGCCTGGCCTGTACAGGTAAGGACAACAGGAGTGTGGAGAGTTTCAAGCCCTCAATTATTCCTATTAGATGCCCCATATATGTACTAATAAAGGGTTTATAGCTTTTAAATTATTGTTATATTTTTCCCTTCTTGCCTGTTCTTTCTCTATTCTTTGTACTGATTTCTTTTTCTTGGATAATTTTTTTTTCTTGTTCTTCCTCCCTGGTGGACAGCCTTTTCTATTCTTGTCAATTCATTTATTTTCCTTTTCTTTCTTTCCTGCTCTCTATCCTTCTTGTTCCCTCTCTATTCTTTTTCCTTGTTTTATGCTAGTTTCCTTTGTTTTTCTTTCTTTTATTTATTCCTGTTGTACCACTTCCCCACTTTAATCAGGTCAGAGGTCATTCCCCCTCTGTTTCCTACTTTCCTGCCTTACTTTTATGCCCTTTATATTTGTTTTTTCTTTTCTTATACCCTGCTGTCCTCCTGCGTTCTATCCTTCATTATTCTTTTCTTTTTTTTTTCTTTCTTCCATTTCTGCCTGTCGTTCTTTTGTCTTTTTTAATTTCTTAATATTCTTATGACCCACTTTCTTTTCTTCCTCCTGTCCTTCCTGATTGAAGTAACCATTCCTCCTAGTCTTTCTTTGGTTTCTTTGTTTAATTTCTTCTTTCCCTCTGTCAGTGTATCCAAGCTCTTTCTGTTATTCCTTTCTTCTCTTTATTTAATTTTCATTGTATTATACCTCCGTTTCTTTTCTTTTTTTCATGTTATTTACTTTCTTTAAGCTCTTAATGTGTGCTACTTCCCATCTTTTGTGTCATTTTTTTAAACTGTCCTTGGTTCTTCCTTTCTTTATCATGCCTCCCTTTCTCATGTGTTAACTCCTTATTATTGTTTATTTGTTTCCTTCTTCCCTTGTGTCCTTCTATTCTTTACTTCAGTTCGTCTTTCCACTGTTTCTCTTTCCTTGGCTTCCCTGTATCAACCCTTCTTACTTTCATCCTTTTTTGTGTTTCTTCAACTTATCATACACTAACAAGAACACCTTGATTTTTTTCTGTTTTTGTAGGAAAAAAAGTGTAATATTTTCTACCAACAGGCTTTTTACACTTCAATTTTGAGCTTTTGAATATGATCTGAATATGCAGTAAAAAAACATTCACCATATATGATTAAAGGTGTTATTGTATTAATTAAAAATGTAATTGTGTAGAAATTAAAGTATACAGAGAAAAAAAAAAGTAAGTACTCCTTTTATTTGAACTTGGTTCCAGTAGATGTCACCTAATCCCTCAATAAACATCTAAACATAATACAGTTGATTTTTTTATTTTTTTTTAAATGCCATTTATCCTTAATTAGTTCCCTCTTTTATTAGTTTGCTATTGTAATTGTGGCTTAAATCTCTTTTTGTTGTGTTTTTAGGGATTGATCCGCCACTTCAGGCCTGTGATGGAAAGCCGAATCGCTGAATACCAGCAGGAGAAGCAGGCTTTGGCTTAAATGGCTTTTTCAGTTCATTGCACTCTTCATTATGTCTTCATATGCCTTTAACCTTATCTCCATGAGAAAATATTTAAACTAAAGACTACGTACTCTGTTTTATCTCTTCAGAATGCTTTGGGTGATGTCTCTGCCGTGTTTGGTAATGCCAATAAAGAAATCCTACCGAAAACTAATGGTTGGCTTTAAAGAGTTGAATCGTTTTCACTTCTCAGCAATTATTTTTACTTCACACCTCCACTTTTCAGTACAAAGACTCCTGTCATCAGTATAAATATTCAGAGGACTACATTTGTTGGGTTGCATCATAGTTGGAAGGCTCAGAGTGCTGGTGGAACGCTTTTAGGAAACAATAATCTGAACTTGGATGTGAATAAAATGTAATCAGGAGAAGAAGGAACAAGCCAAACAATATCATGATAGATGTGGGAATGGTGTATAAATACCTCTGTGTTCACCTTCACAACAAACTAGACTGGAGGCCCAACTGTGAAGCTGTCTACAAGACAGTTTACTTTTAATAATAATACATTTTATTTAACAGCACCTTTCTGGACACTCAAGGTCACTTTACAGAAAAGAAAAAGAAAAATGAAAATAAAGGAACATAAAAACAGTTATGGATAGGGACAGATAAAGAAGGTCAGCTCCGTTCTTGGGACTCTTGGAAGCTCTAGATGATTTTACAACAACACAATATCTTTAGTCAGTGGCCTTTTTTTAGCAGATGGCTACGGGAGATTTTTCCTGCCCAGAGCCTTCAAGATCTACAGCTTTTATAATTTACACTACCTCATTGATCCCAAATTGTTGTAAGACTTTATAACCGCCACTGTTCCCAACAACCTCAATAAGCTGTTACACTCATGTTGATTTTGCACAGTTTCTATCTTAGTCAGTTGAATAACATTCTGCTGCTTTCAAATATCGATTACTGTACAAATGGCGATAGCTGTATATTGGTTATTTTATTTTCCAGGTGCACAGATTTATATTGTTAAAACACTTTACAATAGTGCATCATTCCAAAACAAAAAAAAACGTTTCAATTTTGGGTGCAGGGATCTACGGCTCACTAGGATTAATGACGCTAAATAAATATGTCCTTGATGTAAGATAAAATTCTAAACAAAGATATTCAGGTCCCAGTTTACAGCAGGGAACTACGGCAAAATTCGGGTTGCGTTGTAAACTTAATCTCGCGAGATTTTCTTGAATGTCACGTGACAAGGGCTAAAATGTACGTTGTGGCTTCATTTCCGTGGACGCCATAAAGCAACTTTGGATTTGTTTTATTATTACAGATTTACACTTTAGGGTCAACCCTCGCAGAAATAAAATGCGGGATGATAAATGTTAGATGTTTTAAATCAATTTAATTAATATAAACAAAATAGCGTCGCTTCTGTTGTTTATATCGCCCTAATTCATTCATCGTTTGGATAGCTGTCATATTTTTCTAACAGCAGCCTAATGATTGATGCTTGGAGTTTAAGACATACAGCGTTAGTTTTCTATTTTGCTTTCCCTCTGATAGACATATACGAATGTTTAAGCTATTAAAGGCTTAGGTTGTTTTTATAACATTGTGTTTGTGTCACACCTTAATGTAGATAGATCTGCTTGCTGGAAGCCTTGGCATGGAATTGCTGAAGATAGAGAAAGTCGTTGGAAATGAAATCAAGTCTCCATCTGCAGAGATCAAGCCCAACCCCGTGGTCGCCCCGAAATACTGTAAGCTGTTTACTATTATTACAAAGGACTTAGGAAATAATAAGTTTTCTCTCTATTAGAATAGCAGCTAATAGACTATAAGAGCTGCTCTTGGAAGCAAATGTGTAAATGAAGCAACTTTTATACATGTTTATAACTGCACCATCTTCTTGGCAGTTTTGTTATTTTAAACTCATCTTCTAAGCAGAGGTGTAGCCAGAAAATCCTAATGGGGGTCGCCGAAAGGCACCAGAACCAGAGGCGTAGCCAGAACATTTTTATAAGGGGGGCTGGGCAATAACCAATGTATACTGAGGGGTGGCCAACAGTGGATAGGCACCAGAACCTCAGGGTCCAACTACACTGTTCCAACAGGAACAAACACAACTTCCATATTTCTAAATAAATACAAACTATAGTTTCCTACAGCCTTTGCTAACAAATAGATGCAAGATAAAAGGTATATTGGATAAAATTCTTTCAGGTGTGAGTTCTGGTGCGAACATCTTTTACATTGTCATTACTTACCTACTTATCAATATTATTCTACATTAAATTGATATTTACAAATACCAATATCTACATAAATAGATAATTTAATAGGTTTTTATTAAAATAGTTATTTACAGTATCTATGATTTCACTGAAGACTCTTAGATGACTTGAAGAGACGCATCATTTTCTCTTTGTGGCATATAACACAAAATCTAGTTCTGAAAGAGCATGAATTCTGTATTAATCTCTAATGTTGGTATATTGATGTGCATAATCAATCAGTGTTTCTGTTGTCAAGTTATTGTTTATATATATAAAATTTAATTGTTCTGAATATTCTTCTTGAGAGAAAAAAATCGTAGGGGTGGCCAATGGTTGCCCCCCCCATCTAGATCTACCCCTGACCAGTACCTAAGAGTCAATCTACACTGTTCCAGCAGGAACGAGAACAATTTCTATTCTCATATTTTCTAAATAAGGACAAACTATACTTTCCTGCAGCCTTTACTAACAAATAGACACATATATTTAATCTATCTAATCTATCTATGCTGTGTAAATAAAAGGTATACTGGACAAAATTCTTTCAGGTTTGAGTTCTGGGGCAAACATATTTCACATTGTCATTACCTACTTTTAACAATAATCATTCTGCAAAAAAGATATATTTAAATCTACTAATATCCACATTAAATTAGTTTTTATGTTATTATTAAAGTAGTTATTTATCTATGATTTCACTGAAGACTCCTAGATGACCTGCAGAGGACCATAATTTTATCTTTACCCTAAATAAGTTAAAATTTAGTTCTGAAAAGAGCATGAATTCTGTATCTATTATCTTTAATGTTTGTATATTGATGTGCATAATTAACCACAGCATTTCTGGTGTAAAGTAGTTGTTAATATATGAAAAATGTAAATGTTAAATAAGTTTGAACATTCCCTTTCAGAGTATTACTGCTGCCACCATCTGTATTATAGGGAAAAATGGTAGGGGTGGCCACAGGGGTGGCCAATGATTGGCTAAGGGTGGCCACCCCTGGGCCCCCCTCTAGCTCTGCCCCTGCTTCTAAGAAAGCTCATTTAACTCCTGATTTCTGTGCACTGGCCTGGCTTTCTACAGAGGTTGACATCCAATTTGAATGGTTAGTGCTAATTTATAAAACACAAAATATTCCATCAGCATCCAGTCTATAACCTGCCTCTGTAGTTGCACTTGTGAAAACAAACTATATGAGGAAATCATAGTTTTTGTTCAACAACTAACCATGAGCTAATTTCTATACATGTTATTGCAATATAGATCACCACGAGGGCCTGCAGTGTTTCCATTGTCTGATTATCTTCAAAGACCTCAAATCCAAGGAGAGACACATCAGGAGGAACCATAGGGATGAGTATGCACATCATCTGCAACAGGTAAAAAGACATCAGAGTGAAAATAAAAAAAAATCAGCAGGTTTTTTTTAGACAAACTCTTGAATCCATTGAAAATAGTAAAGCACAATTTTATCTTTAAAAGATGAACAGCTTTAAACTCTAGATAAATAATAAATAATGAACTTTAATTTTAAAACAAATATGTGCAGATAATATAAGAAAGTATTGGAAAAAAATTAAATAATGTCATCTTAAGGCACTTCACAGAGACAATTAAACCAGATCATATAGTCCGAATGATTTGAAGTTTTCTATCTAAGGAAAACCTGCTGACTCCATCAAAAAAACATCATGCTTACAGATATATTTTAGGCTAGGCAATTGTTTTTCTGTATGTTAAGTATTATTTTAGATTTATATTTTGTTGGATTTTTAACTGTTTTATAAGCTGTTTGTTGATCTTTCTTGGTTGTTATCTTTTTCTCCAGCTTTTATTGTCATCACACTGTCACAGAGCAACAAAATGAACTCTCTGCATTTAACTCATCCTGTTGGGGAGCAGTGGTCTGCCATTTTTGGCGCCGGGTGAAGGGTCATTGCTCAGGGACTCCTAGTGGCAGGCTTTGGGAGTGGGTCTTGAACTCAGAACCTCTGGATTCCAAGCACAATGCCCTAACTGCTAGGTCACCACTTCCCCTTAGGAGGATCTAGACATAGACCTGACTAGGGCTAAGCATTTGTTAGTCCACCGTTTTGATTGCTATCCCTGATAACAAATTCCTCTTTCATACAGATGTGCCTCATTAAACTGAACTGCTACTCAGTTCATTTATTTCAGGGCTTGGACTCCTCAAGTTTTTTGTTTTTTCATATAAAGTGATTTATATACAATATTTATTACTGTAATTTTTTTTCTATTTTTTATTAACTGATAACCCTCTCATAAAAAGTAGAATATAACATGAGAGAATACAAGAAGATAAATTTAGTAGACATATGCCAGTATTAAGGTTTACATGTTTGTAGTAAAGATTTCTGTCTTGACAGCTGTCCTGCAGACCGTTGTTGACACCCTCCATGAGGAGGCTCAGAAAGCTGGCTGATAACAGAGTGATGCCTCCAAGCACAACAATGCAAAATTACGAAGAGGGAAAAACTGTCATATTATAAAGATGCATGATCCTCAGAGACTCTATTGATTTGGATCCAATCTGGTTTTTGATTTATTTGAAATCATTGCAGGCTAATTAATGTGTCAAACAAAGTAATGGATATTATTGGATCAGAAAATATTACATCTTAGTCTTTGTTGATTGGTTTAATATTATTCTGTTGTATATTTTCCATCCATTCAGCCAGCCTCTTTGTCATTTTGCATGTTCTGTAATTAAACACTGACCCCTGTTGACATTTCAGCCACAAATAAACACTGTACATTTATGTTTACACTTCAAGCCTGGATAAATTATATTTGAAAAGTAATAATAATTAGGAACCATGCAAATAAGGAGTTGGTTACTTTTATCTAAAATTGTATGGAGGTAAACTGTGTATGGACATTGCTGTAAACATTTTGAAAATGTCAAAATGTGATAAATTTATTGTATATCGTGGTAAGGTTGCATCTTTTTTTAAAAGCTAAAATATAGCTTCTGTATTTTTTTTTTATTTGAATATGTTTTTGCAGAATAACACGCTGTTTATGTGCTACAAGTGCAATAGGCTGTTCTCCACCGCAGAGGAGCTCAGCCAGCACCAACGTACACACATTACTGATGAAAAGCCATTTGCCTGCAGCCTGTGTCAGAAACGATTCTGCACCTTTTCCGAGGTGGGAGCGCTACCACTGAAAAGGTTTTTTACATGTGTGCTTTAAATTCAGAGTTTTAGTTTTCTTTACCATTTATCCTGATTTTTTTCCCATCATTTTGCAGCGGAACAAACACAGGCGAAAGGACTGCGGAAAGCGGCGGTATCTTTGCAAGGATTGTGGCACCCGGTTCCCCATTCCCTTTCGCCTCCGCAAACATCGCATTGCAATGCATCCTGAGAAAGAGGTTGCAGCCGAAAATGCCGACATGTTTCAGTGCTCTAAATGTGGCGTTTGCTTTCAATCAGAAGAAGAGCTCCTTCAGCACCTGGAGGAATTTTCGGATTGTGTTCTCGGAGAGGCACAAGGGAAAATACGAGGCTATGAACCCGTTTCCACATATCCAGAGGTGGAAGTTAAAAAAATCAAGCAAGAAAAAGATGCAAAGCCATACGAAGGATGCAGTGACTCAACAGGAACTGCTTCTGTAAAGCCCAAAATTCCCTGTCCTGAAGAAGACTGTGACTGCACCTTTCCTTCAGTGGAAGCTTTGCGAGGTCACAAAAAAGAGCAGCATGGACCCTGCGCCTTGAAAGCTCCCAGTTCTGAATACACCCGCCCTACCTTTGGGGAAAACTGTGCAAGAGAAAGCACTTTAAAGGCTCATCAAACCTCCCATATTAAAAGAGAGGTTGATGTTGAAAGAGATGATATAGAGGGAGAAAACATCCCTTTGATGTCACACGATTATGTCATGCATGTCGCTAGATAAAGAATTTTAATGTGCTTTAGAAGCATTATTTATTTTCCTTTTTGAGGAAATACTCAACACTAAACTGGTTCTTATGTGTGTAAATATTCAGTATTGTTTTTCGATGGGATCGTGTCAAAAAGGCAATTTTATTGTTTAGATTGTATTTGTTTCATCCTAAAATGTTGATCTCGATAATGAAGTAGCTGTGTAATTCTTTTCAGGGTTGTGTGCAAAACTTGGAAAATATGTCATATAAGCATGAAAAATAAATGATAGTTCTGTTTACTGGTCTGAAGTGTTGTCTTTATGTTGCTGAAATAAAGTGAATAAGAATTCTGCTGTCCTTGTAGTATTAATTGGTGGTGAGGGGTCTCTTTGTTTCCTTATATTTGTTCTTTGGGATATTTTGTGAAGTAAAACAAACCCTGAAATGTTAAGGTCTTTTTTTTTCTGTGTGTCTTTATAAACTCATGTGGTATTATGTTGTCGTTGAACGGCTTTTTCTTCTCTGAAGGTCATTTCAACTCATGTAAATACGGGACTCATTTGTATACTCCTCCAGTATTTGCACAAGGTTTATTGCTTTCATTTTTAGGTTTATTCTCATGTTTCATATCAAAACAAGTTAATCTCTGGGAAATAACCTGTCTCTTTCATTAGTAGAACGATAAGTTGTCATTCTCACCGTGTCTATATTTACATATACTGTAACTGATCACATTAGAGTGGAAAAAGTTGACACTTCTCTTCATTTAGAAGTTTATAATTTTTCCCCCAACTATTTTGAAGAAATGTGCTTTGAAAAATGTGTGTAATCTATATAAGTTTGGATTAATTACTTCTCTTTCAGAGCTTTATTATTATTTTCGTTTCACTGCAGCCTTCTATAAAACCCTCGGCTTCACCCAAAAATATAATTTTAGACCAACCAAAGTCCCTGTTTAGGTCAGCCTAGATGCATTGAAATATTAGTTGATGTAATTGCAATTTTCTAAAAAGATATATAGCTCCACCAGGACTGACCCAAGCCTCTCTGGGTCCCAAAGCAAAATTTTATTTTGGAGCCCTTTATTTCAGCCAATGCAACAGTGCAATAATCAGAAAATTTACACACCTACTATTAACTCATTGCAGTGCCCATAACATTTGCATGCCAAATAACTTAAACTACTATGCCATTTATTTACAGTAAAAGCTGTATATGCTTAATGGTTACAACTGCAGAAAATAACATGTAGGATCAAAAGCAAACACACTAGTTCTGATAAATAAAACTTGTTAATATATTGTACTTTAACAGAAATAATTAAAATACACAATAAAATATCAAGCATGTTAAAAGAAACAATGTTTTGTCATGACAAATATACCATGAATGATTTCTACATACACATATTAATTTTAAGAATGCAGTTTTATCATCAAATTGAGTTTTTTTGTTACTGTAATGTTGTAGAGATTCTTATACATAGAAAAACCTAAAGAGGGAACTGTTGGACACCCTAATGCCCCCTATTTCCCTTGGCACTTAGTTTGCTTATGCCTTATGGGGCGGCCTTGGGCTCAACCATCTGTTAAGAAAAAATAACAGAGAGCTGGAGGGCCTTAGTTAATAAAACATTTTCTGTTGCGTCAATTTAAATTTAGCTTGAAAGCCCTTTATATTCATATTCCCAAATAAAAGAGCAGCCCTTTAAAAGCGCTGTCGTCTACCTCAAAGCGATGCTGGTTTACCCATGATGCACCGTTCTCGCGCCTAGATCAGACCCATCTTGCCTCGCGCATCGATGCAGTGATCCTCTGCCCCCGCGCCGTCCCCGTTGTTGTAGTAAATATAATGGCGGCCTCGGGAGGCGGATTATCATCTACTTCCACCGTTACCGGGCATAGTTCTCAGGCACCGCCGGCCCGGGCTCGCTTCCCGGGTCGGCCCTTCTCGGTCCGCAGCAGGCTGCGCTCGGAGAAACGGGTTAGACGCGGAAGACTGAGCTTGGACTACGGAGAGCTGGTCGCAGCCGGGCCGAGGCCCATCAACATCGGCCTCGCGTTAAGCGAGGACCCGTCTCTGCTGCGTCTGCTGGGGGTGGCGGAGAAGCACGGTCGCCGGGGAGATGTTGGTTTCGACTCCAGCAATAGTGAGGAGGTGAGTCAGCCGGATAGGAAAATATATAACTTTTAAACGGCTTCTGTGTAAAATAGTGACATTAAAGCGTATTTTTATGCCCATTATATAAAGGACAGTTAGGCTAATGTGCAGCTAGCTAGCTGCAAGCATAACGTAGAGAATTGTGTTGCTGCAGCTTCAGATGGGACTAATTGTTGTTGTGGTATTACGCCTTCTTAAATTAAAACAGTAAATTTATACTCAGATATATGCGGAACTGATATAGGAAGTTGCATTTAAATAAATAAAAAAAATCCTTTCAGCGCAGTTTTTGCATTATAAACAGATAAGGCGGAAACTTTGGCGGTATAAGTAAAGGCGTTATCATACTGGCAACCATTCTTTGTAACACTAATGTAGTTTGTAATTTTTTTTTTCCCACGCAGGCCTGCTAAATATATTCTAATAACATTATCGTAGTTAAAACGTTCGGCGCTGTCAGCTGACTGCTGAGTGTTTTTCAACTTCAGCTGAACGGAGGAAGTAGCGACAGGGAGGCAAATGTTTTATTTCAGTCTGTAAGACAAATCCTCCCTTGCATGATGATCATAGAAGAAACTTTAAAGCGTTATGCTGTTTGTTAAAGAGCATATTAAGCGAGGAAGTGTTTCATGTTAATGTTTTTATTTACATCTTCACAAGTAAATTCGTACATTACTTGCAAAAGTTAGTATTTTGTGATTTAGGGCTATTTTAAATGAACCAATAGGTTGTTTTGACTTTTTTTGCAGTAACGTGCAGTACTCAAGATGTGAGGTTTAATTTTTTTTTTTTTTTTTTTTTTTTTTTTTTTTTTATAAAAGGCTGTTTCACTGAAAATGACTCACAGAATTCTTAGTCATTTTATGGTAAACAAATGCAGCAATCAAATGCTTTTTATAAACGCTGACTTAGTTGTAGGTGTTTTTTGATTGTTGCAAAGGTCTACGAGTCTGAAAAGCTTTTTTTGGTTCCATAATTAAAATTATTAGCTTCCTCCACAGATCCTTTTTCGAAATTTAAGAACGCTTTAAATCTCCATCCATCCATACAGGTGTTTTATTGTTCATGTTAATTGTCTCTGTAAATGATGAATAGCTACTGAGAAATCGGATCTCATTTATCAAATATATGACCTTTATGAAGTCCTATCTTCATTCTACTAGAAGATCAACCAGCAGCATGACCCATGATGCAGTTTAAATTATTAAAAGGTTGGGTAAAATCTTAGTTTCCAAATTACTACTTTTATCGGATGACCTGTAGACATTAAGAAAAAACGAAACCTCTATCTATCAGCCAGAAAAAGCTTTATCGGTCCATTTTCAAGCTCTTATCTATATTTAGTTATTTAAAGTAGAAAATGACATCTGATGCTCTATTTACATGCATATAAACCCGTTGTTACCGGTAGTCAGTTTTGATGAAAAATATTTTAGTGCTGGTATATGTAGTGTTTAAACCATGCATGGGCTTTAGTGTCTGACATCAGCAAGACTTCAATGATGCAATCTCCTTAGAGTGGACTGTAACACCAGCACATGGCTAATGTTAAAGCTTGTGAGGATGCTTACCGGGACCTCTCCACATCTAATACCAGGCAGAGTTTTTTATGCTAATGTTCTGTTGACCAATGCTGAAGATCGTTTTGTTTGAGATGGAAGTAAGTAATATGAACTGAGATATATGTCAGTGGCTGTGGAAAACAAATGGGTGCTTCAGTCAGTGAATGCATGGTGCATCAAGTTTTTTTTTAATGTAAGTGCTATGATGCTAGGATTGTGTTTTTTAGCAGCAGATTTCTTAGAATTCTGTATCATTATGAGATTTATATGGTTATATTTTAAGTTATGGTTAGAGCTTCAGAACATAATCCTGTTATTAATGTGAGAATGGAAATATGTGCACAGTAATATTGTACAGTTCGAAAAAGAAGGTGTGATCCATTTGGATTTTTCTGCTGAGTCACATAATAGATAATAAAAGATAGTTTCAGTTGCTGTTTCAAAACTGTACTGATAGACAAGTGTAACAGTAAAGAGGAGTGCTGCTGATGCTGGCTACAGTTTCTGTTGGGCAAGTACCTCATAATCAAATCATGAACCATACTGACTCATTAAGTTTCTGCTCTAGACATATATGCATGTGTGGGTTAACGGTTCATTTTTAGTGATACTGATGAACAACACAACCAAGGCTGTGCAATGTGCCTGACATGTACCACAATATAGTAATTATATCAGTCGTTAATGATAGACACTGTCTATCTGCCAAAAAACTGAACCATTAAGGTCTACGGTGTGATTGACTATGGGGCGCTCTTTTAGAAACATGGGTCGAGTTTATTTGGATGGATGGCAGAGCAGAACAGGGACGTGTGAATTGTGTAAGCAAACCACACCCAGACGACTAAAACAATCTAAGTTTCTTTTTTTCCGAAAAATAAAATGAATAAAATAAAGTTACCCAGGCAGCAGCCTGGCTTGGGGATGGATTTGATTGGGTTATGTTGGGTTCTGGATATGTATGTGCATACATGCGTGTGCATGAACACACACATTCATATATAATTATACTGACTTGGCAGTTTTCTTATAAAATCTTTTCTAGGAGGAGGATTTCACTGGATTCGGGAGATCAAGAGTATGTCCACCCAAACCTAGAACCACTGTCTCCAAGAGACCCGTGAGGCAGACCGAGCCTCCACAAGCTTCAGGCCAGGGGCCAGAAGCAAAGTCTATCATAGGAGGATTTTTTCCCAACACTCAAAAACAAGCTCCGATTAGGAAAATTGTACCTAAAGTTCCCAAGGAAGAGCAGGATGTTGGGAGCACAGATGAAGACAAAGAACTTCCAAAAGCTGCTGTTAAAGGGCATGACAAAGGGGCTTCCTCAACCAAAACCACCAAAACTGTTAGTGACACTAAACCTCATGAAACGGGGTCGAGCGCATCTTACCATGCAGAGCAGGCTCATGGAACAGCCAGGGCAGGAGGTGTGGTGTTGGATGACTTGAAAACAGCTGAAGGATCTGAAAAGCTTGAAAGTGGTTTTCAATTAGGACGCACCCGGCAATCACCTCGAGGAGGCACCACATCCTTTAAGTCCTTTAACACACATCAGCGGTTGAAGAGCATGGTTAAAGGTTTGGTTGTCTCTCCAGCGCCTGCAAACCAGAGTGGGGAAGATGTTGGAATGTCACCCCAAGGTAAAGAGACTGTAGTGAAGACGGTGCACAAAAGGCATCGAGGCAGATTTTTGTTCGGGTACAGGCACAAACCATCAACAAATGTTTCAGTCAACAAACGGCCGAAAATCGGTGGGGTTAGCACACGGCATGTTTATTATGGCTATGTTCCAGAGGTGCTTCCATCTGCGGAAAATGCTGAACAGCAGGGTCAGAGTATTGAGCCATCAGCGGACGAGACAAAGCCCAGCTCAGAGCAGCCTTCCCAGACCTCCAACAATACAACCATAACAAGCGGACGGTCTTCCCGTATTATCAAAACCCCAAAGAGATTCCTAAATGAGGAAATTATTCCTTTTCCAAAGGGTTCTCTGTCAACATGGCTGAAAACACAGCAGAAGGACGACACAAAACCCGCCCTGTCCTTTAACGAATCAGGATACGATGGATGCTCGCAGCCAGTCGACAGCTCGTTGCTTGAATCGAAAATGTCATCCAAACACAGTCCAGGTGCGAGCCATGCTGAGATCTACAAGAACTTAAAGAAACTAACTTTAAAACTGGCAGAGAAAAAGAAAAGCCAGTCTGGCTTTCAGGAGGACGGCACCGACCAGGACGACGGTTTGACTTTCCACCACAGGAAGAGGCGCAGGTCCAAGATCATGATGGGGGAGATGGATTCTCCTGGAGTTGTGAGAAAAGTGTCTGTGGTGGTCAAGTCAGGCATGGAAAGTCCAGCAGAAGACAGAGGGACTAACGGTAAGAATCAAATATTTAGTTTTTCCTTAAAATCTGTTTAATATAAATGAAGATTACAGCAGTAAGAAACACAATGAAACTGTAAAACTTTTTTTTTTCTTCCTGTCATCAGATAAAGATGAAACAGCAGTTGTAACAGGGTTCCCTAGTTGTGAGCTTTCGGAAGCGGACGGTCCCAGCCATCGGATTGGTCTCAGTGGAGCTAATAAGAGGATGCTGCACCTGCTGAAGAAAGCCAAAGTCCAGCTCATAAAGATAGATCAACAGAAGCAGCTAAAAATGTCACAGGTTGAATAACATTTCCTGGCTTTCGTGATTTCACATATTTAGAGAAGAATTTATACTGGTAAAACAGACAAATAATATTGGGTTCTGTACTTATCAAAAGAGTACCGGTTATTCTGTTTTCATAAAACATCAGTCAAGCGTTTTCATGTTAATGTCAGCTAAATCCTGTAAAATATTGAATCAGTGAGGTGAGCGTTTAATTTGCTCTCTAGGTATAGCCTCATTATATCAAGTGTAAAAAGCATGTAGCTTGTTAGGAAGGTTTAAATTAATGCACTTGCATTGAAAGCATTATTTTTCTACTTCTAGTTGAGTTCAAGGGAATCCCAGGTGCCAGTTTGTGGAAGGCGGAGGAAAAAGAGGAGGAGAGCCGGCCTTTCTCCCAAAGAGTATGGTCCTCAGGTAATATTTTGACTGAAACATCTGACAGAGTAAACGTGTGGAGTAAAGTTCTTTCTTTGAATAAGATCCACATGTTACAATTTATATTTTTGAACAAAACAATAAATGTGTCACTGCATATCACCCTGAACACACCATCCCCATCATTTACCACCTAGGAGGTGTTTTCAAAGGGGGGCTTGTGTCGCAGCTTTTCACTCCAGTGTCTGTGTGCAGGAGCAGCCGCTTGGAGGTCCAAGAATCAAGCATGTGTGCCGCGCAGCAGCTGTGGCATTGGGACAACCTCGTGCTTTGGTGCCTGACGATATCCCCAGACTCAGTGCTCTGCCACTTCATGAGAGGGAGGGCATCACCTTCTCCCCTGCAGCAGAAGGTACAGTCCACCCTCTGAAAATTGCTAATCATTTACATATTGATATTGAATGGTAAAAAAAAAAAAAAAAAAAAAAAGGAACTTTGACTTGGAGATATTATAGTTAAAATAATATTATAGATAAAAAAATTATTTATTCTGAGTTGAACAAAAAAAGTGCAACTTTTGTTTTTCATTGGATGAGGCAATTAGATAAAATTGGTCATGTATATTAATCTTTTCCTCATTCTTTCTGTGTTGCACCATAAAATCTTATATTTTTTAAACATTCATTATATTCAATTTTTTTTATTTAACTTAATTTAAAATAAAGGTTTGTTGCAGCCCCAGATTATTTTTTTCAGTCTCTTGTTCCTGAAGTTAAGCAGATTGTTTTCGTGCTCGTTTTACGAGATTGAGGGGAAAAGGATCTAAATGAGGTTTAGTCATAATTTTTTTTTGTTTGGTTTTTTTATCCATGTGTAGCAAATTATTTAAAGGGCTTGCATTTGTTATTTTGTTGGTAATTCAACTTCGCAATTCAACTTATGAATCACCCAAGTATTCTTACCGATTTTAGCAGATTCATAACTCATTTGTTAACATCTTATAATCTTTTTTTTTAACTACTTTAAGTTTTACCATTCTCAAACATCCTGGTCTTTTGTTCAGGAAGAAGGCAGATGGACTTTGTCTTTAAAAACATCACATAGATTAAAACATTTTGTCTCCAAATTTATGGGGAGAAACAAAATGAACATGAACAATGCTAAATCAACTTTTTTTAGATTAATTGTTGAAGGATAAAGGCACCTTGGTTGGTATTGTTCACAGATGGATTGAATGTTCTTGATTTGTGTGATATAGTTGTTGAGTAATCTGGACTTTTACAAACTTTTGGATTAAGTTTTGAATTTCAGTTTTTATAAAATTTAGGTGGGTTTAGTTGTAATAACTATTTTGACCTTGACATCACCCATAGGATTGGCAACTAGAGGTTTTAATTAACTCTCTGTAATGACAAAATTATAACTCCAGTTTGAGAAAATGTACGACTTACTTAGCAAGCAGTTTTGCTGTCTCAAAAAACAGCTCTGTTACCTAAAGTGAGAGGATTGTTGTTCTTTTGAATCATCAAGCCCATTTAACAGCTTCTGTTGGTTTTCAGACTGATGTGTATTGCAAACTTTTCTCCTCATAATATTATTGTAAAGGTAAGTTGCTGAAGTTTGAAGATCTTAATTTTAGATCTTGTGTTCAGACCGAACACGTTTTGAGCATTAAAATGCGTCCAATGTTTCATCTTGCTTGTAGACATTAAAGCCAGATGAAAATCAAGAGGGTCAAAAAACCTTTCCTCGTAAAGTCTAAAGACCCATCTGATGCATGTTGCTTTTTACTTTTTTACCAAAACAGATGTAATCGACAAAGTGGGTTTTCATTATTTGGTCTGTATAAGTTGGGTGAAAGTTGTTTTAAGGGGTTTCTAAGCGAGAACGCTCCTCAAAATATCATCCACGCAGTCAGTTTATCAGGATTAAGATCCTACTTTTAGAAACACTACTTTTTCCAAACAGTGGAGCCTTGCATGGAAGTACGCCTCAAACCAGCCAGTCACTCTGGGATTTCCTGCCCCCCCTTGCAGCTGCTGACAGCTCTACAGGAGGAGAGATGAAAACAACCATCACCCAGAGAGCCTCCTGATCAGGGCTGCGCTGAAGAAGTTTAGATTCCCCAAACCTAGCATTTTTTCTTTAAATGTTCTTTTATGCATGCCAACGCCTAAAAGCTCAAAACGAGCTGCACCTGATGGTTAAAAGATGCTGCCCCTTGACGTGTATTCAACCATAGGTTTTGCATACATACTGGAGGCACCTGATGCTCAAAACATGTTGGGTCTGAATGTAACTTTGAATTTGCAGTAAAGGAAAAAAGTGGATGAAAATTTTAAATTTGAGACTGTTGAACTCTGAAACCTCTGCTAACAGCAGCTAAATAAAGGATTCGAGGCAAAAACCTATAGTGGTTTAAAAGTTTATTTGATTATTGCAGTAAAGTGGAGCACTTTCTGTATGTCACTGCTCTGAGATAGTTTGTGGGTGTAAATACAAAAAAAAAGATTTTTATGATTATGCAGAAGTTAATCTTATCTAGAACAAATAAAAAATATTGTTATAGTTTATGCAACTTAAAAAGAACACTATATCAATGAGCAAGGTTTTGGTAACGACTCTCCCAAGTTAATATGCAGAGGGGAAAAATATAAAAAATTTCAATGTATTAAATAAAATATTTGCCAGCAAAAATATCTTTTGTCACACACAGATTAGCCACCGCTGTTGGAAAGCTTTACCCAACACTGGTCGAGTGAGCTTCACTCAGTATGAGGTGAGGAAGTGCTGCTTGACAAATGAACTCACTGATACGCTGTGCATTTTAGGACTTGCTCTGATCCCAGGGATACATCATGAGAAGTCTGACCAAATGGTGTCAGTCTGTAGACAAAAAAAAAAAAAAAAAAATCAGGTCTCGGGATAAAAAAAATCATCAGACTTCAGAATTGGATAAATTTCATGAAACTGGTTCGACTGAGATTCAGTTATTTCCTTTCAAACTACATCTATCCTGTCAAAAGGCCATAAGGGCTACTATTTTGTCAACTGAGCTGGGTGAAAAATGTGTCCTGTTTCTTTAAAGGACAAAGTTTCCACCATCTATTAAAGCAACACTTTGTAATTCTTAGCCACTAGGGGCGCTACACCTGTGACTCCCCAGCTTAGCTCCCCTGAAAAACCCTGACAATGCTGCATTGTCAGAAAATCAAAGGATCTCCTTCCGTGTTTTGGAATTAGACAACAGACTGAGAAGTTATTGCGATATTATTAAAGACAAGGCCACACCTACCTACTCTAAATTAAATCCTACATTAGAGAACGTATTGGCTTAATTAGCCCTCATGTTAAGGGGAGCTCAGGCTGACATGAAGCAGCGCCTTCGCTCTTATAACTCATTCAGTGACGAATCTGACCTTTTGAGAAAAGCAGGCTGCACTGACAATCAATAAACACCAAAAGCTGTATATTAACCTTAGAAAAAAAACTGAAATCCTTTAAGATATCTCAAATTAAGAAAATATTTGGTTAAAAACTTACATAGTATTGCTTTAAGTTCCTGTATGGTAACATGATCTTTTAACAGCCATCAGAATATGTGTCCTGTTTCTCATACAAGCCAGGTTGTGACTAAAAAGATGTGCAGAAGCAACAGCACCATCTGCAGTCACATTCTCAAGTTGCAGAGAAGGCCTGTCAGTGGCTAAACCTGTGAACCTTAACAACACAAGGATGATTCTTTGTTATGACTGAAGTGTGATGGTAATTCTCCTGTTACTTGAGTTTTTAGAGGCTACAGCTTCAAATGTTGTCCTGAGACTGGCAGTCCTAATATGTACAACGTATACCGAACACATATGGAGAAAGGGCAAAGAGTGATGCTTGCACACGGTTAAAATAACCCTCTGAATCATTTTAATCTCATAATAGTTTGGGCATCTTCACTCTGAAACATCCGCACAAAGGAAAAGTTCTGATCAAATATTTAAAAAAATATATTAAAGGGAGTTTCCACCTGTAATGGATTTTGTGGGGGACTTAACATTTCATCCAGTCACCCATCTTCTTTAAAAAGCTTTATTTGGTCAGGCAGACAGAAACATACCAGTAAGAAGTCTCCTTATTTGAAAAAAAAGCTTATCATTGCATGTAACGAAGCTCCGGTCCCAGAACTGAGACCCTTAATGTCTCCTGTGGGCTTCCTGAAAAGCTTCACCACACGTTTGATGCAGATTCGGTGCCGTATCAACTCTTTACCCATCCTCCTTTGTGTCTCGTTTGCAGATGTGGCTGATGATGATGACGATGATGATGATGACATCTCTGATCAGGGCAGGGCTCAGTGGGCTGTCTCTCAGGAAAGTATCCAACGCAAGGGGCGGAAAAAGGGCCACAAGTTTCAAAGGAGGAGGTTACTGAGTCAGTATGTCAGTGGAGGAATCCGTTCGAGACGCTGTGGAATCTGCAAAGGCTGCTCCGTCGAGGACGATTGCGGGAAGTGCATGAACTGCTTGGATAAGCCCAAGTTTGGAGGGCCCAACACCAAGAAACAGTGCTGCATGTAAGTAGAGGTGCTTTGTTTTAAGGGGCTGAGTTTTTGTCTTGCATGTGGCGAACTTTTCACAAATCCTCTAAAGTAATTTACTATTTTTGCTGTCCTTTAATTAAAAGGAAAGAACATAATCAGTGAATTTGATACTCATTATCTGAGTAACCTTCTTCACTGTCTGAGGTGTTTAGAAACTCCCCAAATTCCAGTTTATTACTGCAAATTCTCTAAATATGTGAGAATTATCAATCACCCTCTATGTTCTACAAAACGGTTAATTACCTATTAACGTTTTTCACTCTATGGTTTGTTCAAACTACAGCCGTAATGGATTTTTACGTGTTAAAAACACGTAAAAATATCATATCATCTGGCCAAATAATCTTGGCTAACTAGCAGACATTGCTGCAAAATATGTAGACAAAATCAACTTTAAGATGTTTTTCTCACCTTTATCAATATTTGTTAAGAATTAACTTAACATTTTTTTAAGAACATAACTAAAGAAATCAAACCTCTCCAGTGTGTGCACTAGATTGAACAAGTAAGTTTGCAAAAATGGAAATGTATATCAGTGCCTGTCAGACTACTGTCTTAAAGAGATAAACAAGGGGAAACCCTCAATGTTCAGTTTAAACCCCTAAGGGTTTTTCCAGTTAGTATGATCTATTATTACAAGTTAAAAATATAACGATTTAAGATATAAAATTCAGTGATGGAGATAGAAAAGGTTTGTTTGCATATGTTTATCCTCCATTTTAGACAAGTAGTTTGCAATTGAAAAAGAAAACTGTTTATCATTTTCCTTCCACTTTAAAAATGCAAAGGATCACATTATACATTGGGCCGGATCTATCAAAGGTTTAAAAACGTGAGCTATTTCACTGCGCACGCTAAAAAATGTACAAACTGATCTTTCAACAGCGTGCTAAAAGGATTTGGTCTTTAAAACGTGCTAAATAGCGCCTCTTATCCATTTAGTACTTTTTCTGCAATGAATATGCAATATGGGGCGTTTACACGCTAAAGTGCGTCTTGTGGGAGGAGAACATGTAAATTTGCACCTTCAAAAGAAGGTGCAAATGGTCTGTATGCGTAATTGCGCACACATGGCAGCGGTTATTGTCGCAAGAAGGAGACATCGAAATGAAGCAGGGAGACGCAGAGAACGCATTTTTTCACTCCGTGTGAATATTTTTGCAATGAAGGAGGAAACGATCATCAAAACATAGTTTATCCAGCATTGCCATTTTGGAGCTGTTGGGGGAACTCCGAATGGATTTGGAGCCAGCCACAAGGAGGACCCACGCAATACCAGATATCACAAAACTCCTTGCAACATTGCACTTTTTTGCATCTGGGTCATTCCAGCGTACGGTTGCAGCGAGAGCTGGGATCTCCCAATCTCAGAAGTGCTGTCCGACCGGGTCGGGGTTCTCCCACTGCGCCTGTGGAGTAACATGCCAATGCTGCGGGGATGCGTAATCTCATCCACAGTCACTTCTTGTGAGCCATTTGGTATGTGCATTTTTCTACAGGCCAATACAAAATACCTGTTTGTTTTTTATTTTTTATTTTTTACTGCAGTGAAGTAGAAATTCAGCCACATACCACCTTAGGGAAT
Organism: Cyprinodon tularosa; assembly: GCF_016077235.1. Lineage (NCBI taxonomy): Eukaryota > Metazoa > Chordata > Actinopteri > Cyprinodontiformes > Cyprinodontidae > Cyprinodon > Cyprinodon tularosa. Next base: position 1,264,681 of record NW_024038331.1, read on the forward strand.
AAAGGTTGCCAAAGTTTTTTCTTTACATATATATATATATTTGTTGGGTGTCACTGTAAGATTTAAATTTCTTAATGCACTAGTTTGTAGAAACTACAAACTACTTTGCCGCAAACCACAAAACGCGCAAAACCGTAATTTAAATAGGGCGTCTCCAACAGTTTTGCACCTGCCACCAGTTACGCAATCACTCTTGTTAAATCACCCGCAAACCATGGTTCAGCCCCTCGCGCAAAATTCCAGTTTGCGAGCGCAAATTACTGCACGCAAAATTGTATCTTGATAAATCCGGCCCATTGTGTACCTGTGATCTTCAGCGTTTATTTTTTGGTTTTGTTTTTAATTTTCATGTTAATTTTGATTTAGGCTTGGACTGAGTCATTCTGACTCATGTGTATACTTTTTCAATCTGGATAATATCAGCTCAAGCACAAGATTGTGATAATGTTCCAGAATATTATAAAATGATATGGATAACAAATACCCACTGGCTTCCTGACTCTTTCAATTGGATATATTAATACAAAAAAAAATACATTTTAGACAAGTGGACCGAACTGTCTAGATGACTACAAAATGCTCTTTATGGTTAAAAATGCCTTTCAGACTTATTTGTTAAAACTTTGGGAACTCGTCTTTCTTTCTATTACCACTTATCAATTACTCGTTGTTCCTCAATCTCATAAAAAACAAACGACTACACTAACCTTTGTGAGATTGAATGCATCAAGGAGTCCGTTACCAGGGACTTGTCTACCAGAACTGCCACAAAAGGAAGAAAAATGTTCCTTTGGCTCAACAATACAACAAAGCATCTTGTCTGTCAAAATTATTAGCAGAGTTTTGATCAAGTCATTTATTTGATGTCCAACTTGGTCCAAAATATGTTTGCAGTAGTCTGTAAAGGTTATTTTGAAGCTAAAGTACTGTTTAAATTGTTTTACATAAAACATGAAAATACTTTTTATTCCTTTCCAGTAACACATTTTAAACAATCTTCTTAAATAAGGCAAGTTGGCTCTTACAGTTCAACACATTCGCAGTTGTCTACAGAGAAATTTACTATCGCTGATTGATTGATTTTCGTCATTTCTTCTTCTTGCAGATACAGGAAGTGTGATCGGATTGCGAAGGGAAAAAATGACCGCACCTTTAAACCATTTAAAAGTAGGTTTCTAATAAGGCTAACAAGGATTATTGTGTTCTCTCTTAAATAAGTAATACTAAGGTATCTAAATTCTTATCTAAATATGATTTGATTTTCTTTTCTTCCTCAGTCCAGTCGCGGCATCTTTTAGCCTCAGGATCCAGCAGTGATTTGACCTGCAGCGTCGGAGATATAGGGGAGGAATCATCCTTGATTACGTGTGGAATCAGGAAGCAGTCACTGCGTAAAACTAAGCCACGCTCATACAGGAGATTGCTCAAATCTGATTCCGAAGAGGAGGAGGAAGAAACAGAAAATGAAAAGCCAGGCAATCCAAACACTGCTGGTGCTTCACGTCAAGGTAACCAGCTGTTACAGGTCACATTTTTTTTAACTAGCTGCCATGTGTAATAAGTAGATTTGGGTAAATAAAATATCCAAGTGTTTCTCCTCAGCACCAGCATTGTTTTTATTCTATTTTAGCATAACTTCACCTCTGTGTATTAAAAAAAAAAATGACTAGATCATGTAATTTAGGTGAAGTTTTAGCTTTCATTGCTTGTTTTGTCTTTTTGTACAGTGAACCCTTGTTTTTTGCGGGGGGATTGTTCCAAAAATAACCCATGAAAGTCAAAATCCAAGAATTGGTACAATTTATTGTTTTACAATTACTATTAAAAACTTATCCAGGTTTAAATCCCCCTTCCTCAAGGAACGCTTTAATTTTATTGTCCAAAAACACTTCTGCTCCAGCAGTATTCGCAGAGGCGGTCTCTACGTGCAGAGAAATATTAAGTCCAAAACGTTTCTTAGGTTACAAACCAGCCCTTGTTTGCATTAAATATGCTTGGTACTGCATGAACAGCGCTCGTATCTGCACCCTCCTCCTCTTCCCTGTCATTAATGTCATTGCTGTCAGTTTCTATTCAGTGTTCTAGCTTTTTTGCAGATAAAGTTCGTATCCAGCGAAATGTTCTTTTTTCTGCAGTCATTAATCCAAAAAGCCATTGCAGACACCATCCATACCATGGTCTTGTTGCGGACAATTGCAACCCCATCCTTATTAAAAATGTATTAATGCTTTCGTCCTTGTATTACTTTCTTCCTTCTTTATGGAATGAACGGGAGATTAATTCCGTAATGGCTACCTACAGCAACATACCTTTTACGCTCCTTTAGCATGTCCAGAAGTTTAACCTTTTCTGCATTAGTTAGTTTCCTCTGCCTTTATGGCCCGTCCACAAGTGCCTTTGTCGTTGACATTATGTTTTGGAGACAATTTGCAAACTTCATTTTTGACATGCTGTTTTAAGTAAATTTATATTAAAATATAAAACCGTAATGTTATTGACACAAATGTAGAGAAGAAGCGTGGAGAATGCAGAACACATTGCACAATGCGAAGCACCGAGGCTGTGAAAGGGGAACTGTGGTATAGCGAGGGTTCACTGTATTTTAAACATATGCCTGTTAAATTAAAATGTATTTTTGCCTTCGATCCTCTTTAGTGTTCCAGCATTGCAACCTTTTTTTTTTCAGTTTTATTTTTATCATTTTGTTATATTGCTATCCCTTTACAAGTTAATTGCTATTTTATTGGCTGAAAATATATATCGTATAAAATAGCAACCATGTCTTATAAAGTGTTCCAGTTATTTATTTTTTCTGAATGTCATAAATTCAGTAGGACTTTTACCACACTGCTAAAGCCTCAGCTGCATGTCACTTAATGAATCTGGAAACTAAACAAATATTAAAGCCCAGTTTGCTCTGTGTATTAGTGAAAAAACATTAAAGAAACGAAAAGTCAAATATTGTTGGAACCCCTAGTAAATCTAACCTATTCTCTATATTTTGAATTAGTTTTACATAACTTGCCTCAAAACATATATTGACCAGAGTTAATGTTTCTGCCAGTTTTCACTATTCTGAAGGTATGATAACCCTGTAAACCTCTCCAAAATAGACTTAAGCTGCTAAAAGTGGCGTTTAAGGTCAAATAGAAAACCATGGAAAGACATTCCTGTCGGTCTCCGAGAGAGAACTTTCTTCTGTTCAAAGAACCCAGCTTATGCTCAACATGAAGCATAAGGATTGAATATTGACGCATTGTTCTTTTTGTGTTCAAGGCTTTTCATCGCAAGATGGCATTTTACTGACAGACGACCAGCTCGTTGATCCAATGAAGAATCGCCGGGCTCTAGCCAAAAGTACAGGCAGCAGACTGAGACTGTACAAGGTAAAGAAAGGTTACTGTCTCTCTCTACTTCTATGTCCTACCTAATTGAAACTGGGCAGATTTGTATTGTTTGGAAATAGTTTTTCCATCAATATTTTTCGCTCTAATTTGATACAGTTTGTTGACAATTTGGCCAATAACCCTTCAACCTGTGGATCCGTTTAAATACGTGAACTGAAAAAACTAGCATTAACCATCTCCTGATTTATAAATCAATATTTAACTATTAAAGGTGCTTGTTTTCTCCTTTAAAACTAATTTGTTTCCACCCAAATAGCACACACATCTGTTAAGATATTCATAATTAAAGCACAAATTATTATTTCCAAATAATACAATCCCCAGGACTTCATGTTACTGATTTTTTTTCTCCTTTTTTATTTTTGTCTGTTTTGAATATACTAAGATAAGATACCTTTGATATCCAGTGTTTCTTATTTTCCACTTCTGACTTTATGCTTTAAAGTAAGCTGTCTGCATGATCATAATCTCCTTTTGTGAACTACAGATTCTCAAATATGTTACAGGGCTTTCTCTCCATTTAAAGAAGTATTACATGTTAAAGAATAATGCATTTACTAACTTGGTTTGTGTCTATTACCTTTATATCCTTGGTTTTAATGTCTTCAGTGTTTCTTCTTTTGAATAAAAAAGGCAGTTTTAGTTTATTACCTCTACTGCAATTGCATTTCACTGAATAGACCTTCCATTCAATGTATTTTTAAAACTGTGCTGCTTTTTTTCTTTTTCTTTGACAGAGTTTTATTTTAATTGGCATTTAGTGGAGAATATAATTTATATTTCACAGGCAAAGTCACAATATCTGAGCTAGAGATTGAGCAATCTGGGTTTTTCAAGGCCGATAATCTTTATTTTGACATCTATCTAATCAATCCCCAATATCTGCTGGTGGTCATAATTTTTTGTTTTGGGCTGATTCCTTCAGCCTATATTGCTTTCGCTTCCTCCATTTATATGATTTAAAATGACAGAATAACAGAAGTCACTTAAGTCTGAATAGAGAAATTATTAACAAATAAAAGAAACCATATTAACCATGGATTGCAAATTGAGGTAGTGGAAATGATTGCGCATTGCGTGATCCCAAGGCATGGCTGCTGAATGCACTAATGAATTGGCGACAGCATGCACATACAGACCAACGCATTAAATGGAAAGTTGTTGATGGATTTATCTCTCTATCTCTGATCTGAACCTGTCCAGCAATAATAGTGGTATCCTGTGTAAGTTGGGTTTAGTTGGCATCTCATAGTCATTTCTTTGGTTATGACTCGAATACGCTGGCTGAATTTTGCTGTTTAAAGTATAAACTAATCTTAGAAACCTGATCTGTTTGCATTATGTGTCTATATCTTTGTTAGTTTAATATGCTGTTTTCCTGCTTATGATACTACTTTTTTTTGCTTTTCCTTTACTGCTTTGGTCAAGTTGTTTAGTAACAATCACTATATTTGATAATTGAAAGTTGAAATCTCCTTTTTTATTCTTTTTTTTTTTTTTTTTAACTGTTCAGAGACAATACAAAGGTTTAATTAGTGTGTACTTTTATTTTTAAAAAGTACTGCTATTGTTTTATTTTTATCCAGGATACCGATCCAATTTATTTAAGATGAGGTGTATGTTGATAGCTTAGGATTTGCTAAGTCAATGGCAAACTGAGAAGCTTTTAGGTTTTTAAATGCTTTACTATGCTGTGCTATTGACTCTGTCCTTCTTTAATGATGATGCTGCTAGGGTTGTCACGATACTAAACTTTTCAACTCGATACCGATACTAAGGAAAATATTCGATACTCAATACCATTTTCGATACCACAAGGATAAAAACAAAGGATCCAAAATTCTACAGAAATATTTTCATTAATAAATAAAATACAGTAAAGGTTGTATGCTGTGCACTATATTAAGCAAGCTTGATAAAAAACTTATAAAATTAAAATTAAGTGTTCCTTCCTTGGCTATGCTTTGCACACATAACAATGAAACTAGCCAAACCGGTTAAGAAACAAAAATAATTCTCAGCAGCTGCAGTTCTTACAAAAAGAAAAAGTCTGAAACTGAAAACTGCGTAGAATTATTCAATCACACAGTGCTCTGAAAGTGCATTGTCCTCTATTCTGCACTCTAGATGAATGACTGCTTAGGTGCCACTGGTGGTGGCACTGTATCGATACTTTTAAAAACGAGTATTGTATCCGGATACAACTTTTCAGTATCAATACTTTTTTGAGTTTCGATACTTTTGACAACCCTAGATGCTGCACAGAAAAGCTTCTGTTTTTGTTTATTTTTAATATAGTCTCTGCAAGATTTTTGATATACTACTCCAACAAAGATTAATCAGGCTTTTAAAATGATCAGAGAATACCTTAGCTTCATTATGAGATAGTAGAGATATCTGCTTCGCTTTGACACGTATACCTACTGTCTTGCTGATGAACTGAAGTGCTAGGCTAATCTAGCATGTTTACGCTCTCATTTGAAATTGCTTGTTGATAATTTGGCCAATATTCCCTCTACTTGTCAGTCCAGTTAAACACGTGAACTGAAAGAACTAGCATTAATATCCCGATTTATAAATATGGCACCTTTCTTTGAGTGTTAAATCATAGCCTTTATTGACTCATGTTTCAGCTGCTTTCATCTAAACCAGATGCTGTCTAAATACAGCACACAGAAGCTCACATGCACAGAGGTGACTGCAGTAGTTCCCCAATAGTGTGTTTATTGTTTGACACCAGATAGACAGCAGAATTATACATTTTTTTATCTGTGCTGTTGGCTGCAGCCGAATGCCTTTGCTTAACTCTCTGCCTTTTATTTTTCTTTGCTAACACTTTGTGCTTAACACTGCTCCTCCTTTCCCCTGTCACTGCTGCTGATTGTCATTGCTGCATGCTACTATTAATAGTGTTACTATGGAACCCGTCTTGCTGGTTGGCTTAGGCAGTCCCCTCCTTCACAGGCACAGGAGAATGCAGAAGAGACGCAGCACAGAGAAACTTACCCAGAATCGAGATGGAGGGGGAGCCCAGTGGCAAAGCTGCAGAAGCAGCTGCAGATACACTTGTACCGCCTGCCTTCGTACATCCTGAAGACTGGCTCTCAGTCTTTGCCGTGGCAGATGCCTCAGTTTGTGGATCAGTCCCTGACTTTAACAAAGCCTCCTGTTTCACAGCCATCGTGTAACATCACAAACTCTCCACCAGAAGTGCTGCAACTTGAAATGCACCATGCTTCTCGATTGTCATCACCTCCCATTGCAGACTCTCCACTGTTAGGTTTGCCTTTGCCTGAGGTGAAGCCAATTTCTGATTTTCTCAGTCCTGCACCACCATCAACTCCACATCACCCAACATCTGCTTCGTGGTCATCTATGGCCGAGGTTTTTTCACAGAAGTATTACCAGGATTGCAAGTCTTCAGTGAAGCGTCCAGTATGCTCAGCTAATGCACATAAAACTGAGTTAAGGAAGCAACAGAAGCAGAAGGATACGAACGGGGTGCCGTACGAAGAGGACGAGGCGACGTCTTCTATAACAGAGACTGGGCTGCAAAGCTGTCCAACAACTGATCCACAATATGTGCTTCATTCTCAGAATCCTCCTGAATGTGGATCAGTGAACAACCTGACAGGGTTAACTAACGGCTTTCCCCAAAAGGGCCTGTTGCAACACAAGCACAAGATCCGTGTAGACTTTAAGGTGAGTCTTTGATTTGAAAAATGTTTGCTATTAACTGATCACTCCTACAGACTTTAATACTTGTTTTGGCTGAATCACGTCACATGCCTTTCAGAATAAAATGACAACTTGATGTTTTGTACACAATCCTGTAGAGACTTCTGAAAAACATTTTTTGTCATGCATATAAAACCCTTCTAATATAACATTTAAGACATTTTTGCTTAAAAAACACACAAAAACATTTAAAAATAGGTGTTGTAAATTGAGATATTGGAAATACTAGTGATATAACTGTGAATGAATAAAATTACTTTCCCATATATATTACACAGGCATGGGTTTGGGAAAAAGTTAGCAAGTATAGTGGATTAAGTGTGCATGCTGAGCCACTTGTGACGCTACAACTAAAACTGTTTGCACTGACTTCAATGCGAAAGACAAAGCATTTGTGTGTTTATGGACGGCATATTTCTATATTACAACCTCCACTAGAATGGCTTCTATTTGCGACATAGCATAGTGTGGGTTAGCCTTATTAATAAGGCAGCTTTAAGGCCTCAGACGTTTGTTAATCACTCTTTCTTTGTTTGTGAATTTTAAAAAAACGTATATAAAACTATTTGTGCCATTTTGTTATCTAAAATCCATATTGAGGTTGGATTGTGTGTGTCTGTGTATACCTGTCTAGCCCTCAGAGTGAGGACCATTTTTCCAGTTTCACCATCAAATTGAGGACTAGTTGTTGCAAAGTGAGGACATTTTGCCGGTCCTCACATACTATTTTGCTAATGTTTAGGTTTACGGCTAAGGTGTCAATTGGGTTAGGGCCGCGGTTCTCAAAGTGTGTGGCGTGACCCACTGGTGGGGAATTGAGACGTGACAGGTGGGGCGCGCCAAGTTCCGGTGTGTTGTGTGACTATAAATGTAGAACGTGTGAGAGCAAACTGTCCTTATAGCTGTATGTTGCCGCTTTTTATACCAATCAAACCCACAAAGTAATCATTACTAGCCTACATGCAGTCTAATTAAAAGAACATTAGATATGAGAAACATTTCACCTGGAACTGAAGTGCCAAAATAATGATTGACGTGACGTCGGCATATTATTTGTAATAATGTTGTGTGTTGCCAACTCAGCGACTTTGTCGCTATATTTCAGACCCCTCCAGCGACTCTTTTTCAAAAAAGCGACTAGCGACAAATCTAGCGACTTTTGGAGACTCTTAGGTGAAAGCACGTATCGTTCCTTTTCTTGTCCTCCAGCGGCAGGTGCTGCCGTGGGGCGCCTCCCCCATCCCAACCCCGTTCTCCCCCGCTATCACAGGAGTCCCTCTCAGCGCTGCAGTCAGAGACACAGCATGTTTACCCTCAGCGTCCAGACTGCAAATAAAGCGCACATGCGCCGGGATTGACGGCGCAGGTTGATCATAAATAACTGAATTTGAAATATTTTATCTTAAATAAATAACGGCGTTTGATTCACACAGCCACATGTTCATATTTCTAGTTTGGAGTGGAGAGGGAGTATCCACTCATCGGGCAGAGAGCTGTGTGCATTTTTCTTCCCTTTGCCACATCATATCTCTGTGAGATGGGCTTTTCAACTGTTGCTTCACTGAAAACAAAGCATGACAACCCCGTTTTGATAAACTGTGCAATGCAAAACAGGCTCATTGCAGCCACTAATGCAGGGATAAATAGACCTGTCTTGCCAGATGGATTTCACTTCTTTTCTTTTATTAACAGATTGCAGAGTGGCACTTTAATTTTTTCTATCTTTGAGCCGCATTTTTATTTTCTTTATTTTTGTTTTTATTTTCTTTATTTTTGAGCTTGCTGTTATTTGATGTAGATAGTTTGTATTTAGATACTACTTGTTACTTCAATAAAATTGGAACATTTTAAGATTGTTTCATATTTCATTAGCATTGTGTTGGGGCGATGGGGACAGGCGGGGCTTGAAAATTCCCCCTTGTCCAAAGTGGGGAATGACAGAAAAAGTTTGAGAACCACTGGGTTAGGGTGTGGTATGCATTGGTGATGGTTAGGGTTAGGGCATAAAAAGGGTTAAAAATGACTGAAAATCAATGGGAGTCAACGCATGGTCCTCACTACAATGGCAGAACGAGTGTGTGTGTGTGTATATATATAAAAAAAATATATATATATATAAAAAAATTTGAAACTGAGCTACTGAAATGAAATGGCAGACATAGGAAATTTTAAGTCCTTAACTCTGTTTGCTCTCAATTCCTCCAGGAGGACTGTGCTGTCCATAATGTGTGGCTAATGGGCGGCCTAAGCGTTCTCACCTCAGTCCCAACCACACCTCTGCCTGTCTGCTTGCTTTGTGCCAGTAAAGGAAAGCATGAGGTACCTCAGTTGCTAAAACTTCAAAGTTGCATAAATTCCCTCAAAACTTCTTTTTAACCTAAATGTCTTTCGTCTTCCAGATGATATTTTGCCAGATCTGCTGTGAGCCTTTCCACAATTTCTGCCTCACACCTGATGAGCGCCCTAAGGAGGAGTCTAAGGAGAACTGGTGCTGCAGGCGCTGCAAATTCTGTCACGTGTGCGGCCGTAGAAGCAAGAAGTCAAAGGTAGACGGCGTCACTTTGACAGCTGGAAGAAATGAGCTCTTGTATCTTTATGAATTTTACTAGACATAGTCATAAAAGTGGAATATAAATTGGTACTGTGTTTTTGTTCAGCCTGTCTTGCAGTGCAAGGTATGTCAGACATGTTACCATCCCTCCTGCTTGGGACCAACCTACCCGAAGCCAATGAACTCCAAAATGGCCTGGGTAACTCCTTCAGATTCCTCACAGTGCACTAAGATCATAAAAACTGAGGCTGATGTCATGAATGCTTGTTTTGTTTCCTTTAGATGTGTATGACATGTATTCGATGTAAGAGCTGTGGAGTGACTCCTGGGAAGACCTGGGACATGGCCTGGAACCACGAACTTGACCTCTGTCCTGATTGCACCAGCCTCAATGAGAAAGGTGGGATCTCCACAACATGCCAGCTCATCCAAGCTTAGTCCTGACAAACAAATTATTTTAAGGCTTTAGAGCTGATAGGTTTATTTCATTATTTTTTCACTTTGTTTCAGGGAATTTTTGCACTGTCTGTCATAAGTGCTATGAAGATGGTAACCAAAGCTCTAAAATGATCCGATGTTCAGAGTGCAGACACTGGATTCACTATGAATGTGAAGGACTCTCAGGTAAAATCTTGCCTGGTCTACTTTTTTTCTGGAGCAAAAAATACACTTTTTATAATATTTTTATAGTTTTATTAACAAATGACTCTGATTTTAAAATATTTTACATGTGTTTTAAATAGTTCTGTATTTAAACTCACGTTGAACATGTCTGTGTTTGCAGATGAGCTTTTTGGGCTTATGCTAAGTCCGCCAGACAAAGTACACTTCATGTGCTCAGCCTGCAGACAGAACCCCACTGAACAAGGCAGCTTGAAGGAGGTGCTGCAGAGCAGGCTGCTATCCGGGCTGGAGGAGGTGCTCGCTGACCTCCTCTCATCCGGTAGCACTCAGCACCTTCTCCTCTGTAAGGAGGTGAGAGCTACCACGAGATGCATTTTCAAAAACAATGTGAGCGGCCTCTAAAGACACCTGCTGTCATTGTGATAATATTCTTATTGCATTTCAGTGTCAGGGGTCAAATGGGACTCCGTCTGTCAGGGCGCAGCAACAAGTCTGTGATCTGCGAGCTGTGGAGGAGAAGTTTAAACAGGGCAGTTACACATCAATAGTGAGTCGTTTTTTTATTTGTCTTCTTTTGATCGTTTCATAAATTCCTTCCCCGGTTAACCTGATGTGTTTGGAAATGTTAGAATCTGATTTGTTAATTTTCTAGGTCTTATTTGTACAGAAAATTGATACACTGTGCGGGGGAAAAAAATACTATGTCTGTTTCCAGACCCAATTCGTTTTTGGTCTAAAAGTCTCAGTCTGTGCATTCATCTATCCGTTTGACCATCTGCGTTTTGATTCATACATTTATCTTTTAGTCACATGTTTATATAGTCTATTTCAAAAGACACTCCAGTGTCAGATTAAAGGGTCTTTTTGCTCTCTGTATGGTATTTGGAAGATGTAAGAGTGGTAGTAGTCAGAAATTAACTCATCATGGTTCTTTTGCAGATTTATGAGGAAATATTTTGCTACATATCGGTCCCTCCGTTTGCTCTACTGTTTACTTTTCCTCACACTCGTCAGCCTGCTCTCCACCTTTTGCTGCTTTCCTTCTTTTTATTCCCAATTTTTTGGTTATATGATTAACTGCTGACCACTTGAGGCATATATGCAGTAAATTCATGCTGAGCTGTTTTTGTTAACTGATTAGAAACCTATTAAAGTTCAGTCAGAGTGCTCAAAATGTCCTGTATTTTTGCTCACTCAGAAAGCCTTTCATCTGGATATTACATCTGTGATGAAAAGGTGGATGACAGAAGAGGAACTCCTTCCTGAGGATCAGAGGCCAACAAATCAATCCAAAGCACGCTACGTTCAAGTGAGTTTATCACTTTAAGTATTTCTTGTGTTTGATCTCCATGTATCAGTGTTAGTTTTGGCTTGTTTGCAGGAGTGTTTCTTTGAAATCAAACAGTGAAACGTTTAAAGTTGAATTGTTTTTCTGGCAGGTTATGAAACAGGTTTTCAGCAGATTTTCCGGGAGCCACCTAAAGAAGTGGAGCTCATGGTCTGAACAGATGCCAAGGTGAGCACATTCAGCTAATCTTTACTCCTTCCTCACCTCTTTAGCAGATCCAATAAGGTTTAAAAAAATAAAACAAACAGTCTTAAATTCTTGTAGTAGATGTGTCACTCTATTTGAAGAGCTTTTTCCTCACCAGCTGCAAACTAATTGGTAGGAGGCTTTTGCACAGCGGAACAGATACATTTCCACTAACAGCCATGAATACAGAGCTGTTTCAGTCTCCTAAAGGGATATGTGAATTGGTTTGAAACTGAATGAGCATCATGCTCCAAGCCGGGCTGTATGTTTTAAAAATTCTCGCTCTCTTAGTTTCACTCTTGACATAAATGAATTCTTTTAACTATAAGCCCAGATGTTTCTTTTTAAACCCGCTTGGATTTCCCGTGTCCCGGATGACTGATAACCTTGACTAACTTATCCTTAAGCAGCTACTTTAATAGCCTCTCTACCTTGTGATTCTTAGTGGCATGCTCCCTGAGGCTGTCCTTCCTCCTTCGATGGAGCACAGCTATGCTCAGTGGATGGAGAGAGAATTCCACAGCAGGGGACCAAAGGACCTGAAAACTCAGACCAGCTCCAAGCCATCTTCTATACCTGTACTGGAGGCTCGAGCTACAATCAGTGTCTCAGATTGTTCGCAAGGTAAGGAAACATTTCACTCTGTCAAACAAGGTATTTTCGTTGTTTTTTTTTTCTCTCTAGTTTACCTTGTTAATCTGGTTCCTGCAGACACTGCTAAGATGAAAGACCTAAGGCAGTGTGCTCTGTGTCAGCAATATGGAGATGCTGCTCCTAGTGTGAGTTTATGCAAAAGTTTTATTTCTCTTCTCTCATTCCTAAAAAAATGTCCTCAGTTTTTTTTATTTATCCTAAATGAAAGTGTTTTTTTTTTTTTGTTTCTTTTATGGCTTGGTGAATTACTGTGAACACGTTTCTGTCCTGATAGGATGCAGGGCGGCTGCTGTACTTGGGGCAGAATGAGTGGGCCCATATTAACTGCTGCCTGTGGTCTGCAGAGGTTTATGAACAGAATAGCGCTCTTCTACAAGTGCACAGTGCTGTCTCAAGAGGGCGCCACTTGGTAATTATTTTCCCTCAGATTTAATTAAATAGAGTTATGCAAAGGCTTTTACACAGTTAAAGTCTGGAAATTGATTTTTCTTTAAAAAGGAAAGTGTATTAGCTAGTATTCCTTGCGTACTTAAATGTATTTCTGTCATAATCCATGGATATATAACTGTTTAATTATAACTCTTAACAATCAGAAAACTTTAATGTCGGTTTTCTATCAGAGATGGATATAGTTGGGCCTTTGCCAGGTTTTTAATGTATCTGTTTATAACTCTATCCCTCTTAGCATTGCTGTTTTATACTTTGCTTTTATTGTTTATTTTTTTGTTAAATTTAAATCAATCAAATGAAATGTTCATGCATTCAAAGTTGTTTTTTTAGTTCATAGAACAGGGTATTTCCAACACTTAAAAACTTGTAAAAACTCTTAAAGTAGGTGTACTTGCCCTTAATCTGAGTAGTAAAATAAGGTGATCTGACAATGAAATAAGTATTTTTACTCTTAAAATAGATCATTGGAAATTATTCATGACATGATGATGCAATTGTTTTTAATTATTTTAGATGTAAATTGTCTTATTCCCCTGGCAAAGTGTCTCACTTACCTATCTCTCCTATTATTCATCCATCCTGCCATTTATTTACCAAACTATAGAGCCATTTGTCCATACAGGCAGTCTGTGCTTTATGCTACTTCCATATTTTAACTGACCAGTCATTAATCTGACCTTTGGTATCCATACTTGTAAAAAAAATATGAACAAAAAATATTGCGGAACTGTAAGCAGAGCATGTACATTTAATCAAAGTTGTAACTTTTGTTCATCGTCCTTCTTAATCTAGCGCTGTGATCGATGTGGTCAGTGTGGAGCCACGGTGGGCTGCTGTCTGGCCACCTGCCTGAGTAATTACCACTTTATGTGCGCTCGTGCAGACAAGTGTGTGTTCCAGCAGGACAGGAAGGTCTACTGCCACAAACACAGGGATCTCATGAGCTCAAAGGTGAGGGGATGAGAAAATGTTTTATTACAATTTTTTTTTTTTTTTTTTTAGCTTTTTTGTTTTTCAGATTCTGTTGTCATAAAACTTTGAAATCATTGTGATTGTTTGATTCCAGATGGTTTCTGGGAAAGGTTTTGAGGTCCCTCGCCGGGTTTATGTGGACTTTGACGGGATCAACCTCAGAAGAAAATTTCTAACAGGCCTTGAGCCAGAAACCATAAACATGACAATAGGTAAGAATAAACATGTTTGTTTATTCTGTGCACGGTACCGTGAGACTTTGACTCATGAAGCACTACTGAAACATGTGCAGGGTTGTATTATGGGCTGTGTTTATTGTGTAACTTCATTTTGAGGGATCATTTGGGCTTTCTTATAATAAATCCACAGCAAACACTCTGCCTTCCTTTACTCTTCATACTCTTACAGCTAGAATTTTAACTTTTCAAAGATAGTTAGATAACAACAAAAAGTCCCGCAAATTAAGTTGTAGGTCCGTAATTCAAACTGATTGCAGTGACTCTTTGTTTGCACAAGGTATTGGGTATTCTTTATGTCTAGCCATATGGGGCTTCAACTCCTATATGTACAACAAATGGTTTAAAAAAATACTTCAATTTAACACCAGGTTCAAAGCAGTGCCTTTGCAACTTTATAATATGGCGGTATATTTTAGCAGCCCAACCATCTGCCTCTATAGAAACTGAGGACTTTTGTAGACTTAAAAAGGTGAATTTATCAGTTTCAGAATGTAGCCTTTTAATGGTAGCTGTAGTGCACAGCTTGCGTTTTCTCTCTGTAATTTGGATATTACTGTGCTAAATGTTCCCTTTTTTCCCTCCTTCATTTTTAGGCTCTCTCCAGATTCAAAAACTGGGTGTGTTGTCTGAGCTGTCTTCAAATGGGAGGATGCTTTATCCTGTTGGTTATCAGTAAGTGCGCGTTGTTCACAGAAAGTCAAGCCTGGGTATTTCTAAGGGACTTCTATATATTAGTTGTGGTGTTAGTAGACGCATTTTTCTGATGTCTTATACCCTTTTGTGCACTTTATATTTTAATAATGCATTTTCAGACAACAGCAATGTTCACTTGAAATAAACATTTTTAAAAGCAGTGTTAAAACTGGTATGTGTTACTGTTTCTAAAAAGACTGAATCCAGTTTTCCTGTGACTTTTTGAGGAGTTTACAACAGGATCATCTTGTTATGAAGTATTTTTTAAAACTAATTCTCTCCCTTTAATCTGTAGATGCTCTCGGTTGTATTGGAGTACTGTGGACCCTCGCAGGCACTGTAGGTACACCTGTAAGGTGACAGAAGTGAGCACACCTCTTCCTGGTGAAGAGCAAGATCTCAGGTCGGACAGAGAGAAGAACCACACCATAGTCCATAGTCCCAGTCGCCACAGAGGTGAGCAGGTTTCCATTATAAGTAATAAAATAACTAAAGCTAATAATAATCAATATATATATATATATATATATATAAAAGATCTGGACTAAAAAGAAAAGATTGTTACACATCATCTGGGATTGTTATCATGAAACGCTGTTGATATGTATGTATTTACCTTTTTATGAGCAGACATGGAGTCCCCAGACCGCAGCAGCCCCCCTTCCAGCCCAGTAAAGTCCACCACCCCATCTCCCAACTCGAAGACGCTCAATACATCATGCCCTAAGAGTCCTGGTTACTCACAGACCAGGAAACCAGCAGGAGGATCATCACGTCCCCTCCCTTCTCCAGGTCTGTCTCGTATTTGTTCTATTTTAGTTTATTCTATATATTCATCTGCAGATACTGTAGCTCACAGATTCTTTATCTTCATAGGAACCTTTAAATGTTTTCTTTTGTTTAGATTTTCTGCGATTTCTTTTATCTTTGATTTCAGGGTCTGCTCCTCATAAGTCTCATCACATCCTCACTCTGAGGGACCTTGATGACACCAGGCGGCCTCGCAGGCTCTCATCAAGAAGCCGCTGCAGCTCCTCGCCAACAGAAACCAACCCAGGTGGAACAATGAGCCACCGTCCTGGAGGCTGCACTGGACCTAGAGGCACTAGGTTTAGCTCCCCTCCAAGATCCACCACCTTAGGATCAGCTTCTCCTCCTCTTTCTCAACAAAACCCAACTTCTGCAGCCTGGAACTCCAGTTCGAGATCCGCTTCCAGCATTTCTGGGGGTTTATCGCCTGGAGAAGGTGGAGTCACCAACTCTCCCAGAGGGGCGCAAAACTTTAAAATCACAACGCCAGTGACTGCAGAGGTCCCACAAGACTTCCTGGCATCATCTGAGGCAGAGGATGCTGCTGTGGCCACAACGAATGGGATCTCCCTTGCCCCTGATAACCTGGAGGAGGAAGTAGCTCGGCTCATGTCTCAGGAGCTGCCGTATACCATGTTTGACGCTGACGCAGATGTGGTTTCAGTTCTGGGCACAAAGCTGGAGTTTGACGAGGCCCTTCTTGCTGAGAATGTGGATCTGGGCAATAGTCAAACGGAGGGCGGGACACAAGATGTGGAAATGCGAGAAGACAATCAAGAGAATAGCTCTGAGGATGAAGACTCAGGCCATTACTCCAAGATTTCACGTACAGTCGTGTGTAACACAGGAAGCGGCTCTGACTCCTCAAGTCAGCCTGCATCAACACAGTCGATCTCCCAGTTAGACGGTGCAGACAGCGGGTCAGAGGCAGAGGAAAGTGAGGACAAAGTTGAAACTCATGCCGTTCAGGGAACACCTACAAAACATCTAACAATTGCTCTGCGGAGGCTGGAATCCATCTTTAATCTGCCAAAGTCAAACACTGAGAACCAAACATCCAAACCGGACGATCTGGAAAGTTCTTCCTCACCTGTTTTCCTGGAGTCCAATTCAATGACGGACGACCTGTCCTTGCAGGAAGAGGAGGTCCCATTGACCTCAGAGACCCCAACATCTCAGAGAGACTTGATATTGGATCCATCATCAGGTCATTTTGTTTCAGCCAAAGATGGCAGGACAGTTAACTCAAGCCAGAGTGCAGCTCCCGACAAAGAGGACAGTTCCTCCAATGACTCCAGTGATGTGTTTAAAGACGATTTAAATGATCCAGATTTTTCCCCTGAATCTGAATCCAAAAAATCTCCTACATTGCAGAAGAAAACCATCATTGTAAAGAGGAAACTGTGTGCAACAGGCCCCTCTATGCCTCTGCTACCTAAACAGTATCTCCAGCTGAACCCAAACATCACCCTCATAGCACCTCAGCTCCGGCAGACTATCGGTATCGGCTCGGCCTCTTCTCCTTCTTTCCATGCAGTTCCACATTCAGTCTCCTCCCCGATCATCATAAATGGCTTAAACACGATACCCATTCAGCCTGCGCCTAATCCAGCCAGACCCATCGTGATCCGCTTGGACAGCTCGAGATTGGAGGCTCCCAAGCAGGCTGTGGGGAGTCAGAACCAGTCTGGGACAGTGAACCCACCCGCCCAACAGACCCCTGTCCGCCATGTCTTGCTTGTCAACCGACAGGGTCATATTCTCGTCAAAGACCCCAAGTCCAACACTTTCCAAAACCTTGATGGAAACTCACCTGCGTATAATAAAATAAACCAAATCGCTAAAATCCTCCACAGTAGAACCAGTCCAAACCAGTCTGTTCCACAAGTTGTCTTAAAGCCAACCCCCAGCTCCTCCAATTCGAAAAACATCACTCTTCTCCCCAACCACATAATGCCAGAGAAAAAAGTCATTGTCAAAGTGTTGCCAGTGAAACCGGCCGCGGCTCCAGCTCCTTCGATCCCAGTTGGCATCCAGACTTTTACACAAGCTAGTTTCACCAAGTTCGAAGACTGCACCACCCAGGCCATCCTCAATAGAGTGACAGCCACCGAAATGGAGACGCAGCGGCAGGCGCCGACTATTCTCAACAACGTTCTCAGGCAGAAGGCCAGGAAGCAACAACCAGCACCAATCCCTGACATGGAGGATTCAGATCAGTCGCCGGCGGGGCGTTCAGAGTCCCACAGTATTTTCCAGAATCAACTAGCGTCCCAGCAGGTCAGAGTGAAGAGGGCATCTTCACTTCCAGAAAGACAGTCCAAGAAGAAATCAAAGATAGACTTTTTAAAGGATCCATCTAGTGAATCAGAGGACATTAAGGAAGCAAGGTACGACATTTTAAAATGAATCAAATGCTAAGGTTGTAGTTGGAACACAAAGAATTGAAATCTCTGACTAACTTGCAATTATACTCAACTTACATAGAGCCTTTCTGCTAATATTTAGTACTTTTTAGAGACGAGTATTAAACCACCTGCAATTGTAATTCTTATGAGCTGCAGGATCAGAGCTTAATTGGACATTATTTACACAGAATGTTTGTTTACAGTCTGGATAACTTGGGTGTGAGCTATCAGAGTCGGCATCTATACCTAGCTAAAACTAAAGACTGTACATGGAGAGTCGGCTTGGGTTATTTCATCAAAATTAATTTTAATACTTGCTTATAGATTCTAGAGAGCTTATTTTAATTTAATTTCAATTAAAACACAAAAAATATCCTCAAAGATCAATTTTTTCTTATCCCGGTTTTTTAATGGAAACTGTAACCTGGCTTTTTATGGTGCTTCTAGAGAAGTAGCTTTTACCTCTGATCGACCTTAAACCAAATTTGGAACACCTATCTCTCCTACCAGCAAAAAAGACAGAAATCCCACATTATTCTGGCATTTAACAAGTGGTAGTCTGGAAGTATATAATAGGTGGCTTGTATTTTTTTTTATCAAACCAAGCGTCTCCAGAATCAACGCTTTATCAACAAAAATTTCTCTTGATCCTGACAGGGATAAAGTGAGTAATCCTGAGCGAATAAAGATCGCCGTTCCGCCACCTCCTACACATAATTTTAGGTAAGTTTGTTTTACAAACAACCTCAAAGAAAACGGGTCACAATTGAGATTCAAGAATTATTTTTACTTTAATACACAAAATACACACAAGGTTGACTTGAAAGGTTTCACGTTACTAAACAGGCTAATTTAAATGTTTTTTTTTCTGTCTCCTTCCAGGCATCCTCAGGCTGAGTGTCCGGCTCCATCACGGAGCAGCGTTCCCTCACAGTGTAAAACTCACATGTGGATCAGCTCCCGGCATGGAGAGCTCTCTGATTGGGCTCCGTATGCAGGTCTCTTAATCATCAGATCTTAATCATCCACTTGTGTTTGGTGTTTGTGTATGAAACTGATTCAGCTTTTACTCCCGGTTTTACAGGTTTTAGCTCTGAAGATGATGCCCCTGCACTAAAATACAGGAAGAAGACTTGCATGAATCAGCCTCACTTACGCTTTGAAATCACCAGTGATGACGGCTTCAGCGTTAAGGCCAACAGCATAGAAGGTTGGAGTAGCCCAGCTACTTGGATATCAATGTGGAAATAGAAGAAGAACCATTGACAATAAGTTCTTCTTTGTTTCTTCTGGTACAGTGGCGTGGCGTGCTGTGATTGACAGCGTCCTTGACGCTCGAGCTGATTTCCACCTGAAGCAGCTTCCTTTGGGTGTGATGAGTGGCCAGCGGGTCCTCGGAGTTGTCCACGACGCTGTCATCTTCCTGTTGGAGCAGCTGGAGGGCGCAGCCAGCTGCAAGCGACACCGTTTCCGCTTCCACCGCTGCGAAGACGCTGAGGAGGAGCTGCCTCTCAACCCGAGCGGCTGCGCTCGAGCTGAAGTTTACACAAGGTACAGACAGGTTGCTTTACACAAAGGCTCACCTCAAGGGTTTGCAATTAAATGGAGTTCACATGTACAAAAAATGTCTCATCAAATTAATTCACAAAATTCAATAAAGATAAATAGATTTCCTAAAACATGGAAGAATTTACTTCTCTAATAACACTGATCACATTAATATATGTTAGTCAAGAAAGAAAATATATACAGATGATAACATATCAGCTAGTTCTGAAAGTTTTTCATCCACTAATATTTTGGCCGAGTATGTCTTTCAAAGTTTTGAAAGATCTGCACTGAGCCTTTAATTTGTTTTTTGTTTTTGTGTTCTTGTTCTAAAAAGCTAACAAGCTAACTTGTGCTTCCCCTTCTGTCATATCTATGAACAGGAAAGCAACATTTGATATGTTCAACTTCCTGGCATCCCAACACAGACCGCTCCCTGAGTTAGTAGGCCCATTTGATGAAGATGATGATGAGTTCCCGCTAAAAGCCTCCAGGTTTCTTAATCTAATCTCTACTGTTTTTTTTTTTTTTTTACTGCGGCTAAAAGAAAGCAGCAGGCTCACATTGATGCTATCTCTGTTTTAATTTGCCTCCTCCAGACGAGCCACCAGCAGTGAACTACCCATGGCAATGAGGTTCAGGCACTTGGAAAAAATCTCTAAAGAAGCAGTAGGCGTCTACAGGTAACTGAAGAAAAAAACACTTTAGAGAAGATGCAATATTTTTCTTGTATTCAAACCAACTGGAGGAACATTTGTCTCGTAGATCTGCGATTCATGGCCGCGGCCTTTTCTGCAAGAGGAACATCGACGCTGGGGAGATGGTGATCGAGTATGCAGGCACAGTCATTCGGGCTGTTCTGACGGATAAACGGGAGAAATATTACGACAGTAAGGTTAGTGAGAGTTTTTCTACACAAGGGGCCCTGAAATAATCCTGTTTGGATGCAGAAGTATAAAAGTTACTCTGAAACATTTGAATGCATCCTTTGATGTGATCCCTGACCCATACAAACACGTGTTATTTTTCATTGTTACATTAATAAGCGCAATCTAAAAAAATTGCTGTTGTCAACTTAACATATTCAAAATATTGCACGATTTAACAGTTATTAGAAAACATTTAGGAGAGTTCAAGCAGCTTCTAGAAGAATGAGAGCTGCTATACTTAAAAAAAAAATATATATATATATTTTTTAAGAAATCTTTTCTCACACAGTCTGTCTGTATTTATCCTTCAGTGCTCTAAAATATCATGGTAGATGGCTGCTTTCACTTTAACAGACAGACTCCAGCAGAGAAAAGTACTAGAGACTTTCCTCTTAAACTCCTGAATAACCTTTTAGCCTTTGCTTTTCTCTCCCCATGTATCTGTGAACCCTTTCATCATTCCTACACGGTCCTGAAAATTGTGTTAATCAATTTAAATATGTGCCAGATCTGGATCGTTATGGAAAACATAAGTTTTTCTGGTTATTTCGCTGTCTAAATGAACCACTTAAAGTATAACTTACCCTGAAAAGAAGCATAACCATAGCCCAGAAGCAGTTTGGGGTTTAGCGGGGCTGTTAACGAGACGGGGTAAAGCATGGAGAGGGAACAGAGGGACGCTGGTGGTTATGCCACAGATGGATCTTCTGAGGTGGAGGATTTTTTCCCCTCATCACCAGGGGTTGAAGAAAGCTTTGTGGAGCCCAGTAGGCCGAGCCATCATTACATGATGACTCGCTATAGTAATATCTGACTGAGATGCTTCAACGACATAAGCTTGAAACTTTTATAACAGAAAAAATTCAGTTGTAACATTAAGTGATTGACTCCAATGCCACATTCACAGATTTTAAGTTTCAGGTATGTCCTGTTTAAATTTAATGTCTGAGATGGACGCTCATAAATGGGCATCAAGAGGTCCTGCAGCCCTTTTTAACCATTTGGTGTGGCACCTCTTGAAGCTTTTCAAAACTTGGATGCGACGCATCGTGATCTTTTAAGCTTTTATGCACATGCAAAACACCAGACGCTGGATTAGCAAAAACTGAACTTGTGTAGAACTTTTCTCTAGCTGCAAGACATAATCATAAAAATTAGGAGTAATACATTTATAAAGATGGATGTACAGCTCTCTCTCTCTCTCTCTCTCTGTGTAATCAGCAAAAGTTATTTAATTTCAATTGGATTATATGAAGCTTCAGCTGTATAATTTTATTTTTTTTTTTTACACTAGGGCATTGGCTGCTACATGTTCCGCATTGATGACTTTGATGTGGTCGATGCGACGATGCAAGGCAACGCAGCCCGCTTCATCAACCACTCCTGCGAGCCGAACTGCTACTCTCGCGTCATCAACGTGGACGGACGCAAACACATCGTCATCTTCGCCCTGAGGAAGATCTACCGGGGCGAAGAGCTCACCTATGACTACAAGTTCCCCATCGAGGATGACAAAAACAAGCTGCACTGCAACTGCGGCGCCAGGCGGTGCCGCCGCTACCTTAACTAGACATCCTGGTCACAACCATCGGCTTTTGAGTACAGAAAAAAGCCATCTTTTTATATGTATATATGGAAAGAGCTTGATTTAAAAACAAATCTTCTCATGACTGTCCTCAAATCCTTGGTTAGTTTCCTGAGTGCAGACGTGTGTAGCGTTCCTTTGGATTTAAAGTAGGCTTACCCTTTTCCCGCTGCACTCTCTCAAGGTGTCCTTTGTTTGTGACTTCTGCTGAATTTGAGTCTAGACAGATAATTACCAAAACACCCACGTATGGAGCTCACCAGCAGACCCCGGTGGCAGTTATTAGAGTAAAGGAGGCCCGTCGTTATGCTGCTGGAAGAGCGTGCCTGCAAATACAGGATCAAAAAGAGGGGAATGAGGAGAATTTATTCAGCACCTTACTTTGACACAACCTCCTCTGGCAGCGCGGCAGCAGCAGACTGGACACGTTTCCTTTTCCAGACAGAGTAAACAAATTACACCCATTGCACCTTGTGTATATTGTAGAGCAGCTACATTTGAACTCATCTCCGGTCAGCAGGGAATTCACTGTTTTAGATCCTGATGTTATTTATCCCCCCAAAAAGTCTGTTTTAATAGTCCTTTTCCATCTGCTGTCAGTTCCGTTTTGCCATTTTTATTTGTGATGGAAGAAAAGTTTTTATCCAGCTGATATTCTCTTCTTTATTTGTTGTTTTTTTGTGTATTGTGACTAATGAGGGATAGTTCTCTTGTTGCAGGATTTGCTTCTGCCATGCAGTCGTTTTTCTAAATCTTTTTGTATATTTGAACAATAAATGTCTATTGAAACCAATCGGAAGCAGCGTGTTTGAGCTTTTAAACAGCTGAAGGTTAAACTGAGACGAAGCTTTCCTGGTTTCTTCGTCCTCACATCTCTCAGGTTTTCCTCATCTAAGTTTTCATTTTTCATATAGTAACATTGTATTTAATTAAACACCACTTTGTTGTTAAATCTTTCTAATTCTAGAGGAATGCGTGTGAGTACTAATAAGCATAAACTACTGTACTAAACACAAGTCCACGCATTGGGAAACCACATGAAGTCACTGGCTGTATATTTTTTGTCTTCGTTTGAAATCCTAATCGAATTTCAGTTGCAAATCCATAATACAGAGGGACTGTTAATGTAAAACTTGTATAAAGAATTTCTAAACCTGTTACATATTTTTTTACTTTTTTTTTTATTTATGTTGAATAAAATTTCTCAAAGTTTCAGATGCCTCCTTTTCTTGTTCAGGAACTCTTATCGTTATTGACTTTTTGATATTGACACACTTCTCCCTCTGCTTTTTTTCTTACTGTATGTATTTTACCCTACTGTATGACCATTATTCTTTTTCACTGTGCTTCTGATGTGGATTCATTTACCAACTGAAAGGTAAACATTATTTATTAAGAAAAAATATTATCCAAACCCATGATGCTCTATATGGAAAAAGAAGATTGTGAATAAACTGATTTACAAAAAGTTTTGTGCAATCTAACCAGCCAAGCCCAGATCGGCTTACTGTTAAACCTGTGAAATGTTTAAGATAAACAGAATATATCTAACAAAATGGAAAAAGAAAATGATTAAGGTTTGAAAAAGTAAAACACGAGTCTCCAATGTGTAGAAGTCAAGAATGCTGCATCAACTCTCCAGGAGGTCACAGAAGAAGCCAGAGAAACATCTAAACATAGCAGGCCTTATGATTCCATTAACCACTAACCTTCCTTCCATCCATCCATTCATTTTTAGTCACCATTATCCCAAGCAGGGTCCCGAAGAGTGCTGGTGTCCTGCTGGGTAACACTACGACAAACTATCATTCACACACACTCACATCTAGGGAGAATTAACCTAACAGTCATGTTTTTAGACTGGGAGGAAGCTGGAGTACCCATAGAGAACTTACATATGCTCAAGGAGAACATGCAAATTCCATGCAGAGCAGCCCATAACTACTAACCTGACAGGATAAAATGCTTCATTTCACAATTTCCCCCAAAATATCTTTTGATTTAAAGACTTCCAAATGAAATGTACTTTGGATGAGACAGAAAAGCTTTTTTTTTTCAGGCTGTGTTTACTGTCAGTACTTGCTTAAAAGTTATGTAACATTTCAGAGAAAGAGTATATCTACTGAATGTTAAACACGGTGGTGGTAGTGTGATGGCCTTGGGCTGCTTTAGGACGTGGAGAGCATAATGTGAAACCATGGATTGGGTTTCTATTAGAGAATTGTGTAGAGTACCTGTGATCTAACGTAAAATACAAAATCCATATCTACAAAAGATAGAAGGAGGGTTTTGAGCTGTCCTACTGAAAGCCTGTTCTTGTTTCATGAGGCATAAAAAACTAACATTTGAACGCTTTCCTGAGTCCCTAAATTAAACTAATTCTGCAGAATTCTGAGATCGGTCCAAAACGTCCTCCACAGTGATCCACAAAATTTACGGTACTTTTTTAATTTTTATTAAAGCACTTGATTGGAGCTGTCGTTAGTTTTAGCATTAAAAATAGCATATTAACATAGATTTTAGCTGGTTTGGATAACTTCTTTCTAATCTCACCTGCTTTATATTATCAAACAAGAACCAGATTTTTTTGGTTTTATTTGATTTTGGGTAAGGGGGGAAAATTAATATCAGGTTTTTTAAATTAGAATTTTGGAGTGGAATATATTAAACACACTTTTATGTTAGATATTAAATTGAATAATGCCATAATGATGTTTGAGATTAATGTTTTACAGGTAGCTCAGATGTGATTAACTCTTCCTCAATATTCAAGAGTTTTAAAGCTGATATTATTGGTTTTTTTGTTTTTTTTTCCTCCCTCTAAATCCTGCAGTCTGGGACTCTCTTATCAGGTTTGTTGGGAATCATACAAATGTTCCTGGTGCCTTTTGCTGATATGAGAGCAGACACCTGCAGGCTGCAATCCGATAGTATATAGGACCATGATATATATATATATATATATATATATATATATATATATATATATATATATATATATATATATATATATATATATATATATATATATATACATATATATATATAAATATATAGATATAGATATATATAGATATATATATGCTTTGTTGTCCCTTAAATGTGTTGAAATATTTTATGTCTTAATGTAAATTTTCTTTGCATGATATAAAGTGAACTAAAGCAGCCTGAAGACATCAAGCTTCATTTTGGACATAAGTCAAGGTCTCTCTTTCTTTAGGCCATATGAACCATATGGACCCTTCCCAGCTCTTAGCTTGATAAGGTTCGATGTAAAGGCAGCAGAGAGGTTTATAAGGAGCCCTGCTATTGGCTAGATCCACACACAGACAAACCCAACCATGAAGATCCTCATATTCCTGTCATTTGTTGGCGCAGCATGTAAGACTGGACTATTTTATTTACAATATAACATAGTTTACAATATTACATATTTCTTGTGTAGCTCAACACATTCCCTCTTAGTGTTTCTCAGCATCTTCTCCACAGCACAGATTATATTTTCTCTTTCAGTTGTTGCAGCTGAAGATCAGAAAGTTGTCGGAGGATATGAGTGCCCCAGACACTCCGTTCCCTACCAGGTGTCTTTGAACGCTGGGTACCACTTCTGTGGGGGATCTCTCATCTCAAGCCTGTGGGTCATTTCTGCCGCTCACTGCTACAAGTCGTGAGTAAAATAAGTCATTTCTACACCTTATTTCTCCCAAATCTGACACATGTTCCAGGCTGCTTTTATCTGTGGGTCACTAGAAGCTGTTGGATCTGGTTAGTTTCTTATTATTTTTATGGAAAATCCAACATTGTGTTGAAGAGTCTGAAAAGCACAAAGTTTTGCTATAGTTTTCCAAGTCTTGAAATTAAAGGTTACTCTTAAGAGTCTCTAAACTTAAAGGATATGTCAGTCAGGTTAACACAACTTTACAAATAATTGTTTTATATTAAGTCTCTGCTACCAGCAGTCTGTCACCAACAAAATCTCAATCTAAATTTTTTATCTCAACATTTTTAAACATGACACAAGCAGGGTTTATTTCTGAGAAATCTCATCATCTCATCAGGCAGGAACTGGTTTATGTTAAAAAAAAAAGAAATATATCGAAAGTATTTTACCATTTATTTTATAATTTCCAAATGGA
This sequence comes from Cyprinodon tularosa, assembly GCF_016077235.1. Classification (NCBI taxonomy): domain Eukaryota; kingdom Metazoa; phylum Chordata; class Actinopteri; order Cyprinodontiformes; family Cyprinodontidae; genus Cyprinodon; species Cyprinodon tularosa. Next base: position 1,290,959 of record NW_024038331.1, read on the forward strand.
TTTACGAAGAAAAATGCTGAACCTCACAGAAGAAATTGACCAACACTGAACTTTTCCACATTTTGTTCAATAACAATCAGGAACTTTATTTCATTAACCAAAACTAAGTATTTTCCAAACATGAAATGTAAATTATGTTATTTTTAAATAACTGAAAGTCAAAAAACTGTTTTAGTCGTATTCCTGCAACATCATTGTGATACCCATCAATAAAATATCCTGCCACCAGTTGCCTTTAGCAAAGGATAGTGAGGAGAAAATTCATCAGAGGTAACTCTGCAGGAGCTGCACAGCTCATGTGAGGAAAATCTGCTAACATGAAAATAGCTGTCCACTCCTCAAATATATCTAACATCTACAATGTGACCCCTGCTTCCTGTCAACCAGCGGCATCCAGGTGCGTCTTGGTGAGCACAACATCGCTGTAAATGAAGGCACCGAGCAGTGGATCTCCGCCTCCAAGCTGATCAAGCATCCTCAGTACAACAGATACAACCTGGACAACGACATCATGCTGATCAAGCTGAGCCGGCCCGCCACCATCAACAGCTACGTCCAGACTGTGTCCCTGCCTAGTCGCTGCCCAGTGGCTGATGAGAACTGCCTGGTGTCCGGGTGGGGCAACACCTCCCCCAGTGGAAGTAGGTGAAGGGAGAAAGGAGTAATAGTTATGATATCTAGAGCCTTAATGGAAGGTGGTCACTGACAGAATCTGCAATGCAAAGGGATTTGAAGAAAGTCACCATGTGAAAAAGGTGTAAAAACATTTTTAAAGTATCCAATCAATGATAAAACCAAAACTATATCAGTGATGCCAAAGACTCAATGAGAACTGTTGCTTTTAACACCATTGTTTTTTTTTTATCATCTAACAATTTCTGACTTCCTGTTTCCCTCTGGTATGATTGTGACATGTTACTAAAATCACTTAGCCACTCTTCAAAAATGATAATAAGGAGGGTACATACAGTTCATGTAGGGGAGGATTTGTTTGGTTGTCATAATTAAGAAAATAATCTAAAAAAAATCCCCTGTTTAAAAAAACAAACATAAATCCAGCTAATTAGAGTCTTAAATTATCATTCAGTATCATTATTTATTATTATCATGTCATTATATACTATTATCATTTTGTATGCACAGATTGCATATAGATTTTGTTGCATACAGCTTACAACAGTGTAATGATATTGCAGTTGTGGTAAGATAAACATCAATATAAAGTGCAGAAGTAATCAGAATGTAAAAAATATAGAAGAATAAGAAACCAGTTTAAAATAATGGTGCAAAAGGGCATTAATATGAAAAACGTTTAGCTCATTGCAAAATAAATATGGTGCAAAATGCAGTAGAACATTGAGTTTTGTTCTATTTAAAAAGGATTATAAAAGTTCACCAACATTGGCAGAGTCCAGTTTAGAGTTATACGGTCTGATGGCAGCAAGGAAAAAGCTGTTGTGAAACCTGCAGGGGATGCTAGGAAGCCTCTTCCCAGAGGGCAGAAGGGAGGTGGGGAGGGATGAAATGTCTGTTGTGGAGGTAATTGTGATCAGAACTCAAATTTATTTTACTTATGTAATAGACAGAGAAATCAAATGGTGACAGTTTCAACTAGCAATAATCACTAATTTACCCCTTTCATATTCTGCTAACTTTTATATACGTTTGCATATTATATTACTAGTTTTTTCCCCTGTGGCTAGGAGATGCATTTTCAGACAGAAATGTAAATAGATGTATAAATTAATACTTATCCCTCTTTTAATGCAGGCAACTACCCAGACAGACTTCAGTGTTTGAAACAGCCCATCATTGACCACCGTATCTGCAGGAATGCATACCCACACCTCTTCACTGACAACATGGTGTGCTCTGGATTCATGCATGGAGGCGCCAGCAGCTGCCAGGTGAGGAGTTAGAATCCACACCAGCTAAGTGTTGTTGAACCTAAAACATTGATTTATCTTTGCCTCATAGATCTTTGTATAATTCAATGGTTTAACGTAAAGGAAATCTTAAATATTATAATAACTGCTTAGTAAATTATGAAACAAAATCAGCAATAATTTGAGTTCATGTTAGTAAATCACAGAAAATAATCTTAATAGAAAACTAACAGTTGCCAGTAATGAATACCTTTACTCTAAGGCAATTGACAGTATTTAAAACTTCTTGTACAATAATAAAGAATGGATTAAAAAATAGCATTAATGATAACCGGAATATTTATTTGTTGTGTTAATAAGTTACACTGGTAAAAGTTTTGCTTATAACTGTAACAATCATTTACAAAATTTTCCCTGAAAACCATTTTTTTCCCCCATTTTCCATATCTTAGAATCTTAAACATACATGCTTCACATTCCTCCCTCCACTCTTATTGCATTTTTGGTCAAAATTGACTCTGTGTTGATAAGAAGAATCACACATATTTTGCTTGAATATTAATATACCCTTCAAGGCGTTTAAGCCGTTTTCCTCCCATTGATTCCCATTTAAACCGTTGCAGATTAATTGCTGTTTTTTATCTGGTTGCTCCCTTGTGTTGAAGCATCTCTAGTGATATAGTAAGATATTAGTGATATTTTCAAATTGCCTGTAAAATAAGAACACATAACTGGTGCTACTCTTATCTTATTATATATCTTTTTTTTATCTATATCTTTAAATAATATTCTAATATTTTACCCTTTCTTGTCATCATTAGTTTTTGGCCTACTTATCTGCCATTTCATCTTGTTCCAAAAATATCCTAAAATGGTAAAAATAAATAAATAAATAAACCCCAGTTTTACTTTTTCGGTATGATATTTTTTTTTTCTCTACTTGACTCATACATCTCCATACAATCAAACAGCAGTCCTGGGTTATGAGGAATGACAGAACAATGTCTTTATTGATCAGCTCCCCCCTCCGCCTGCAGGGTGACTCCGGTGGTCCGTTGGTGTGCGGCGGTCAGCTGCAGGGAGTTGTCTCCTGGGGTTATGACTGCGCCATGCAGGGACACCCCAGCGTCTACGCCCGTGTGTGCCGCTACAACAGCTGGATCAACTCCACCATGCGCAACAACTGAATTCACCTATCCATTAATGTATCAGCTGGATTTACTGCTAAATCAACAAATTAATAAAATCTGTTTTTTCAGGGAGGTCTATTGCATATGTTTTTTTGTAAGTCTCTATAATTTCTCAGTGGATAGCAACAACTTTAACATGCTCATGTTTGTCACTGGTTCACACGTTCAGTTTTACTCCACTACACATGCATGCATCTTGCTGTATTCTCTCCCTGGATGCTGTTAGGACCAGGCTGATATGGAAAGTCAAGCAAACTTCTAAATATACAGTAATAGATAACTGTGTTTCACAGGCGTAAATATGCTGTGGATGCTTTCCTCAGGCGGCGCTTTGTAAACTTCGCTGTTTCTTGTTTGCTGAGGCAACCTGGACACACAAAAGGAAACACAAAGTTGAAAGAGAAGTAATAAATATAAGCTATCACCATCTAAATAAAGGTATTGTGCAATTCCTTACAGATGCGCTGTCAGTAAATAACCATCAGCTGTGTCCAAGCGGCTCCAGGTTATATTATATATATATTTTTTGCTTTGGTTTAAAACTCTCTTTGATTGTCTGCTTGTTTTTTTTGTTTGTTTTTTTATCTTAGAGACCTTTTCTCTGTAATTTACCTGAATATCACGAATTTCATTTCTGAAAAAAATTAATTATTTGGTGGGTTTTTGTTTTTTTATAAAGTTATATTAAAGTTATGATATTTCTACGTTGAAAACCCACCTGACCAGCAATCCTGTCCAAGTCCCTCTGGCCCTGAGGAGTTAGCCGACGACCTCTGTGAGGACAAATGTTAATGATTAGACACCAATTCAGTGTTAAATACAATGTCCTGAATATATATATATATATATATATATATTTTTTTTTTTTTTTTGTGCGACATTACTATAATAATGTATAGTTTGTGTGATTGACTGACACAACATAGCAGAGCTGAACAGAAAGGAAAATGGATTTTCAATTAAAAGTGTGGTGTGCATCTGCATTTACACCTGAATGCACACCTGAACCAATACTTTGCAGACTTACCTTCTGTTGCAATTAGGGATAATTAATTAGAGATAATTAATGTTTATGAGATATGTGTCTACCTTCCAACTTTCTAGAGAAAACAATTCTTCTTTGCAAAACAGTTCAAGTTCATTTAGATTGATTTAGGACATTTATGTAAGATCCATCTTTTCAAGCCTTGCTTTAAATTCTGTATTAGATTTTGGTCTGCACTGTGGCCTGTTTAAACCCAGTTAGAAGTTTTCATTTAAGCTTTTGTCTTGTTTTAAATTGTTATTTCCAAAACATATCGACATCAAGTTCACACATTTTATTTATTTATTTTTTTTGCTGTTGAAACATTTGAACATATGAATCCCACACACTAGGAAATAGTAAACATGATAATTACCATGCTAAAGAAAAACTGAAATTATACAAAGAAAAGAAAAGAAAAACCCAGAGCAGAAATATTTCACTAGTTTTTGGTAATTTAATTTAAACTCTAATGGAGAACAGTTGAAAACGTATTGTAGAACAATAAAAAGGACTGTCTAACCCATCTGTTTTAAAACCAAGCTGATGTGAACTCCAAACATATGCTGAGCTGTTCCTAGCAGAATTTCTAATCAACTTCCCCCGAAAATTTATGGAATTATCAGTAAATCAGACCTCCAGGTTATGTTGAACATTTCAGAACACCTCTATTTTAAATTTCCTCCAAACAATAAGCCCTTTGGTCTCGATTGCAGGATTTGTATCCTGTTGAAGAGATAAATGCCTGTGCGCAAGAGAAGCACGAGCAACCATGTTTCTGTCTCTGTAACAGTCAGATTGCTGTGGAACACTAAACAGTGAGATCAGAACAATGGGATCCAAAGTTATTAGTCATACTGTTGATAGATTCTTCCACTAAAGTGAAAGATTTCTGCAGCTGCTTCAATCTTCAGGCTTATAATTTAATAATCACTGGTTTTCTGAACTTTTGCATCATGCAACCAGACTCTCTTGCATTCTTTAAAAGTTATCTTGATGACAGGATTTTGGGTTCAAATTGTTCTTTCTGGGGGACCGCCAATAGTTTGTAAGAGACTGGAGAAATACTGGTTAATATTATTTTTTTTTAAAAAGTTTACTTGCTCTCATTTCTTACCCATTTGGATCCTTCTCCACCATCTTAAGGCCGTCCAGGGCTTGAAGAACCTTCCTTGCAACGTTTCTAGAGCCCACGCTAAAGTGGGCGGGGCATACACCATTTCTCTGACGCCCGCCATAGATCTTGATCATAGCGCCCACTCCTACACCGCCTCGTAGGTAAAGGTGACGGGCTGTGGATGCTAGTGAGGAGTCAAAAAAAAAAAGAACTGGTTTTATCATATTAAACATACAATTATTCCATTCCACCTTCTGTGACATTTGCTGCAATGTACAACTTTTGATTGAGATTGTAAATCAAAAGGACATCTGAGAAGGATTGGAATATCTCTGGACATTACAGGGAGAAAGAGACAAAGATAAAGTGAAGTTCAGCACTTTATCAACATCAAATATCTTAGTTATTCCTTTATTAGAGAAATAGTTGTACAGTTAAATTAATCAGAGCTTTAATTTCTATTGTGCTTATTGCATTCAATGATTCATATTCAAAAAGATGCACATCTGAACGACGACTGATTACAAATCCTAAAATGTACATTTGAACACTTCCTGCTGTGAAGCCGTGGAGGTCCAAAAGTCTGAACATTGAAAAAATAAATGTAAAAATTATTTTTTTGTTTTTATTAAACTTCCAAACAAAGTCACAACTAACAAATAAATAGACATATTTATGGCCTACTGCTGTAGGACATGTTTTTTTTATTTGCTCTCTCAGCCAATTAAAGTTAGTGGGCGGGGCTAATACTGATGGTAATCAAGATGGCAGCTCAGTGAGCACTTTAACCAATCAGCTGGTAGGAGCATCAGTGACAGTGGTGCATGGTGCTATAAAATCTGTTTCCTATAAATGGATAGAGGTAAGACAACCGGATTTAATGTGGCTATAAAATTACTGCAGTTTGATTGATTGATTGTCGGTATTGATCTCACAGTGGAGAAATGTACTCGTTACATCAGCTCAACTAGTCAAATAGAGAAGAAGAATGTGCCAAAGGAGAAAAAGGTGCATGGGATATATACAGTATATACAGTGCATCCACATATGGCAACTTTTTTTTTTTTATGGCAGGATTATTATACAGGGTTTTTGCACAGGGTGTTTATATGGGTATTTATATAGATGGATATTTATATATATATAGTTTTTGCACTGGGTGTCAATAACTATATATATATATATAAATAAATTCTTTAAGGTTTTAGCTGTAATCACTCTCTTCACGGATACATACATATCTATATGTGTTATTATTCTTATCATTGTTTGATGGCTGCTGCTACTACTTGTTGCAAACAAGTTGCCCTTCAGGTGCCTAATAAAATCAAGTCCAAGCAACCTGCTCTGGTGTAAAACCAGTTGTCATCGCAGGGTGCCAGCTCTTTGTGTCTCGCTAACTTCCCAGTGTCAACCCACTCTGGGACCTTGAGTTTGCCAGACCTGAAAAACACACAAAATAAAAATAAGATGATTAGGTTTAACAGCAAAGAAATAAGAGAGATGAATGTCCTTAAATAAAGTAAAAAATTATAGGGGGTTTTAATGCAAACCAGATTTTTATTTTTTTTAACAATGAGTAAAACAGCTAATAATTTTATATGATCAAACCAGGTCAATTTTCACATTTCCCGAGACTTAATTGAAAGAGTGAATGACATTTTAACTTGATGGCAAAAAGATTAGGAAGAAGAGTTAACATTAATAATAACAATGGTCATTGCAATGTTCAATACAATGATGGATGGATGGATGGATGGATGGATGGATGGACGGACGGATGGATGGATGATGATGGATAACTGGATCCGTGGATAAAAAAACCAAAAAACTTTTATTCTTTTTATATTGTTTTCAACCTGAGAACACACATGTAATTAATCAGGTTGGTTAATTACATTTTAAGTTTCAATTCAAAGATCACAGATGGCCATTTAATACATTTCTTTTTATTCAATTTTCTTTCTTTATTTAAAAATGTATTTATCTAAATAATGAAATAAATTTAGCCTTATAGCAAGTGTTATCCTTTTTATTTTTGTATATATAATTTTACTTTTTGTGTGTATAGATACATACTATATTTCTGCAATTTTCCATGGAAATAACAATGACAAGAATTATAAAAGTACAAAAAATTTTAATTTGAAAAATCATAAAAAAGAATATCCCTTCATTATTAACAAGGAAACCTAAGGAAGAGGACGAAGATGAAGTTAAGTAATTTTTAAATTGTATTTCAGTATAATATGAGAAAAAAGTCAGAATTCTGACCTTAATCTCAGAATTCTGACTTTTTTTTCTTACAATTCTGACTGTAATCTCAGAATTCTGACTTTTTTTCCTTACAATTCTGACTTTAATCTCAGAATTCTGACTTTTTTTCTCATAATTCTCACTTTTTTCTCACAATTCTGAGTTTGTTCTCACAATTCTGACATTTTTGCCATATTAAACTGAAATAACATTTAAAAATCAGTTAACTTTCTTATTTTCCACTAATTTTTCCATGAACTAATCCTCTTCCATAGAAACCAATTAGCTCCTCCTCATCCTCATCAAACTGCATCAGGTACTTCAGACTGGTTGATTGACGGGCAGTGAGCGCAGAAAGTATGGCTTCACCTTCTGGTTTACTTACTTTTTGAGAAAAGCTGACAACGCCTTGACAAACTCCTGCTGGTTGACATCTTTCACCGTCACACTGGGCATCTAGAAAAACAAACAGGAGAAAATAAGCAAATAAATTCCTCTAAACATGACAGAGATGGGGCGGTTGGAATGTGGCGCGTGTCGCAGTAAGAAACGTCTCCCTCTTGCTAACGGTAGCCTAACGGTAGCCTAGCTAAATCTGATGCTTTAGGTAGCCAAGCATCGCACTATAGGACATATTTGATCTATTTTTATGTCTAGTATCACATTTTTCTGATTTACTTTAAAAGCCACAAGTTCCCCAGGCTGGACGTATCTCGGTGTAGTCGAAGCATCAAAGGGAGGATGCTGCTGCTGATGATGATGATGATGATGATGAGGGATGGAGGAAGACTGTCCGCATATGGAAAGGATGAAGCTTTACTGTTCGTCCTAACAATTCAAACCGTTTTAAAGGTCATATTTATTTATTTTTTATCCACAACATCTTATTTTATAGATGTGACGGTTTAATAATATTGTAAAAACATATTACATAAATAAAATCAAGTAATTCATATTGTATCCAGCAGGGGGTAGTGTTGTGACAGTTTTTTTCCTCCCCTCTTATTTGACTTTTTTCTAAACAGATTCAAAAGCTCTTTTAAAGACTACTGCGGTACAGACGGCAACAGAGGGGAAGTCGTCTTGGAGAAGAATGCATCAAAGGAGGGTAAGTAACTCCAATGTTTGACTTTAAAACTCGTAATTCTGTCTGGAAATCGACTTACTTTGCTGTACTTGCATGTTGAAGTGAGTTGCACCTTATTTAGGGCGATTGATTTGTAGTTTTTGTCAATTCTGTTACAAAAAAGACAGTTTGCAGCAAATTATTTAGGTTTTAATGGATAAGAGGGGCTTTGCAGTTCTAAAGAATGATGTTCTTTTATCACTGGGCATTGTTTGCTTGGATCAGTGGCCATCTTTTCATACTGGGACTGAGTCACAGGCCTTCCAGTGCCAGGATAATTCTTCTACCTTTCAAAAACAAAGAAATAAACACTGTGTGCTTCTAGAGTTTGGGTCATTACAAATCTCCTGCCTAATTTACATTGCATGAGAAATTACAGGGTGCAGTAACCCTGCAGACCAGGCTTCTAGGTTTTAGCTCTCTCCCTTTGTAACCACTCCTTTTTTTCTTTCTCCCTTTCCTTTCTACTTATATCAGTCCTCATAAAATCCTGAGGTTTAAATTATTATTTTATTTCCTTAATTCAGTCATCAATAAAGCTACACCTTTTTTATTATTATTAATAACTAGGATTACTTCCAAAATATCTGTTGCAGTGTTTCAAAAAGTACTAAAGCACCTGTTTTACATTTGTGACTTTAAACTACAGTAGCAAGTTAGGAGGCTGAACGCAAGGATCTGCAGAAATGTATATTAGATTTTAAGTTAGACTCAAATTGTTTATAGATGTTTTTCATTTTGTGAAAATGTTATAAAAATGGAAAATTCCTATTTAAAAATGGCAGTGTTTCTATAGTTAGACTAATATAGCAACAAGCCCTGCCATATAATTTCTTTGTTGAATTGATTTGGTTATAATATCTGTAGAAATAAAGCTAAGAATTAAACCTAAAAATATAATTTAGTTCCTGCTAATGTTTTCCATTTCAATCTATTGTTTTATAATATATTCATTCTAGTTTTGTTTAATAGACAGATAAACAACAACAACAACACACAATATCAGTACAAACTTAACAAATCAAAAAAATATCCCTACTTCTAACTGAAAGCATTATTGGGATCAACCTTTACAATGTGAAATCTAAAAAGTCTAATTTTATTCTTCAGAATAACTGTAATAATAAAGAAAGATAGGTTTGGATGTATTTCTCTTTATCGTCTGAAATATTAAAAACTTTAATAGTAAGTATAATCTAAATGCATAATGCTCAGAAAAAAATTGAGAGTTTTTTTTTTACTAATATCTAAGTGTCAGGATCTTGAACTTTTATGCTATTCATCCTAAAGTCTTCAAGAAAATGTTTTTAGATTTTCAGTTGCTGCTGAGGAGTCAAGCATAAAGGGAATAGTTTTTGCAAATGATATATTTTTGTTATGATTCATTTTAAATAGCAGATTTAATGTTAACCTTAGCATTTAAAAATGATTATAGGGTAGCCGTAAATGCTGGATAATTTGAAATGCTGCAGGAGAGCATCTACGAGCTCAGCCTCTTAACCTTAATATTTGCGTTGCCTTAGAATTCGTTATTTATAATTACATGGGAGTGGGTCTCGCAGCCATGGAGGCAGACATCTTTGCGCTACGGCAGCGCAGAGCCAACAAACTAGCGATTGCGAGATCGCCCATTACGGGTATATTTATTATCTTAAGTCTACATGAAATCTATACCCTACACAGACTAATGAAATACTATCTGTAAAATTATCTATGTAAACAAACCTCATCACTTGAAAAGGTAGGTGATGTGGACGTCGTGGAAGACATTTTGTCCCGTAACGCTCGCCGTCCTGTTGGGGGGGAGAAGCGGTGGGGGGAGATGTTCATGTTGCTGCGGTCTGCAGTATGGAAGTTAGATGTCGCTGAAAATTACACACTGTAGCTTTAAAGATGGTAGGATTGTATGATGATGATGTTAAAATACATGTCTTTGAAACACCTCCTGGACAGTTGGTAGACACTTCAGTGAACTCACTATCCTCTGCAGGACCATCCTCTTAGCTAAATTGACCCTGAATCTAATTGATTCATTTTTTTTAGATATTAATCTAAAAATACTGTTATTTTTGTTTTGATTTGTTTTCTCTTTTTTTGTGGAAATCTAATATGATGATTTTTTTTGTGGAAATGTTAATTTGTTAAGGCTTATTCCAGTTACTGATGTCCATGCATAACAAGGTTTATAACAGTTAAGAGAGTGAACCATTGGGATTTAGGGAGTATTGTAGGCTCCAACCCCTATTACCCACTCGTTGCTGTGCACTGCTTGTAAGCTTGCTTAAAGAAGACCATTAGATCATTACCTCACTTTTAAGAATGACTGATTCAGTTGTTTAAAAGTATCTTTAGCCCTGAAACACATGAACAGTCCTCATGTTAAAGCGGGCCGCTAATCACCCTCATTAGGGTCAAGATGGAATGAAGAATTGCAAAGATTGCAAAATCATGTTTTTTTAATATGAAAATTGGCAGGTGATTATTTTTAATCGTTAGCCACATAAGCAAACAAATAAAAAATAAAATAGTTAATATTTTGATCAAATTCTTAATGAAATGATTAAAATGTCCTGTTTGATATTAAATTAAATAGATTTTTTTTTAACACACTTTAGTTTAAAATCTGTGGAAATACCAGAACACAAAACACAATGAAGCCCTATAAGATTTTCACACAGGGAGACTTTAATTTATATATATATATATATATATATATATATATATATATATATATATATATATATATATATATATATATATATATATATATATATATATATATATATATATATATATATACATGCATACATACATACATACATACATACATACATACATAGAATAGAAGTGCAAAACTATTATAGAAGAAGCCAAAGAAGATATTTTACAGAATTAAACCAGGTGAAACTCAGACTTTTCCACTTGAGGAGTATATTGAAAGAAAAAAAAAGATTTTTTTTATCTTAAATTCTAAATTTTTACATATTGTTTGTACAATTTTGGTATAAATGCTACTCAAGGTGGATTTCTCTGTCTGCTAAAGAAAGACATGTTATAGAGTCTCTATACTCCAGTTAATGATTAATCGGTTACTAAATTAGTTGATGATTATGTCAATAATTAAATAATCACAATTAATCCGATTAATTCTTTCAGCTCTAAATATATATATATATATTTATAAATAAGTAAGACTCACCTAACCTGCAAAGTTTGTAGGTTTTGAATAATTTTAAGGTGTTTTAAAAAAAATCAGTGTGATGTATTTGATTTTTTTCATCAAGGCCTGCCAACTTATCACCCTCAGTCTGCAAAATCCTTCATTCAAATCTAATGTTTGATGAATATGTGTACTAATATTCAGACACATGCAGGACACGCAGCCATAAACACACACGGCAGCACGGCGCTCTCTGTGTCAGCCCGTCTAAAACTCATTCCCCTCCCCCCCCCTCTCAACTCAACATCTCTCTCCCCTTTTTGTCCCTCTCGCCCTCTCCGTTTCCCTCCCCACGCGCTCTCCTGCCTGCTAGCACTATTTCAAGCCTCTGCCGAGGACCGAGGTGGGGAGAGCGAGGCAGAGACACACAGATGCGCAGTCAGAGAGAGGGAGAGGGAGAGGGGAGGGGAAAGCAGACAGGATTTAGAGTTCAAGTGCACGTGCAGAAAACAGGGTGAAAAGAGGCGAGCTGAAGCAGAAAGGAAAGCAGGAAAAGGAACTGCAGGGACTATAGACCAAGCCCACACTGGCCCTTAATCCTCCTCTTTTATCCTCGCTATTTTCTTCAAATAGGAAAGTAGAAGGTATTAGTCTTAGATATACAAAAGAAATTAACATATATCTATCTATATATATATATATATATATATATATATACATATAAAGATCTCTCTCTCTTTATATCTATATATATATCTATATATATATAGATATATATACGTACATTTATATATATATATATATATATATATTTTTTATTTTTTTTTTCCCTACTTCTACCCCCCCCCATTTCTCTCCGTCCTCTCCAGACTGACACACTCCTCCCTTATCCCTCCCTCTTGGATATTTCTCCATTAACCTCCAGTCTCTCTCTTTTCTCTCCGGCTCTCCTTTCTCTCCCCTCCCACCTCTTCACACATTCACTCGCCCCGGACTCCTTCCCACTCATTTCCCTCACGCGCTCTTACTATTCACTTTCACTGGAGACCAACTGCAGTCCGCTCAGGTTTTTTCTCTTCCTTTTACTTTTCTTTCTGCATGCCATTATTTCCTTTCTGCTATCCGTCCAAGTACAGAGGCAGCAGCTCTTAGACTGCGCACTCTTTACTATGTGTGGCGTCTCTGGAAAAAAAAAAAAAAAGTAGGCCGTGGATTTGTCCCCGCATTAGACTGCATGCCACAAACCGCTTGTCCTATCCTGTCAACTATTTTTTTCCCTCCTCTTCCGCAGTATTTTTAAATTTAAAATTTTTTTTTTTTGGGTGGGGGTACCCATGTATTTCCCTTTTCAGTAATCTTTTTTTTTTTTTTTTTCTAAAATCGTTTGTGCATTGAAAAATGGAAGCTGGGAGTTGAAGAAAGGAAAACTGTCTGATGTGTGGACATGTGAAGCAGGCAGAGGCAGAAAAAGGAGGGGAAAATGAAGAGCATGGTCTGCGGTAGAAAGCATGCAGCATAGGGAAGGAAAGAAAGAAGAAAAAAACAGGAGGAAGAGAGGAAAAAGAGGACCGTAAGAGGGGGTAGACTCAGGAAGGAGGTACGGCTGGATAGGAATTGGTGAAAATTATGGAAAAAAACTTGTCAGACTAGCACTTTCTGGTCGATTACGAATTTTGATCATGAGTTCTACGGTCTTTCCTCTCATTCATTCGTAAGTATGCAGCATGTACCTGTCCTTATCCTTCCCATTTTTAAATACTTCATATCCTTCACCTCTCTAGTTTTAAAAAGGCTTTAACTCCCCCCTCATTCCATCCATCCATCCCATCTCACGCTCCAGCTCTCACTTTTCCTTTCAACATCTCGCTCTCTTTTCCCTCCTTCAGCCCCCTGTGTATCTTGAGTTTTGTCGTTTGTTCTCTCCGCCTTTTTTCCCACAAAGAGGCAATCTTTGTAGGAAAGAGATTCGCTTAATACACCCATTTTGAAAGGGGGGCCCATGGATGGGAGGCTAGCTTGCGAAGGATTAGGGGAACATACATTTGTATCAGTCATGTGTATTTTTGTGTTTGTGCGTGTGTGTTAATATGCTGTGATGTGATTTTAGAGTTAATGGAGCCGGCAGTGTCTGAGGGTCCTCCCTCTGGCGCATGCGTGGATTCATAGAACTGTCCTTCATATATCTTGATTTAGTGAGCTTTGTTGGTATTAATTATATGAACTAAAAGTGCAAGGAAGCTGTTAAATTACTTATGTGGTTATCTCGAAGTTTCTTCACTTATCCAGTACTTTTTCATTCATTGTTTTTTCCCCTTAAACCTCCATCCATTCATCCGGGTATCCTCAATCTTCCCATGTGCCTTCGCAAGGGATTCGCCATTAATTATATACATTTATAGTCGAATTCTTACAGCTTATATGAGAAATAAACCATCTTGATTTTCAGATTGTGTTTCAGGGAGTTCTTTTTTAACTAAAAGCTGAAGAGTTTATGCATTTCTGTGAATAAAAAGAGCCTTGGTTATGCTGTGAAATACAGAGACCAGCTGAGGATGGAATAATTGATATTTTTTTCAGTTTATTATATCAATCTATTCATTTGGCTGAAAGCTTCCTGAGCGATTTAAAAGCATCTTTGTCCCTTTGTTTTTTCCTCCCATCTCCTCCTTTATGTCTCCCTTCCCTCTGCCTCTGCTTGTCTTTTACAAAACCAGATTTTATATCTGCGCAGTGATGTTTTCTAACTCCTTGTCATTGTTCTGAGGAGAGGACAGCGCGTTGCCCTTCCTCCTGATGGTCTTTATGTGTTGAATGTTCCATCCATGTTTTAGGATTGCTCGGCTTAAAGCAAGCCAACACTGATGGCTAAAATCAGATAATTCTTCTAAAACCTGTTTTGATTAAAAGCAGTCGAGTTATTTCTTTCTTTAAAGGAGAAGATAACTATGATTCCCGTGTTGCCCAGACCCTTAGATAACAGTTACTCTTTAAATAACAATTATCAGTGCCTCAAAGTGAGGAGATTCAATTAATATGCACTCATTTAGTTGATACACAATGGCACGACCTTTGGGAAGGACAGCAGCGTGTCAATCTGATAAACTCTGGGGGGAGCTTTTGTTTAGTAGGATCCCTAGGTTAGCCTTCTCCTGACATCTGAAAATCATATGTATAAAAAAATGGGGGACATTTGTGAGACGGACGTTTTACTGAAGTCAAACATCTTCTCCTATTAGCAAAACTCAAGGGAGGATTCAGAGAGACGAACCTTTCCCCTAAACTTTCATAATGAATTTATTAAAACTAAGTTGTTCTTCCAATTCTTATCTCGTTTGATTGCACTCTAAAGGGAACTTGATGCTTTAAACCGTATAGTGGGACCCCAACGTTATGAAATGTTACTGAGACAGGCCTGGTGTTACGTAATCTTACATAACCAAGGCGGCAGCTCAGCAAGCTCGTGATCTGAGCCTCTGGAGGAGAAGCTATATGGGTCTGCTTATGGTATGAACTCACTGAAAGGGTCAACACACGCTTGAATACCTGGAACTCAAAGGGGAAGAGACCTTAACATGATACTGCAGAATCTGTACAAAAGAAAGACAGAGGAAAAGCTCCTTTGTTCCTGTTTAAAGTTTACAGTTGCTCTTTTGTTCTTAGATAATATAGAAAATTATTTATTTGTCTTCTGTTGAATTCTTCGAAAATCATTTTAAAGGAATCTACATGTATGTAGCCTTTCTATTACGTAACCTTGGTTTCATGTGGTAGTCTGCAGATTTCCTAGATACTACCACCCCTCTTCACCCCTGTGTTTCTATACCCGCTTTCTGTGAGTCTAGTGTGTTTCTAATTCATAATTGATGACACCCAACCGCAGCATACATTATTGGATTGAACAGACCTCAGGAATTCCCATGCAAGCTGCGCTTGTGTTTAGCCGCTGCCGACCGTGTGCTGCTCCGTTTGCATCCCGGTCGCTCGATAAGAAACACTCAAATGTGCTGCAGTAAATAAAAATAGAGCATCGATGAAACCCTGTTGCTTGGATGAAGGCTTGGGCTAAAAATGTGACAGCCTTTTTTGCCAGAGAATTATTAAATATTCTTCTGATTTTTATTTCTGAAGAATATTGAGACACATTTCATCAGGATTTTTTTGTGATAGGCCAGCATAATTATGGCTGTCTAAATATAATTCACAAATAAAAATCTGAAAAGTGCGGCTTACATTTGTATAAATTCTCCTGACAACTACATTTTACTGAAATTATGGTCAATTAGCATTTTGAGGGATCTCCATACTGCTTGGTAACATCTATAGACTAAAATATCAGACTTCTACTTTGGCAGGACTGAAAGACCCTGAAGATCCATCTCTAAGTCCTAGCTCACAATATAGTCCGATTAAACAGGACTGACCTGGTTTTTTTTCAAGCTATGTGTATACTTTGATCCCTTCCACTTGCTGTACATTTGGGGTTCTTGCCCTGCTTAAAAGTGAAGCTCTGCCCAAATCTCAAGTCTTTTGCAGATTTTCCACCAAATCAGTCATTTGTTTAGTTGCATCTCGCTTTATATTTTCTCAGACTTCCTCCCCTGTTAAAAGGAGGAGAAAAGCTGTCCCCCACAGCATGATGCTGCCACTACAATGCTTCACAGAGCAGAGGAGGCTTCTAGGGTAACGCCTGACATTGTTGCTGTGGACATTTTATTTCTTCAAGCCTTTCTCACACAATTCAAATAAAATACAGTGATGTGTGTGATTGTGATGAATTTGAATTATCTAGCAATGCACTTTAAATAATATGTTGAAATAATAATACCAATTTAATATTATATGTTTGTATTTCAGATTCAACTACAGATGACCCGCACTTTTGGACACGCTTTGATGAGGTAAGGATATATAGGTTAATAAACAAAAAAAAAGATAATTGATTCGTAGGTTGTACTGTTTATTATATGAGCTGAGTAGATGCTTTTTAGTAAATTCATTTTTTATTTTTTATTTTTAAACTGAGTTTTCCCTGATAGCACTCAGTAGACTAGAACACTTGGTCAGCCGTTTAAGTCTGTGGCCCGATCGAAATGTCAATGCACCATCAGTATAATTCAATTACTCTGCCCTGAGTCATTCTGTCATGATTAACCTAACATATATGTGCTAACCATGGGCCAGTCTGAAAGCAACCGACAGGCAAGCTTTCTGTTGCACAGCAGTCCGATATAATACTGTAGGGTATGACTTCTGTTGGTTAGCAACAAGTGGAAAGGTCATTGGGGGGTCGTGTCCCCATTATCAGATGTTGCTGAAAAGTGAGAGACAGTGGGCATAAAGGCAGGCCTGTGGTTTAGCCTTGAAGCTGGTTTTGGAGATGCCTCACATTACATTTCTGTCTTTGTGCTGATGTCACCCCATGCCCCCAGACTAGCAGCGCCAGAATAAGAGCCACATTCTGCCTCTCCCATACAATAGAGCCCTTCTTGCCCTGCTATTTTCACTGTGTTTTTGCACGGCCCCCTTTCGCACACATGTGCACACAGTTCTCTGCGAGCAGCTGGGGCTGTTGATTCAGCAGGTCGAGCCGCTCACCTGATGTTTCAAATCTTGCGGAAGGTATTTGCTCTGAGATTATCGCTTTACCTCACCCTTCGGTTCGATTCTCAGATACATTTCTCAGCGCCTACTCGAAGCTGTTAATGTTGATTATTAAAATGTGCAGCCATTAGGGATAGTTAAAGGGATTTATTTATGGGTCAGCGACAGGAAGACTGAACAGTACAGTATGATGCTGCAGCATGGGTTAACGTCTGACCAGAGGAATGTGTCCGTGTCAACGAGGAGAATTCCTCAGTGCTTTGCGACTGGGTCACTGCCCTGACAAGAGTCCGCCACCTATTTTCGCTTGCATACAGCTCTCTTCATTCTAATTCTGTCCTTTTCTCTTCTCTCTCTGTCTTTCACATGTCATTGTTTCAAGCTTTTGTTTATACTGCTTGATCTCACTGTCTGTCTCTGTGTCTGGTGTCCCTTTTATTTAATCTGTCTACTTTGCTGTCCTACTTTTCCTGATTTTTTTTCTCATCCTCCCTCCTAGGTCTAAGTTGTCCCCCAGTACCAGCTTTCTTTTTTTTTCTTTTTTTTTTTTAGAATGAATACCTTAAGATATTCATAAACCAGAGGTCATTATTCTGTCATCATGAACCCAGAGCATCATTTAGAAGCAAATAAAATAAAGAAATCTAGCTGTCTTTTTGTGTGGCAGGTGCTTTTAGAAGGGCATGCTACGAGTGAAGGGAAATGAGACAAAACACTCCCGTTTTGCAAAACTGCCATACTCGTACATCATAATATAGTTGTTATGTATGCTTTATACATTGTGTTTCCTACACACTGCAGCTCTCTGTGTTCACCTTCTCACTGGTTAGCGGTGGGGGCACCAGACAGACCCTCAGGTGTAGAAGTGTTTCCAGCGACGGCAGAGTCTGAGCCTCATACGCACCTCCTCACAAACTGCATGTATCTTTCTTTAACACAGATGTGCTTTATTATTCTAGTATTCATTTTAGTGGTGCATTAATGGTTTCTGATTGATCACTGGTCAACAATCTTTAAAAAGCCTGACATGCCGGTTCACATTATGATTTAATTTGACTTACAGCTTTTTTTTTTTAAACTGATGCTGCCGGATTGTTGTAAGATCACAATACTCCTTAAATGTTTTGTACTTATTTTATTAAAAAACTGTGAACAATAACCATGTAACAACACAAACTGCACTAGATAATGTTTTTTGATATAAATTCAAGAAGTTTAGATCATTGAGAGTGGGCGATTTCTACTTCTACAGAGGTAGATACGACCAGTTGAAAAGGGTCATTTTTACATATATTTATCAGTCAATCACAGATTTCTTAAAATAAAGCAAAAAAAAATATCGATCATCGATGCACTCCTTATTAAATGTATATAAAGCATAAGTATTAGAGGCACATCTGGATTTATTATGTTCCTCTTTGCAGTACAGCAAAAAAAAAAAAAAAACTCGGAAAATTATTTCTGAAAGTTTTAATTTGTGGATGAAAAGGATGAATCTTAGATCATACATTTTATAGATAGAAGAATAAAGAAGTGTTTTACTTGCAATGCGGGTAATACAGCTAAAGTTCCTCTGAGGAATAAGTCTACTATAACATCTTCTATAGAACGTAATCCGCTGGCCCCTGCATCTACTCAGCAATCTTTGGTAGTCTTAGAATTCACTATTTCTGATATGTATTCATTAAGAAATGTATTATTTGAAGATCAGCTGTAGACAAGCTAAAAGAAAATTAAATACTTGATGAAATAATTGATAATAAGTCAAGCAGAAGCATAAAAGGGAGTTCTTTAAATGTTATATTTACATATATATTTGTGTTGTATTAAACACTGGCTTACTATTAGTGTGAGGCAGGCATTTGGAAATTTAAAAAAGAAAGCAAAAAATCTAAAATAAATTTCTTAATTTTAGACAATCTGTTTTTTTTTTGTTTTTTTTAGAAAGACTGCCAAGATTTCCAACAAAAGATGTCTCAATAAAACTATGAAACTTATTTTACGAGGCGTATTAAACTGGAATATAATATGTTAGAAATATTTGTTAAAACATTTTTTTTTAAATTACCTAAACTTAAAAATTACCTGGAATGTCACTCAGCGGCAAAAACTATATTTATGGATCAATGTATATAGAAATATCACAGTTTTAAAATAAAAATTATTTTATTATTAGTTATTTTATTTATATATATAGATGTATGTGTCTATATATGTGTGTGTTTTTATATATATATATATATATATATTAGTGCTGTCAATTGATTAAATTTTTTTAATCGCGATTAATCGCATCAATGCCTGAGTTAACTCGCGATTAATCGCATTTTAATCGCAAATTCTTTTTCTGATTGAAAATCATTTAAATACTCTCGATGA
This sequence comes from Cyprinodon tularosa, assembly GCF_016077235.1. Taxonomy (NCBI): domain Eukaryota; kingdom Metazoa; phylum Chordata; class Actinopteri; order Cyprinodontiformes; family Cyprinodontidae; genus Cyprinodon; species Cyprinodon tularosa. The sequence goes on from NW_024038331.1 coordinate 1,310,698, forward strand.
CATACAAAAAATACATACAGGCTAGGTTTGTGCCAATGTTCTTTTTTTAAAATGAAAACAGGTCACAGACATTGATTTATGCCATAGAAACATATGGCAAGAAGATGGGGAGGCATGTAGCAAAAAATAAAAAAATGTAGCCAAAAAAAGGCCCTGAAAACAGGCTGATGTAAAAGACAGTCTTTACAGTTAATACAGTCTTTTGAACAAAGACAAGCATTTTACCCTACTGCTATAAAATGTAGTACAGTTAACATTAGATGTTAATTAACCAAGATAATAATGAACAATTTTCAATCAATACATCAAAATCAATAGACCGACATCACTAGATGGAGGTAGTCTATGCTCTAGAAAGTTACTTTTCAGCCTCTTAACAAAAATGAGAACACACACACACACCCACACACAGACACACCCACACACACACACACACACACACACACACACACACACATACACACACACACACACACGATACCGACCTGTGGCGTACACAGACAGCAAGTGCCGAAGCAGATTCCATTTCACCTCAGTAATCTGTTTTCTCAGCGTATTTCAGGTTGCTACTAGTTACCAGACACTCAACTTGTTTGTTGGTGGTGGGGCTTAAAGAAAAGGCACTAGCGCTACCCAGTGTATGAGCGTCTTTTTCCCTTGAGGAGCTCTCCGCTCTCGAAGCCTATGAGAAATGCATAGACTGGGGGGAAATAGCCCCGCCTTCCCGCAGGCTGCAGCGGGATGTACTTGGAAAATTGTACCATAAAACCACATAGCGTTAATCTCACGTTAAAAAAATTATCGCCGTTAAAATGGCCTCGCGTTAACGCGATAATAACGCGATAATTTTGACAGCACTAATATATATATATATATATATATACATACATATATATATATATATATACATACATACGTGTTTTAAATTTAGGCAAAGATTATATTGATATTTTCTACATTTTTGGTTTAATTTATGTATCAAAGTTAAAATAAGAAATTATTGTAATAGATTATATTACTAACTCATTAATATCCCTCTCTACTTGGTCTTTCAAAGGTAAACAATTAAACATGCTGCACACTTTTGTTTTATTTTTGTGCTTATATCCTGAGGCTGTAGTAGTTTTACTTCTTATTATTATCACACACTGAGAATCTCATTCTGGTTCATGCCAAGGTCAGGTACAGTAAAGACATCTAATTAAAACACGCCTTCTGATTTGCTGAGAGTAGATTTTAAATACACCACAGATATACAATATCTTGGATCCAAATCCATGTTTATATTACACTAACTTCAGTGTCAGCTATGTGTGAAATTGTAAAACTATTTCAAGTAAGCCAGACTCAGCATTTTGGACTCATTAGATACCATTTCACTCACGTTGTTTGTTTGTTTTGTGTTCATCACCAAAGCCCCGACAGCTAGGGGAGGTGAGACGTGGCTAATAGAAGTGACTGATGATGTCACAGACAGCATCAGGCCGTGTTAGCCGCCTTGCTGACCTGGCTTTAGGATGGCGGTGGCGGCAGCACACAGGCACCCGTGGGTAACGCACGCCAAAGCACATTAGAGGCAGGGAGATGGAGAGAAGAGAGTGAACACAGCTTAAGGGGACAGAGAGAGACAGACAATGAGACAGAGAGAAAAAGAGACAGATGGGTGGAGGGGTGTCAGATTTAACAGCAGAGAAAGCAAAGGAATAAAAAAAATAATAAAACAGTGAAACATGACAGTGGGGCCTCTCCATGATTTCAGTCTCTTTGCTCAGCAGGTTTTCTGGTTGGAGGTAATATTCAGGCTCTTTTCTGGGTTCTTTTAAGTTTTGCTGGGCATCGAAGGAAATTTCTAGAACATAATATGGATGTTTAATAGCCAATATAACAATAAAAAAAGAAAAGGTCTACAAACTAAAATGTTGCTCGTCTCTCTCTCTCTCTACTGACCCCTTTTGGAGATGAAAAGATATTTTTATCTTCAGCTTCTCACATGTTCTCTTAGTTAATCTTGTTTATATTCATAGCCTCTGAGCTTTGCTCACTGAGTGAGATTGCCAGAGGTAAAAACGATAAGTCTAACTCTGTTGATGTGAGTGACAATGATGTAGTTGAAGGACTGCCTATCTTTATGCCTTGGACATCTTTCCTCATACGAGTCTGATAGACAGGCTGTGAGGTCTCTCCTGGGCCACTGAACGTTACACAGTACATTGATATAAGCTGCAACAGCTGATCTGCAAAATTCAATATTACTGTGCATTCATGGCCTTACCTTCAATGTTTAGAATACTTTATTATTTCCATTATTTGAGTAATTTTGTATTATGTGATTATACGAGGATTATTATTTAATATAAGATGTTAGTAGGAAATCAAATAAACGTAAATAAATATTTCACAGATGTTTTTATTAAAAATGTGGCCAAACCTTTTCTATTGGTATGCTTTAAGAGTAAATATTATTGAATTTAAAAATTCGGACTCATCCACCTCCAGAGCCTGAAAAGAAGACTATTAAAAAACTGATTGTAATTCTTGTCAGGAGTGAGAGAACCTTGAACTCCAGGTAGAGAGCACTTATTCACGGCTCTCAGCTCCCCTGTGTTTGTTTTCGCCACAATCACTTCAAAGTCACATCGAGTTCCCACTCCTAAAGGACTCTTCAAGCTTTGATATTGCAGCCAGAAGATGAACTGATACATAAAAACTCAGTAAACACATTTTCTATTTCAAGGTCACTTTATAAAAGCAACATGTTTGCAGCATTTCTTAACTGAACTAAAGAAAAAAATCTATAATCTTAGGAATGGCAAAATGTATTTTTTTTGTTTTGTTTGCCCTCACAAATATATCAGTCCCAATCAGTCAAATTTAACCCATAATTAAAAAGGAATGCACCTGACAAGATAAGCATTTCAACTTTTGCAGAAACAATTCTTTTATTCAAACAAATAAAGCAATTATTTTATTTTAATCTTATGAATTGATTAATAAGATCAATTAGAGCTTTTCTTTCTAAAAATGGCTATCTATTGTTTGGTTTTGGTTACCTAAATGTAAAATTACTAATGATTATGATCATGATTTAAAATCCTAAATTACATGAACATATGGTAGGTAGAACATGGTAGAACACTTCTATATAAACCAAAGTTTACTAAGGCGCAAAACAGGGACAGATTTGGCCAATACGTCTTGCATTTTTTTAGGACAGATTTTTTTCTTTAAGTGCAAAAAACATGTTTCTGTTGCAACAATTAGCAGCGATGGAAACTTAAAGATAAGAATTACGTTTTCCTTTCTTTGAAATTTAATTCAGAATATATGAAATAGGTGGCTTAGGCTTGTTTTTATATATCATAACTTTAAAAAGCAACATTTTCAAAACCACCGTATTGTTTAGCCATTCATACACTTTAGTGGGATGCCAGAGAAAGTATAAAGTCTAGAGTAGCAAAGTGCATCCCCTGTCCCACCTGCTGCTGCTCTATACTGGCCAGCTGCCTCAAAGATGCCCTGTTTGGCTTTTACTTTCACAAAGAATAAAGGCACATGTTAAGTTACTGGTTGTGGCTTTTTATTCTTGTGTTATTTTTATAAACATCATACAATAATTTGTTCCACAATTAATCTAGAATCTCCACTGAGAAAAGGAAGTTAAGCTATATCTACTTAAAGTTAATGCTTTGGGATTGGGGTCAAAAAATATATTCATAAATCAAGTAACATATATTAACTTTGACAAGCAAAACGTTCCAAGAAATACTCAGCAATTAAAATTTAAGTTGTTTTGAAAAAAAAATCACATACATGAATCATCACTTTTAAGATATTAGGAAGCTTAGACAACCTTTATTCAAGCTTTTATTCCCATGATTTTGAATATTTATTTGAAGCCATGAACATGTAGCTGCTGTTTTCAACAGGCTGTTGTTCACTGAAGGAAACATTTAAACCAAGTAATTAGTTTTTCTTTTAAATTTTTACTTTAATAAAAACAGCATTGTTGATGCAACATATAGATAATTTACATGCAGTTATTTTCTTTTAATAAGGCTTTTTTTCTTCTAAAAAATGTTGAAAAATATAAAAACAATTGGAAAAGATTATTTAGTTAATTTAAGTATATAAGGAATCTATTAAAGTGAGTTATTATGAACTCATTCAAAAACTATGCTAATTACTGTTGTTCCCATCCACTCCTGACTAAAGGCCACTATCAATAATGCAGAAATGCTCCTTTGTCTCAAGTCCACTTCTGCCGTCGTCCCCCTGTGTGTTCTCTCTCAGTACCTCTCTTAACCATCCATTTCTACCTGCCAGTGACCTCAAAGCACTGAGGTTTTAGCTTTAGTAATGAGTATTTTTTTTCCCCATGTGCACAGTTAATCGCTGATCTCCTGGTAACACATCACCACGTCCAACCAACCCACTACCACCGCTCCTCCTCATTCGTCTCTTTGGTGCATCACCGCGCTCGCTTGCTTTCAATCTCTCCTTCCCTTTCCTTCACTCTCTGGCTTAATATTGATCTGAATTCATTTGTTTTTTATCGATCCACCACTCCACCCTCTGCCGCATCGAGCAGACATTAGGACACATACCACGCACACAAAAGCTTTCCCATGCAGCACATGCAGCTTTCTTGCAGCCCTTGCAAGTGCACATACGCAAACACCTAAATGAATAAGCTTTACGAACCTGGTATTCATGTAGGTCATGCACACGCTATCATATCTGAGAGCCACAATTGCAATCACAAGAGGCTGAAAACACAATGGCTTTTAAGAGGTCTCAGCTCAGGCATCAAGCAAGCTAATGACATACAAAGGAACCTGAATTCTATATTGATCCAACACTTTAAGCAGCGAGATGAAAACAAAGGCAGTCTGGAGCTGCCACAGGCATGCGACACAATTAAGACTGCAGTTCATTTCTCAGGTTGGCTCAAATGTACTTAGAGTCATTAGTGCAAAAAAAATGAGAGGAGTTTATTTTAGTGGTAATTGTGCCGAGGTATATGAATCAAGGTGACATTTGTGGCAGTAATTGGGTGGGTATTTTTATTTCAAAACCAGTCTTTAACTAAAAGAGGCCAGCTATTAAAAAAAAAAGGTTAACGTTAAGCTAAATAGCGTTTAATACTCCTACAGAATTTACAAATTTGGATAAACTAATAGTCGGAATTAAAGGATGGAGAAAAAAAAAGAAACATTTAAATGGGTTGTTTTCCTATTAAATTTACCCCTAATTGAAGAGAATTTGGAGGTAATTCCTGACATACTTCCTTCTGAAGGTCCAATTACCGGTACAAGAAATCCGCTCCTTTAACTTGCTTCTTGTTGGGTTTTTTAAGGTTTGAAATCAAAATATTTTTTACTTATCCTCACTATTTCTTGTCTGTGAAAAGAAATTTTTTAACTAAATTTTCCTTAACAGTGTTTCCAGATTGGGGCTAAAATCCATATTCTGTTAAAGCTTCTGTATACTGTAAAAATAAATTAAATTAAGGTAAGCCAAATGTAGTGGGACCTAAAAGAAATTTATGTTTAAGTTGTTACAGATATAAAATGAATTAGGCAAAGGAAATAAGTTTAAAATGATGAGGGTATAAATTTAAGTTGATATTAATTATTACAATTGTCAAAAAAGGTCTTAATTGAAATTAGCAGAAGCTGTTTTCTATGTTAACCTTACTTAGCAGCAGTTAGCTTGTTTTTACTCTCCCAGGCTAGTTCATTGTCCAAAGACTAAAAATGAATATAATGATTCTTTCTAGCCTTCATCCTCACCTGACTATCAATTATATCTGTCATAAAAGGCTTTAAAGTACAAATTGAAGGCGTTAAAGTACAATAAATCATTTGTGTACTTGTTTTATATCTTAGTGTGAGTTTTATTCAGATTACAGCCATGGTTTTACTCTGTGTAAAGTTCTTCCATTACTTGATTTTAATCAACCCTGAAACGTTTGATGAAAATGGTCCCAATTTGTCTTCATCCTTCGATAAACTGACCCAAATTTTCAGCAATTTCACCCGTCGGTTCAAATTTTTGGCTAATGGCATCAAGTTGCCATGACACCAGACTATTTGGGCTGCCCTCTGACCTCTTTTCAGGACATGCTGTGCTCAGTCAGAGTACATCTAGAGCAGCGGCTTGAGTTCAAAGGGCCGGAGAGGAAAGGAGCGAGGGGCGGGGGAGGCTGTGCGTCCTCCATGTTAAATTAGATAAGGTGCACCAAAGGCAGTGCTCTGCCTAAGATCTTCTAAGTGCATGCTGACAGGAACACACAGACCCAAATGTACGTGTGGGAGCTTTTGAGCACATACCAGCACTAAAGCCACTACTCTCTGTCTGCGTTTCATTGTGTTGCACTGTCATAATTATTGCATTCATTTGACTAACTCCTGGTTAATTTATTACCCTAGATTGTATATTTCGTCATTATTAATGCATTATTTATCACCAGGGTCTTTAAATGTCTCCGTTGCTGGTCTGTTATTTGCATCCCTCTCTTCATTCATGCCACAATATCCAGTTTGTCAATCTCTTTTCTTATGAAGCCAAGATTTTTTATGCTTCCTCCGTAAATATTTATTTTTATTCATTCTAATTCTGCATGCTCTCGAAAGTGTATTATTAAATTTCAGTTCAATTACTGTATACTGTCAAGATATTCACAAGATTGCTGTTTAGTTATACTGCTGAGAAAAAGCTATAAATAGCTGTGTTTATTAGTTATTCCTGAATATATCTTCAAACTTGTGACATACATGTCATTTGCACAATGCTCATCTGCTTTCAGAAATGCTGCGTTCAACCACAGATGACTTCCCAGTATGGGACAAAGGCTACTTCCTGGTTTAAAGGTAAAGGTTTCTACATAATCTATTATTTATGGTCAGAAAAATTTTGATTCACCAGATGAAAAAAATTTGATATTTTATTATTTTATATTTTGAAACTGTTTTTATGTGTTAAACAAGGCTTGGTAGATCCTTAATGGGAGAAATGGGGGAAAAAACCCAATCCTGTTTGGTCAGGGGTCTTTTCACAACAGAATGGTTTAATCAGTTTAAAATGAACTCTGGGGTCCTCGTTGGGACCTGTGTGCAGAGGCCTCAGCCCCTGACAGGTTTAAGTTCCAGAGTTGGAGACCTTTGCTGCATGATTTCCCCTGCCGCTCACTACTAATATCCTATCAGTTCACTTTCAAAGTAAAGGCAACTAGCCTAATGCAATGGTTTGTTTAAACTAACCATACCAGGACCACCCACCCCACATGGTGCTGGTATGGCTCCAAGTAAACTTTAGATTGGCTGATCTACAGTATGTATGTTCCAACCTTAGTATGACACAACTGGGAGGTGTGTTCTGCAAGCTTAAACCACATGCCCTCCCTTAGCCAGGTATGCATTGCCATTTGGGACGTGGCAGAGTCAAAAAATAAAAGGAAACTATGGCTGCTTGTCTTTTTGAAAAAGATTGAAGCGCTGTGAAGATGTTTACACAACATAACTGGGCTTACTTCTCTGATGGTTGTGCCCTAAATAGTAAGAAAAAAAGCTTTACCTGTTCTTTTTGCACTTACATCTTGTACTCCCCGACACATCTGATCCATCTACAGGCTGAATTCTCTAATGTCTTCTAACAAACAAATTAACTTATTCAAGATAAAAGAAACACCCTTTTAAACAACCCTGGGCTAATTTGACCCAAATCGTTATTTTACTTAATCAGTATATGAGCTAAACATATGTTATTCTTATCTCAGTTTCTCAAGTGGAAGCAGCTGAGTCAGACAGATGCAATTTTAGATAATTTATCCTTAAACTAGTGTCTGAAGAAGCACATAATTTGGGTTTAAATGGGTAATGGATTGCCAAGTAATAAGGTGAACACTCACAAATAAATGGATTCTGTGCTTAGCTGAAAAAGGTTGATAATGTTTTGCTTTATTTCTAAGAATCCAATGCAGAGGTTATCTTCTCTGTAATAAAAGAAGCTCTTATGTATATATGAATGGATAATCACGGGGATATAAGTGAAATTAAGCTAAAGAAAATGAGTCTGTGGATAGACAAAATAAAGGATGAATCTAATATTTTTAGAAAGCACATCTAAAGGTGAACTCTTCCATCACCAAACCTACAGCAGCATTCGATCGTTTGATGCTCTATAAAGAGAGCAGGAGAAATTATTTAGATGCTCCTCTATCCTCCAAGTCAAGTAAAGAACTGGCTGTGTGTGGGAAGGGCTGAGACCTGAGTTCCCCTAGGATGATAATGCCCCTCTTGAGTAAGAATGGTGTCTGCTGAGAGGCCAGGATAATTATTCACAAACCATGAATTATAGTCTCTCTTAATTTGATTCCATAATGTGATTTATCACAAACCCCTCCTTTTTTTTTTTTTTTGCTCTTCTCGTAACTTATTTACAAAGCCAGAAAATGTTACCATGGGAACACAGTACCAGGCAACATCAGCGGCTTGGCATGATGCCCATTGGTTGCTAGGGCAGTGTTGTCAATGGCTATTGGGTTGTGTGGACTTTTGTGTGTGGGCATGTCCTCTATGTGAGCATGAGTAGAGCTAAAGATCATATTTTCATTTTGATTTAAAGCTGCACAGCACAGTAGTGATTAAAAAATATAGTTTTTCTATGGTTGGCCCTTTTAAGCACCTATGATCTAATTATTTAGACTAATTTGTGACATTTCTTTTTTTATTTCTTGTTATAGTTTGTAGGAGTTGAGCTAAATATATATGAAATGTCTGTTTTGATCTTGTCCCACAAAGGTATTTCTTTATTAAGCATTGGTAATTTTTATTAGTAATATCTGAAGAGTAAATTAGCAGAGCTAATAGAGAAGCACAATTGGAATATTGAATATAAAATATGCAAAAAAGTGTTGAATGTTTATTGATAAAAATTTTGAATCCAAGGAAGTATTGAATCAAAAGGTTTAGGATCACATTTACTGTATCTAACTCACTGGTAATGAAAATGTGTTTTATTAAGCTTTTTCTTTCGTAACACAGAGAGGAAATTATTTTAGTATTCTCTGTGTGTGAAATTTATTTAGCAGATCTTTTATTTTGCATCAACAGCTCCAACATGCATCTTTCTATGGGTTTCTCGCAAAGCTGAATTCTAATTCAAAAACTCCTTACTTGACCCGACAGCAGCTGGCTTTCAGGCTCCTGGGCCACCCAGGCCTCTGGTGCAGGAGGCTCCTCCTCAAACATGCCCAGGCACATTGGCACAGAGCTGGCACTGGCACAACCATGCCGCATGCATGCGTGACCTGACTGCGAATGAGTCGGTGTGAGAGGTTTAAATGGGAGGAAGGGGAATCGAGGGGATAAAGGGAGGAAAATAAGGTAGTGCTTGTCAGAAAATAAAAAGGGGAGAAAAAAGTTGCTAAAGATTTTGGAACTTTTAAGTGTTCTGTGATGAAGGACAAATCAGAGACCCGTAGAGGGCAGGGAGGATAGTCAGAGAAAGACAATGAAGGGTGGGTGGAGGCTGGGCTATTAGAGTAGCAAAAAGGGAGTGGAGAGAGGTGAGATGAGTGGGGTTTTTGTTCTAAAGGTAGCCATGCAGCCCAACAAAATGTCTCAAAGATGAGGAGCTTTGAAATTAAAGTGGTGTTGCCTTATGTTGCACCACTTGGTTTTCACATTTACCGTCTGATAAACCTACCTTGTGTACAAAAACACTTTTAAACAAACCAGGCACAGTGGGCCATTATAAACATCTGCCTGTATTGTTCAGTTTGAAATGATATGCATACGTAGTGGTGTCGGTTTGTAGAGTGAGTTACATGGTGTGGAATTAGCAACAGGCTGCTTCTAGTTCTCCATCTGCAGTTGTGTTTTGGTGCATTGACCAAGCTGAATAGAAACCCCTGCAGCTCAGCTGTGCAGCAGTTATCAAATAATCCACGAGTCCTTGAGGCACACAGCAGCAGTGTCAAAACACATCCATTGACTTCTAATAACAGCCAGTTTGCTGCTTTCGATTGAGATCACCTCAGCTAGATGTCGAATGTGTGGGTGCAGCCTATTATTTATGGAGCATAGTAAGAGAGATTGACTATATGGTGCTGTTACTCTGAGCTGTCATCCAATTACTTGGTCGTTAAATTATATTTGATATGTTGGAAACTAATGTAAAACGAGGCAATGTTAGCCGCACTCTGCAAAAAGCTTGTTTAATAGCAAAAAAAACCCAGCAGCATGGTGAGGTTCTGTCACCATGACATCATACAGAGACTGATGGAAAATTATAAATCTATTTATGATCTACTAAGTTTGCCCAAATGATCCAATTTTACAAGCTTAAATCTGAAACCATTGTTTCAGAACCACAGTTTTCCCCATTGATATAATCAAAGATGGCTTGTTTATGATGTTTTTTATATTCCAATACCACAAAATAAAACATAGCTAACAATTTGGATTGGAGCTGTTTTGTTTTTTATAAGTCACATTTTCTGTCCAGTTATAACTCAAAATAGATGAATATGAAACTATTACTGTTGCTAGATTTATTCACATATGAAACTTTTTTTTTTCTTTTTTCCAAAAATAAAAAAAGAAGCAAATTAATTTGTATGGAATCTTAATACCTTTTAAATTAAGTCTAATAGCAATTGCAGCTCCTCTATGGTAACTCTAGAGGAGCTACAGAGATCCCGCTCAGGAGGTAGAATTGGTTAACTATTCATTTATTAATGAACATGGTCTTAAAATAGTTTTTCTTTTATCATAGCAATATGTTTTATTGTTTATTAATCACATAAATAGTTATCTCAATTGTTAGGCAGGCAAGGTAAACATTAATTGAAGAAGCTATCTATCAGCCAGTAATAGAGCTGCAGAGATCCACAGCTTGAGCCATTTTAGGGTGAATGTCCAACTCAGACAGCCAAGGTTTTAATTTTGTATGAAATATTGAGCTTTTTATTTAAAATTTATAATACTATGTGCAAAATTAAGACTGCACATAACCCTAAACACCATGAGCACAGGAAACATAGTGGTGGCACTATCATGCTCTTTAGCAGGGACAAGGAATCTGGTCAGATTTCAATGGATTAAACTCAGATCACTCCTGTAAAAACTGCAGCTCATGTTGTAGGTTTTGGCAAGAGGAAGCCGGCATCATTTGGAAAATATAGACACGAAAATGAGCTGTTCCCCAAAGTAGACCCCCTGACTCCCTTTTCATCCCACTTCACAATTCTGCTGTGTATTTTGTTGGTCAGTCACATAAAATTGTTCAGTTGGTTGTCACAAAAAAAGAGCTTAAGTGGTGTGAACACTTTTTCAAACCATATTAAGAAGAAGACTGTTTGGATCTGGTTAATCTGTCCCTATTTATACTCCATGAGAAAAAAACGCAGCAAAAATGAAGTTGAAGTATTAGTCCAGTTAATCAAAGACAATACAAGGTCGCAGAGTTTAACCTCTTGAAGGCGGTGAAACAAAGCCCAGTCTAGAGCTGAATCAAACCTTTGAGGATAAGGAAGATTCCAGCAGCTCCGCTTGCGGAGAAGTAGGTCAGGCAGACGCCTACAGTATGCAACTGCAGGTTAAGTGCTCGTCTTTGTATTCCAGACAGCGAAGGTCTGCTGCGGCCTCTGGAGGGGGGGCGGGGGGGAGCTGGGGTGCTTTGTTCTGGTTCCTCCCACAAGAGGGAGACAAGTCCACAGAAATGCAGATGGCAGGAATTAATATTTTCCCAATTCACATTGCTAAGCTTCTTTTACCGATGAAACCGACTAAAATGTGTAACGTTTTACATGTTTTTGGAAAGTAGATGTGGAAAGGTAATGATTGGGTGGATCTGAACTATGAAAAATAGAAAAGCAGGTAGCAGAGTGAAGGACAAGACGATGGAGAGTCGCCAGACATCAGCGCTGACCCTGGTCCTGTGCTCTGCAGTGTGAGGTAGTTGGTTGTATGGTTTCGCATAATAAACAGCCTGGAGATAACTGTACAACCTTCTAGCTTTCCCTGCGGAGTCACCCAGACTTCAGATGGATTCCTTCAGTCTGCCCACCTTTTGATATGGTAAGTATGGTGTGGAAAGAGAAGAAGGTTAGAAAGTTATACAATAATTGACTTTTTCTTTCTGTAGAAGCATATTCAGCATGACAGACTAATCCCCCAGTTCAGGCTTGATTAAACATGTACTGTAATAATATTTAAAATGCATTTTCCCTTATTTTCATCGGTCTTTATTTACAGAACAGGGGGATGTCTGTTCTGCAAACGGTGAAACAGATCCACCGACAGTCTGTGCCACACACGTCGCAGCTATTATTAGATTTTAAATTATTCTAATTCACTTTCAAGTCGGTAATTATATTTGCACAAACACAAACTACAAAACAGTTTCAGTGCTGACTGTAAATCTAATAAATCTGGATTAGGTTTAATTAGCTTTTGAGATCGTGCTAATCCATTTTTCAATACAGGCACCTTGCTCTGCAGTGCTCTTTGATTTGTTATTTGGTGCAGTCTGACGGGACGTGGCACCAGCTGTCAGGAAGGGGTTCTTTCTTTAGCGTGCCACACACACAGTGTTAAGTCTTTTGAAGAGGTCATCTTAGATTGGAATGTAATGAGGAATTTCCACAATAAAATATATTTTTGCAGTTTTAAATGAAGCTTTAGAGATTTAAAAACTAAAACCCTTCATATCTGATCAGAACTCAGCTCTCCTCTCAAACCAGACATTAGTATCAGTGTCTCCTGAAGCACGAGGCTGTGCGTGAACTTGCTGTACTGCCTCCGCCTCCTCCCCCCCTGTCCCCCAGTGTGTCTGGCTAGTGGCTCAGACACCCAGTATCCGCATTGCGTTGCAGTGCTCCAGCGAGGAAGGGATAAAAAAAAAAAAAAAAAAACATATCAGCGAACTCTGCTGAGCACTGCACAAAGAAGCAACTCCTCCGGCAAGTTTCCAACTCAAGGGGAAATTCAGCCATCACATCAGACCCACTTTCCACCTGCTGTTTCATAAGAGGTGGCCAGGTTCATCCGTTGCAAAGTGTACATTTATTATTTTCACTCTATTTGTGCTTCTTTTGGTGTGTATTCTGACTTTATTCCCATTTAACTTTAAGCTGAAAAATCTGGCAGGATTTCTTTTGCATAAACAGATTTTCTGCCAAGTGATCATAGATGCATTGTGTGCTGACATAGAACTGCAGGAAACCGCCTGTTTGTTGAATGTGGAGGTAGAGCAGCAGTATTGTGGTCAGAAATGCCTGGGAGGTTAATCACCTCTGGGCTCGCCATGGCTTTGATCCTCACACTGTGTAAAATCCACATCTTTTCAGCTCTTCCTCTGCCTCTTTCCCACACATATGCCGCCTTTCACACACATGCACATGCACGAGGAAACCAGTGTGCACACCCCTTTCCTGACAAACTCCTGCATGAGCATCACACACATGAGCAGCAACACATGGAGACGCATGCCGTCATGTGAATGTGGGTCGTTGTTTTTTTTCTCTCTCTCTTTTCTTTTGGCGAGACGGGACGTCACGCCTTGGAAAAAAGTATGACGGGGTTCAGAGAGTGTGCAAGAGAAGAAGAAGGATGATGAGGAGAAGGCTGAGGAGGAGGAGGTGGGGACAGGGTGATGGAGGGTGTAAAGGCAAGAGAAAGAGCAATAGCTGGAGATGCTGCATGCTTGCATAAGTAACTCCGTGTGTTTGCGTGTTGTATGCAGGTGACACAGATTTATGAACGGAGAGGGTGATGGTTGTTGGGGGTTGGTGGGAGTGGGGGTGCTGTTAGAGCACCAGATAATGGAATCGATGCAACTGTCTGTGTGTATGTGTGTTGTGTACCTGCGACTGTTTGGACCCTAATCGCCTGAAGAATTAGTGATGTGACTTGGCAGAGGGAGACAGGCATAAACCAGAGCCAGGGACAGCGCCTGAGAGAGAGGCATAGAAGAAGAGAACAGACACAAAAAAGAGAGGAGAGTGAGGGATGGAGGGGTAGTGAGAGGGGAAAAAAGCTTCATTTTCCATTTGCAGCTGCTTGCTGCGCTCACAGACGACTATGGAGTCGGGGCAGGATAGGTTTTATCAAATGCTTTTTTTCCTATACAGATGGAAAAATTTTGCATTTTTTTGTTTCTCCTACGGATTAATAACTGGTCGTAAGAGAGTGTTTTGTGCGGACCCGAGTGATAAAGTGTCTTTTTTTTGTTTCTTCTTGTAAGGAACGGCAGGCAAAAGCAAATGGTGAGTCGAGAATAACTTATCGGGCCGCTTAACAACCTGAGGTGATCAAATCGGCTGACCGCATTCGCCCTCCGTCATTCATCTCTTCCATGTCCATTCGGTCTGATTCTGCAAATATTGCTTTACGTCCTCCAGCCTTTGTCTCTTGTGCTTGTGAGGACAGCAGAGGAACTCATAAAACTAGAGCAGGGGAGGGTGTCTCAGTGCAGCAGAGACAAAGAGACAACAAAGAGGCAGAATAAATTCATAACAGACACTGATAGACTGGATGTTAAATGTCCCCTCGGTAGAGTCGCATGTTTGACTGGGCGTTTGCACCCATCCTGAGACAGATGTTGATACAGGTGTCCTCTGGACAAACCGATGTGATGGAGAGGCGGTTATTTGAGGCTCCTGTATGTCATGTGTTTTATGTGCAAAAGATGTTCAGATCTGAACATCTTTGTCATGGGGGAATGATTACATAATCCTATGAGATCATAAGGCCCATAGGAATATAAAAGAGACAAGGTTGTCTGCAGCTGCAGGCGCAGGTGTCTGGCGATGAAGCACAAGAAATGTCAGCCGCTCATAAATATATATATACCATAAACTTTGTCGGATGACTTAATGTACTTTCTTTAATGCCTTTAATTTCAACTTACAAATAGAAAAGCTAGATTTCCCCTTTATACCTACAGCTGACTTCAAATGTTGGTAGAAACGTCTGCCAGCAGGGGGAGCTTTTTTTGAGCGTTCTACTCCACCGATCGGCACTGAATTAAAGGCGTTGGCTATGTCGCTGCAACAAAAAAGGACCAAAATGTTGAATATTGAAATATTTCTAATCTAGAATGTCTGCAATAAGCTGTGAACTTAAACTAAATCTGTGTCTTTCTACAGGTTGGGATCCAGTCCAGCTTCTGCAGATTTGTCGCCGAGCATCTATGACAAACAGGGATCCAGCTTGTTTGACGTAGGAACTGCTTCTCATTTTGGAACTTGTTGTTCTGTTTTGCAGAGATGCAGTTAGTGTTTAAAGCATTTTGAAAGTGAAAAATAAAATTGTCATACTAAAAATATTGGTGTGCTTCATTGTCCCTGAGACCCTTAACCTGTGATGATGTAAACAGTCACAGGTGAGGTCCTTGGGAACAAAGTTTCATGCATTTTCCTTCAATATTTTCAGCAGAATTAAACATTTTAAACATTTTGTTGACCATTCATCCTTTAATTGGTGAGGCTGACAGCATAGATGGTGTGGATATTGGATGAAACTGTAGGAAACATGTCCAATCATCTGAGAGGAGGAACTTTTTTTTTGTTTAAATTTTTTTTTCTGAAGGGGATATTAGATTTTGACTGGCTTTGTGCTGCATAGCTCCACATTTTAATAAAAAAAAAGTCAGAGTTTGTGACCCCGATCTTTGGACTCACAGAACTTTTTTTCATTTAGTGCATCAATCAATGCAATCAATCAATCCATCTCTGCTGACAGAAATTCTTCACATCAGCGAAAAAACAACTTTTAAACTTTCTTGAATAAATATGGGTTGTTGTTTTCACAGTTCTGATTTTAGATATGAAGATAAAAAAAATGTCTTCATCAGCCTTGTTTTTCACAGTTTCGGTTTATTAAAACTTTATTTTTTGCAAATTAAGGCCAGTAGCTTTTTTTATGCTGCTGTTTTCTGACTTATAAAGACAGACATTCTGCTGGCTTGCCTATGCTTTCTTTTCTTATCTATTTGGAAGAGTGTCTTAAAAGAATATTTTTAATAAGTTTGTCTTTGTTTGAATCTGTTTCGTGTCTAATTTAGGCCTAGAACCTTTATGTTGTCAGCTTATAACGTCAGTTTAAATTTTCTAATAAATAAAATATAGTTATACCTTTTGTCTGTCTTTTTATTCTGGAGTTTATAATTGCATTTTGTCAGTTCTTAAAAACTTTTTTCATTTGCTTAGCTATGTATGGTCATTGATCGCTATTTGAATGCTTGTTTTACCCTCTGTAAAGCAGTTTGTGTTACATTTGACATGAACAGTGCTCAATAAATAAAATCGAATTAATTTATACCCCCTGGAAACAGGACGTCATTCTTTAACCTTTTTCAAGACAGCTTGATCAACTTAAATAAATAATTACATTAAACAATTTGATTACATTTATATTGTTCTCATTTTACACTGGAATCTGTGATTTGGAGGAAAAACAAATACTATTCAAGTTTTATTAAATACAGGTTATTATATTTAAGATATAATACTGCAACAAAAGATGCAATATTAAGGCTGTGAAATATACAGTGCAATGGAAGAGGACTGGTGTATACTTGACTACTATTTATCTATAATAAACAATTTTAAAGGGTCATATAAAGTTCCCAGAAATTCTGGTCTTAGTTTCTTAAACTGATTATTCACAATGCGTTTTATTAATTGCTTAAAATTAGGTGATCATTACCTCTATGTCCCCTGTAGAAGGCTGCCTGCCTCCAGAACTGTTTCCCATTTGTTTCAAATTACAACAATAGATTTCAATATATTTTTGTGATTTTATCTGATAGACCAATACGGGTTACAAAAAAAATATCCTAAGCTGTGAAATTCTGACTGAGAATTGGCCCATCCATCTTCTCAGTCGTCTGCAGAAGTAGTTTGAAAAATCTCTAAATATTAGTAGACCACACCACAAGTCTGGCCAACCCTGTTTTTCTGCAACTTGCATGCTTAATTAAGAGCAAAGTCATGTAGAAGTCCTGGGATAAAATCTAAATAACGAGGTCTTCTCTCAGGCTCTCGCCCTGACACCCAGCCAGGGTCCCTCAGTGTTCCCTGGCTCTCAGCCCTCTGCGTATTTGTGCATCCCAGGACACTTGACATTGATTTTACAGGAGACAGACTGAGACACATTAGTACCCAGCTCGCTCTCGCTGCTGAAAAACACATTAACTGGCTGCATTGGGAGCCCTGTCTGGTAACCATGGTAAAGCACACAGGCTGGAAGGAGGAGGAGGAGGGTTGAGACGGGCCAGCGGGTTCAGCGCGCCGTCTCTCAGGGGTTGTCTTTCTCAAACGCTCATATCCCTTTCCTCCGGCCACGTCTGTCATTGTCTCTAAGCCTCTCTTCCCCCTTGTTTCGAATTGACAGCCTCTCTCTCTGTCTCACACTTATACACATTTGCATATTTCTTTTTTGATTCTTCTTTTTGACGCTGACCCTGACATTACCTCATTCTCTACCCCCTTATCCAGCCACCATGTGCAATATAATCTGTCTGTCTCTTGTTTGTCTTCTTTTCTCTAACCTTTTCCTCTGAGCCAACATGATTCTTGTTTGTGGAGAAGCTAAGCCAAGACAGGAGGGACAAGCATGAGCATGAAGGATAAGCTCAGCTAAAAGTGACAAACTGAAAAATTAATCCTAATATTTAATTAACTTTTTACAATATTTTGAATCTTTTGTTCTTCCCATTCTTCAGAAAACAGGTGACATGAAAATGATCTGTATCAGCTTTTTCTTACCATCAAGGCTATTCCTTAGTTTTTTTTTAAAGAAATCTGATATTTTACTTTACACCTTATAAATATTGGGTTATAAACATACACTTTGAATTTCATATTTTAAGAAAAGCTTTATTTTTGAAACCTTTATTTAAGCGTAACATACGTAACTTTTTAAATGTTACCCGCAACCGTAAAGAGTAAAAGGGTTAAACAGGGAATTAAATCTCTAAACTACAGGGATTTAACAGGCTGGAAAAGTCTGAAAAAAGGAAATGATTTGCTTTTATAAGCTGTATGGAAAGGTTTAAACCAATAATGGAAAAAGGTCTGATTTTCCACATGTGTTTCCTTAGTTTGATTTCTAAAAAACAAAATTTATTCTTCAGCATGATGTTTTTTTGAGCTCCTGACTGAATAAATGCTTTTTAAAATTAAAACAAGGAAGGTGCAAATTTTACTACATTCCTTGTCTGTAGATAGCATTATCATATGAAATGTTAAAAGTTTTAAAGACAAGTCATCTATTTTAGTCCAGAACTGAAAGAAAAGTAGTGAAATAGCCCTTTATAAAACTGAGACGCTTTTGTCAGAATTGTGCCGTTTCTTTATGTTTTAACTTACAGACAGTCAAGTGTGCTGGAAAATAAATGAAAGTTAAATAAATAATCATTATTAGAAATTGAGAAATTCAAATTAATTTAACCCTTGAAAAGTGTGGAGTTTTAAGACCTCTTCAACTTTAGCCTGACCCAGGAGACAGTTCAGTAATGTGGAAGACCTCCTGCTTTTTTCAGTACCAAAGAAAACTCAGCCAAACATCCTAAATGATCTGTTGCCCTGACATCCAGGCAAACAAACTAGCAGCTATCAGGACCTGTCTAATCAGATAGTCAGCAACACAGGAGCACCACAGGGGACGGTACTCTCGACATTCCTGTTTACCCTCTACGCCTCTGCCTTCCAGTGCAAGAAAAACTCCTGTTATCTGCAGAAAAACGCGGATGACTCTGCATGATTGGGGGCATCAGAGATGGACAAAAAGCTGAGTATAAAGAGCTACTAAACCGCTTTGTGGTATGGTGTGGATACAGTCATCTGATCCTGAATATCAACAAACAAGGGCAATGATTGTAGATTTCAGATGAAACAGGAACAAAACAAATGCTATCAATGGCATGGGAGAAGAAGCGGAGGTGGTGAAGGAGTATAAATACCTCGGTGTTCACATCAACACTCGATTGGAGACTCAACTGGGAATCTGTCCAGAATAAGGGACAGAGCAGACTGCCCTTCTTGAGGAAGCTTAGGTCCTGCTGTATATTTTCTATAAGTCCGTTGTGGAGATTAGGGCTGAAACAATTACTCAGATAAATCATGATTAATCAATTTATAAAGTATAGAAACTCTAAAACGTGTCATTAGGTGACAGAGTGACCCACCTTGAGCAGCATTTATACCAAAATTGTATAATAACATTTTGCATTCAAGATAAATTTCATCCATCAATATGCTCTATCCTGAACTCCTCAACTGGAAAAGTTTTAGTTCCACCTAGTTTTATTTTGTAAAAAGACTTGTTTAAGGAAACTTTTCCTATCTGATTAATAATAGAAAAAATATTTGAAAGATTAATTGATTTGCAAAATAATCATTAGTTGCAGCCCTAGTGAAGAGTGTGATCTATTCATCCATCATCTTCTGGGGTAGCATAATCAGAGCAAATTATTTAAAAAGCTTAACATGCTGATAAAGAATGCTGGCTCTGTTCTAGGACCTCCTCTTGAACCTCTGGAGAGTTTTTCACAAAGAACAATTCTTCATAAAATGAAGAACATTATGGAAAACTGTGGGCATCATCTTTAGAAGACCATTGAACAACAACAGAGTGTCTTTAGTCCAAAGCTTCTTCATATCGGAGCAAGACGAAGATCTTTCTGACCTACAGCTATCAACATCTACAATGAATGGTTGTAAAATCCCTATGAGCAACTACAACATTTAATTTCTCTTTCAGGTTAATGATTCAAATTGATTTGAATTGAACAGAACACTGTTGAAGGCCAATTTTGACTGCCATTTCATCGTTTTCCATCCTGCTCAGTCCTAGACTCTACAGGGCTCTGTTTCTTTACCAAATTCAAAATTCATCACAATACAGTTTGAAGTTATCTTTATTTAATTTATATTGATTGATTGACTTTATATATACAGTATATACAGTGCATCCACATGTGACAGCTTTTTTTATTTTATTTTTTTTTATAGTAGGATCATTATACAAGGTTATTGCACAGGGTGTTTTACATGGGTATTTATATAGATGAATATTGATATTCATATAAATAGTTATTACACTGGGTGTCAACCATAGAGAAACAGGTTATTGCACAGGGTACCAAATAGTAATTGTACATCATACATTGCACAAATTATTGCCGTTGTAGCGTCGCATTGTAGAGTCTGGTTGCAGCAGGGATGAATGACCTGCAGTAGCGTTCCTTTTTACAAACGGGGTGTAAAAGCCTTTCACTATAGCAGCTGCTTAGCTCCTCTACAGTCTAGTGCAGAGGGTGGAAGGTGTTGTCCATGATCGATGTAAGCTTGGACAGCAACCTACACTCGGCCACTTCCGCCACTGAGTCCAGAGTGCAGCCTAGGACAGAAGCGACCTTTCTCAGTAGTTTGTTTTGTCTCTTTCTGTACACATTTAATGTTTAATTTTTTATATCTATTTTTTCAATCAACGAAATGGAAAAGTTGCATTTAAAAAAAGACAGACCATTAGGAAACAATGTGCCATAGACAAAAGCGCATTTAATGATGAGTTTCTGGAGAAATTAACTCTATCATAATCAAAAACAAAAGTAAACATGACCTCTGCATATGTAGCTACTAATGTGAATATTTTTGTTTCACATCTTAAGTTTGGTCTGGGAAAGCATCAGGTAAATATGCATTAGAAAGAATTTAAAAAACAATAGACTCAAGGTGTGGTGATGGCCCAGTCCAGAATCTCCAGCTGATCGATATGATTTGAATAGAACTTTATGGCCATGTGCTGAAAAAAGGCCAACCAAGCATCAATAAAATGATGCCATATTTAAAATAACGGTCTGAACTCCTTTCTTTGTAATGTAAGAATGTGCTAAAGTATTAAATAACATCATAACTTCAAGTCACAGAAATTTTCTTCCAGGTTTTTCTTTTATCATTTAGTCATGAAGGTTTACTTCACTATGCGTAATAACATGGTCATGTGCAATAATTGTAATCTGGTACTGAGCAGCATTGTAAATTGTAAATACTTTCAATTGTATATATAATGTGATCCTTATTTTATTCTGATCCATATAAAATTTTATTCTTATATCTTATTCTTACTTGCAACCATAGTTTTCTCTCTTGTAAATAACTGCACTGCAAGAAAAGAGTGATTCTGATTTTAGCAAATATTTAGATGGACACATTCACTTCAGATTATGCTCACAATTAAACTAACAATTTTAAAAGTACTTTTTGACTAGTTTTTAGAATCCAGTCAGACTTTTATATTTGCCTTGTAAAGGTTCTTTAGATCTGTTACTGTGAGGACAGTCAAATTCAGGGGACTTTACAGATTTTTAGCTGTTTTTTGTTGTTTTTTCCCAACCATTATTTTGTGTATGTGGATCATTGGACTCTCTGTGAGACTGTAAAATAAAATCCCGCTAAAGGTTTGGGTCAGAGATGACTGGTACTTGACGGTGTCCCTAGTATCCACTTCAATAAAAAATGCCAGCTCCAACAAGAGAAGGTTCCCCTGCCTGCACCTGAGGACATGTTGTTCTTTTAGTGATGCACTGTTTTGTACCAGGATTACATTTTGGGAATGTAGCCCAAATATTTCCAGTTTCAGAGCATATTTTCCCACATAGTCCTTGGAGATTACAGCAAGACTTGGATTATTTATTTATTTATTTTAATGCACCTGCAATACAACCTTCCTCCTTCACTTAGACACAGGAAAAAATATACTGTAGATTACAGGGAGAAAATATTTCTCAGAAATTGCTGCAGATCCTTCAAGTGTTACTGTTGGCCTGTTGGCAGGAATACTGACCAGCTTTGTCTCGGAAAACTTTTTATGCCATTTCCTTAAAAAAAAAAAGAAATAAAAAAAATCACTAAATTTTAATAAGAAAAATATGGCATGATATATATATACACTATATTGCCAAAAGTATTTGCTCACCTGCCTTGACTCACATATGAGCTTAAGTGACATCCCGTTCCTAATCCATAGGGTTCAATATGACGTCGGTCCACCCTTTGCAGCTAGAACAGCTTCAACTCTTCTGGGAAGGCTGTCCACAAGGTTTAGGAGTGTGTTTATGGGAATTTTTGACCATTCTTCCAGAAGCGCATTTGTGAGGTCGCACACTGATGTTGGACGAGAAGGCCTGGCTCTCAGTCTCCGCTCTAATTCATCCCA
The DNA here is from genome assembly GCF_016077235.1 of Cyprinodon tularosa. Taxonomy (NCBI): domain Eukaryota; kingdom Metazoa; phylum Chordata; class Actinopteri; order Cyprinodontiformes; family Cyprinodontidae; genus Cyprinodon; species Cyprinodon tularosa. The sequence goes on from NW_024038331.1 coordinate 1,332,927, forward strand.
AAGGTGTTCTATCGGGTTGAGGTCAGGACTCTGTGCAGGCCAGTCAAGTTCATCCACACCAGACTCTGTCATCCATGTCTTTATGGACCTTGCTTTGTGCACTGGTGCACAGTCATGTTGGAAGAGGAAGGGGCCAGCTCCAAACTGTTCCCACAAAGTTGGGAGCATGGAATTGTCCAAAATGTCTTGGTATGCTGAAGCATTCAGAGTTCCTTTCACTGGAACTAAGGGGCCAAGCCCAGCTCCTGAAAAACAACCCCACACCATAATCCCCCCTCCACCAAACTTTACACTTGGCACAATGCAGTCAGACAAGTACCGTTCTCCTGGCAACCGCCAAACCCAGACCCGTCCATCAGATTGCCAGATGGAGAAGCGCGATTCGTCACTCCAGAGAACGCGTCTCCACTGCTCTAGAGTCCAGTGGCGGCGTGCTTTACACCACCGCATCCGACGCTTTGCATTGCACTTGGTGATGTATGGCTTGGATGCAGCTGCTCGACCATGGAAACCCATTCCATGAAGCTCTCTGCGCACTGTTCTTGAGCTAATCTGAAGGCCACATGAAGTTTGGAGGTCTGTAGTGATTGACTCTGCAGAAAGTTGGCGACCTCTTCGCACTATGCGCGTCAGCATCCGCTGACCCCGCTCCGTCAGTTTACGTGGCCTACCACTTCGTGGCTGAGTTGCTGTCGTTCCCAAACACTTCCATTTTCTTATAATACAGCTGACAGTTGACTGTGGAATATTTAGGAGCGAGGAAATTTCACGACTGGATTTGTTGCACAGGTGGCATCCTATCACAGTTCCACGCTGGAATTCACTGAGCTCCTGAGAGCGACCCATTCTTTCACAAATGTTTGTAAAAACAGTCTGCATGCCTAGGTGCTTGAATTTATACACCTGTGGCCATGGAAGTGATTGGAACACCTGATTCCAATAATTTGGATGGGTGAGCAAATACTTTTGGCAATATAGTGTATATATATATATATATATATATATATATATATATATATATATATATATATATATATATATATATATATATATATATATATATATATGTGAATGTATGTGTGTGCTTTACTGTTCCTCTGACTGATACCTGTGTACAAGTATAATATTCTGATTCTGAATCTAATCATAGTGAAAAATTAAGGAAATCCATATACATATTATATACATATTATAGAAAAGGGTATTTTGTTTTAGGGTGTTTTGATCTTAACCTGTAGTTTCTTTGTAATTTTGCCACTGTAATCCTTATTTTATGTCGTTTTGTTCATATAAAGTAGGGCGCTATGAGCCATCTTCTTCCCGTATTCAAAGCGGCTCTCGATCAGGAACTAAAGATGTAGCGCATTTGTTTCCTTCAGAATCTAAAATACAACGGACCAGCGGGAACAGCCATCACAGCAACAAATAACGAGCACCTTCAGTTCACGGTATGTCCGTTGAATATATATTTAGAGAAAAAATAAATTAAAGTCTAACTAGTTTCGTGTTTCACGTGATATATGCACCCTGTGGTTTGCAGCCTTGTTGCGTCTTTACATCTTTATCTACAGCAGACGGGTTTTGGCGCTAGCTAATACCCGGAAAACAATCTAATCTGTAGTCAACGCTTTTATTACAGACATATTTTAAAATAAAATAAAAATATTTAAAAGACACATTTATGATTTTCTGTGCATGTTGCAGATATTCCTATTTGTTCGTATGCATACTGAAAATGGAAACATCTTTCCTGCTGTTGTTGAATTCATTGTATTGATTTGGAAGCCTGTGGACTTTCCCGCCGTTATTAGATTGTAAACCAGGAAATACACCGAGCCCTTTGATAAGCAACCCGAACTTCCTAGTTACAGTTTGCTTTACAAATGGAGGTCCACCTTAATATTAGCATTCTGCCGGTAGAGGGCGCCTTTTGCTCGTTTTGGTAGAAGGGGGAAACGCAATGAGGGAATAATAAACTGCAATTGAGCTATTATAGGCGGGGCAACTGTTATGTCTTTATATAGTAATATATGTGTTAAACTAAGTAACAACAAAGTACCTTAAATAATTATTTACAAGATTTTATTTAAATAATAAATGTCATTTAAATTAAAAATATTTAATATTAAAGTATGTATTAGTTTTCCTAATATGTACTGATAATTAACAAAATATGAAGTGGTATAAACACCCCTGTCCTTATTTACTCAGACCTAGAGGACATAAGATGTTCACTAAGGTACATTAAAACTTCACAAAAATATGTATATTATTTTATTTCCAGTAAACTGACCTGTCACATATATTTGGGTAGATTTAAATAACTGATAGCCTGAGTCAAAAAGAAATATTATTGTAAATAATATTTCTTTTTTGATGAAACTTACAGACCTCTCTCATTATTCTTAGTAGGAGAACTTGCACAATCAGAGGCTGACTAAATACTTTTTGGCACCACTGTAGATTGTGAAAATCTAGAAAATAATCAAAACATTCAGTAAAAACAGTAAACCATGTTATTCTATAGAGATATCAGCTTGAAAAAAGTGAGGGACTAACCTGCCCTCTACTGTTCAAATGTTACTTTTAAGGTGAATATCAAACTAAAGACATAATTGAGAACTGTTTTTTTTTTTTTTGCTTTTCTTTAAAATTATTTTAAGTAATATAAAAAAAACTACCAAGATTTAAAAATATGCATTTTCCATATTTTATTTAATTCATTTAATTTATTTCATATTTCTGTTTTTCATTTTCTGACCAACATTATTTGTGCTCATATGTCCACAATCTCATGCACTCTAAAAACATTTGGCCATAAAAGTTTAGAATCTTCCAATTAAAAAATAAAAACGGGTCTTTCAATAAAGGTCTTTCACCAGGATGCTAAATGTAAAGCCAGCATCACCAGTTTCTTTATTGGCTTAGTAGAAGCATGTTATAAAAGCCAAGCTAGGCAACAGTTACATTTTAGTGAAAACATACAGTTATATTAAAATGTGGAAATATGAAAATAACATTTTCAGAACCCTGAATATGTGGAATAAACATTAAATCACTACATAAAAGCATTAACTACTTATTGCTGGGGTTTTAACTTTAACCTTTTGTGTCAGTGAACAGAAGGATACTGACCAAGGAGGGCTGAGCTGAAGGAAGCGGCATGGAGGAAGAAGCAATAATGGCTGAGGTGGAACAAGAGGAGCCAGTTTCCAAAGGGGAGGCTGACGGCGACGTCATCCAAAAAGGTCCAGTCAAAAGGGGAAGGGGCAGGCCACGGAGTTCCAAACAAAAAAATGCCTCTGCTGCAGAGCTGATCCAGGATGATTCAGACAGCCCGTCACAGAGGGGAAGAGAAGGCCAAAAAGTATTTAAAACAAAAGCGACAGAGCAGCAGGAGTCTGGGGAAGAGCTCACTGAGAGCTCTATTACAATTCACAAGCGCAGAGGAAGACCAAAAGGGTCCAAGAAGCAAACTAGTAGTGAAGAAACGGTTGAAACAGAACTCTCCCCAAAGAAACGAGGACGGCCAAGAAAATCAGACTCTGTTAAGAAACCTGTTGCTGAAGGCATACCAAACGGCAGCTCAGATGCTCCAAAAAGAGGCCGTCCAAAAGGATCGGTAAAGCGCAAGTCTGAAAGCTTAACAAGCGGTGAGGAAGATGAATGTAGCCCAGTTACACCTCGGAAAAGAGGCCGACCTAAAGGAGCTCGCAATAAAAAATCAAGGATGGAACGGGAATATAGCGATTGGGATGCAGAAGCCTACAGAGCTCAGAAATCAGTGAAGACATTGAGAGGTCGACCGAGGAAGCCTGTGGTGAAGTACAGCAGTGGGCCTTCCAAGACCATTTCAAAGAAACCTGGGAGAGGAAGAGGGAGACCAAGGAAAAACTTGTATATCTCTGAGCCATTGAAGAGGGGAAGAGGTCGGCCAAAAGGCTCTCTGAATAAGAAGCCGTCTTCATTGATAGCGCATGGTAAGGTGGGAAGGCCTCGTAAAATATTCAGTCTTCCTGTAAAAGGGAGGAAGCCTGGTCGACCGCGGTTACAGCCAGGCAAGAGAGGAAGACCACGGAAGTATCCTTTACCCTCACCAGAGGAGCTGAAGAAGCCTAAAGTATGGAAACCCCTGGGAAGGCCGAGGAAATATCCTAGAGCCGATCCTCCAGAGGAAGCATCACCGGCACCTAGAAGGGCCCGCGGTAGGCCCCGCAAGTCAGAGTCCAAGAAAGGTGCTCACTTACGAAAGAAAGCGCTCAGTCCATCCTCTGCACGTGCCCCAGTCGATGGACTAAAGAGGAAAAGGGGCCGCCCTCCGACAACCCCAAAGAGTGATGAGGGGGTCGTTCGGAAAAGGGGCCGCCCTAAAGGCTCGCTCAACAAAAACAAAGCAGGGGGCGAATCACATGCCGACCATGTGCTTCCAAACCACTCCAAGCCCGAGAGCGAGTGTCCCGCCGTCGGCATGGAAATGGAGCAAGAGCTGACAGAGGCAGAGTCGATACCCACGAAGCACACGGATGAAACGGAAGAAACTGTCCTGGTTCAGGATGTTAGCATTGAACTTAGTGAGGAGGCTTGATAAAAGACTCAGGCCGTTTCTCAATTCAGTAGAATGCGAGTATCAACTCTCATTCTCGCCAAGTATGTTCTTGACAAGAACACAGGAAAGTCTGGAGGGAGAATGGGAGCACGCAGCATAAATATGGATCAATTGGAACAGAAGCGTACTCGTGACATCACCACACGTTCGGCTCGTTAGGAGTCGAACTGCTATTAATAGTCTCCAGATAATAATAAATTCTTACTTTTTTCATGTAGTAGAGGAATAATAACACAGTCAGATAAACAAAAATCAAATAAACACTTTGCCAAATGAAACAAAACATTTGCCAACAGAGCCAGTGGTACTTCACCCTGGGCTTTGCCAAGAGAAGGCTGCTGCAGACGGGCTAAAGTTAGCCCCGGCAGCGGCTAGCCCCGGAGGTCCACTGGCTGCCAAGTTCCTCTCAACATTGGAACTTTTTTTTTTATCACGCACTAAATCAGTAAATGGACCATATAGTGGCTCTTAAAAGTATAATTTTTCACCTTAAAATGATCTTAAAACATTTATAGAACAGCGGCAACAGAAAAGTGAACTTTTAATACTCTGAGCTCTGTGAGCGGTCCATTTGAAGCTGCTGCTGCCGCAGTGCATGCTGGGACAGCTGGGAATCTCGAGAACGGACGACTCTGCTCTGATACGTACTCTGTAAAGAGGGAGGGGCGAGAACAACATCCAGGGTCTGTGTCTGTTCTCGGTCTTGTGTTCTTGTGAATTGAAACAACGCTAGGTCTGAGGCTGATGACGTTTCACGAGCACATGAGAACGTACAAGTACACACATTGAGAAACGGCCTCAGTCTGACCAAAACATTGGCGTCAGTCATTACTGTTGACTCATAGATGACATGTTTCACCTTCTGTCAGTTCACTAGGCTAGATGGCCAGCAGCGCTGCCACTTTCTCCCCACAGTGGTTATCTGTACTGGTTTTTATTTGCTTTTTGAAAGTTATTCAGGTTAACTAAGTGTGAAAAGGTAAGTGTGGTAAGCAAGTGTAGACAGATTTGTCTAGGTTTTATAATGAGGCACCTGTTTGGATGTTTTTGTTGTTGTTGTTGTTGCCTGATCTACTTTTGCCAATTTTTGTTGTCTGATTTTTATGCCTATTTTTCTCTTTGTTACAAAGAATAAAACAAGACAAATTAAACTTTTTTTTGTAGATTCAGATTTTTTTTCCCCTTTTTCTTTTACAAGGACTGTAACACAAAAGGAAAGAAACTGATGCAGACATGAAGGAAGATCATCTCCAGTTTGTCTCAAACTTTTGTCTGAATTAAGTTATAATCACCAGAGTACAAAAAATTATTGATGCACCCATACTTTTTATCTTTGAAGCACTAACTAAGAATAAAATAAACAATTTCTGTGTTTTTGACAATAAGATCACTGACCTCTGGCTTCTAGATCTAGATTTGTGTTGAGCTGACAGAGCTAATGTGGGGAAAGAAAATCAGGAAAAATATCCTGTATTTTTAAATGCAGTATTTCTTTTTTTATTATTTTTTTGTAAAGAAAAAAATATTGATTTATATTAAATTTATGACCAATTGCCCTTCTATTGTAAGCTAAAGTGTTTTGTGTAATAAATGGACCAGATGTCTTAAATTCTTAAAAGATGTTTCATAATGCACTGTGTTAACAAAACTGTTGTATTAGTAGAGGTATAATACACAGTTTGTTCTTTTAAACTTTAAATTTACAAGAAGAATGACTGAAGAAAGACCCCAGGCCCGGAGTCAAACCCAGAACCTTCTTGCTGCAAGGCAAGAGCGCTACTAGCTGCGCCACCCAGTAAATACCCGGTATAAACGTCATTTTATTTAAATGTTTTGGGTTTTCCTTTTGGAATATACTTCTTTGTGTGCTTCTATCATTTTTAAAGTAGCCAAAATGATTTTTATTTATTGAACCCACAAAGGATTCACTTTTAAAAAGACCTCAAAATGAAAAATTAAAGAATTGTTTTAAAACACCAAATTTTACCTTATTTTCTCCTAATATTTATGTCATTTAAATGCTTTGCTTTAATTTAGCTACTTTTGAAATGAAGTTTTTCAATTGTTTTAATGCAAATGTCCACTATTCCCTGGTTTCTTGCTTCGCCTCAGTGCCAAAGCTTTGAATGTACTTTATTTTAACCGACTGTCCGTTCGTAGATTCCTCCAGCAGTCAGAATATCACATCTCATTTTCCTGCTGTACAAAGGAAGAGTTCCTCTCCTTTATATCTACTCTACTGTGTTAACTGTTTTTTGTCTTTAAATGTTAGGCGTGTAGCTGTTATTGCTTCACTTTCTATTGTTCTTTTTAGTTTGTTTTTACATAATTTAGTCCTTTTGGAGCTCAGACTAACATATTTCACCAACCAGTATGTGTGTTTTGGGGTATTTTGTCTGTTGTACATTATTACTGATATTGTGAATCTAAGAGGGAATTAGGATTTGTAAGGCTGAATATTTGAATTTTTCCAGAGTGATTTGTGAAAATCTGTTTGTATTTCAATAAAGTGTCCATGTTGCCATTTTATTTCCTACTGTTTCTTATGTTTATATTTTTAGAATATATAAACACTCCTCAGCTATATAATTGTGGAGCAGTGCGGGTGACACATATCCTGTGTCATTAGCCTGCTGGTAGCTCCACACCCACTAGTCCTGTTTGTGATTTCACCATGGACTCTGTACCTCTGATGAGACAGAGATTGTGTCCTAGACAGATGAATCACTACACATTGAAATTAAAGGTTTGGGCTAAAATGCACTTTAAAAAAACAGATACCGGTAAGTGCTTTTTTGAAATATTTACATTGTTCAAAGAATTTTAGAGATTTCAACCAGTAGGTTCACATAGTTTCTACAAATCCTGGATTTTTATTTACTTTTTGTCTGGAAAACGAATAAAAAATAAGGTCTTTTTTTCTGTTTCCATAGTATTTAATGCCCCACCGTCTATGTTGTGTGTTTCTGTCCCTATTTTTACACTCACTGTGAACCTCTTAGCTTTTTAGGCCTTCAGTCTTTTTACTTAGATTCTCTTGTTACCTTCATTCTCTTTCCTGGTGTCCCTAATTTCTCGTGGCCTTTTTCAGTTTCTTGTCTTTCTCGCTTTCTTTCCTGCCATCTCTAAATTTATTTTCTTTTTTCCTCTGCTATCTCTGGCCTTGTTAACTTCCCCCTGAGCTTCTGCTCCCCTCTCCTTGTACCTTGCTATCACTTCTTTCCTTGGTTACTTGTCAGTTTTAATATTTGCAGGGTTTTCTTGTGCATGAATGTTTTAAATTGATGGTAATTTAAATATTTGTTGTACTGTGATATAAAACCAACATAATTTCCTGGAAAATCTGTGGTATAAGTGGTTTGAACATAAAACATTTGGTTCCTGTAAAATCTACCTTGAAATGTAAAATAACAAAGATAAACACTGATCTTTTGTTTTGTTTTTTCATTGAAGAGCTGCAAGAAGAAAGCCAAAATAAGTCCTGTTTGTAATTCAATAAGGTATTCTAGCTGCTACAACCATCTCAAAGAAGCTGCTCTGCTCAAAAAGAAACTACATTTGGGTGATTTTGGTAAAAGTCATTGAAGCTCCTTTTTTAAATATCTTATTAATAAAACTGAAGTGTTGCATTAATTTTGAATCAGCTGCCTCTACCCCAATGTACCTAAAAGAGAATTCCACAACATAAAGGCAGAGTGGTGGCAGTATCATGCTGTTTTTCTCCAGCACATAGAGGAAAGTTAGTTGAAGTTGATAGAAACATATATGGAGCAGTACTGGATTCATTTTAGCAGAATGAGAAAAGATTAATAGAGGAGAAGCTTTGTGTCTCTCCTGCTCAACAACTGAGCAATAAAACCCAAGGCAAGTGAAGGACATTTAAACAACAGGAAAATCAGTGTGGATGGCAGCCAGGTGAGCAGCATTTTAAACATCCTCTCATCTCCCTTTATCCTTCACTCTGAATCTCATCCAGTCCATCTGATTAGACTCTTGAGTGTTGTGAAATAAAATATAGCCAGAATGTCTGTAGTCCTCATTAAAGTGTCCTCAGGGTGAGAACATGCCTGGAAAATCTGCAGAAACACATCTAGGAGGCCCGCATGCCAGGTGCTCAAACTACCTGAACAGGATCGTTCTGAAGTGGAGAAATTAGATCTTTGACCAAGGAGCATTTTAACGTACCCAGAGGGTAACTAAGCTTTTCTAAAGAATAGAGTTAACCATAAAAATGCTGAGGTAAGTGGCACATATAGGACATGAAGGAGTCATTTATTTTGAAATAAAGTCAATTAGGTGGTTTAGTTTATCAGACATCCAGCTGTTTATTTATTGCTCTGATCGGGTTTATGTAATTATTTTCCTGCTGCCATTTCTCAACTTCTGTCTACACCTATTCGCTTTAAAAGAAAGAATTCATGTTATTTTGTTTTTCTCACATTGTATTCTGACTATGAGAAATTAGCCTCTTTGTCACCCCATATTTTATACCAGGGAATAAAAGAAGCTCTGGATTAGCAATTAAAATCCCAAGAAACTCGTTAAATCAAAACTAAATCTGCATGTATGTGTAATTATATGAGTACTTATATCATGTTTTATAGTTATTCCACCAAAATAGGAAACATTTAAAACAAAAGAGAAATAAAAATCAATGAATTGTATGAATTTTCTTTGGTATCATAATTGTGGAGGGCATTTTAGCTTTCTTATAATAGTTTAAATCGGGGATTATTTTAAGAAGAACACAGACTTCTGTGATTAAAAAATAAAATAGGGACCTACATGTCACAGTTCATTTCCTGTGATGATAAATACTATTTTTAAGATTACAATCTACAAAGATTTTTTTTTCAGAAACACATTATTTTAAATAGTATGAGCAGTAAGATTTCCACTAACTGTATTTCTCGTTTTGTTGTTTTCAGTAAATCCTGTCTTTTATTTTCAATTTTCATAGTTTTAATAATCATTTTTATCATTTTTTTCAACTGAACGTCGCGTCATTACGTGATGACGTTTTCGGAACGCAGGATATCCTACAGAGTGATACCTCTTCACATTAACCGCTCTTCGATGAAAGCCGCATTTTCTCACCTGACAGGTACGTTTTAGCTTAAAGTTTAGATTAAGACACGAACAAACACACGTAAACAAAGTTTAACGAAGTTTTTAGCGATGTGAACAGACTAAAACCAGGTAGCTGCTCTAATTATGTTTGATATTTAGTTACTTGTTGCTGAAAGTCGTCTTTTCTGAGTAACTTGCTTTAAGCCAAAAGCTTGGCGTCAATACAAATGGTAAACAAGAAGTGAAACACATATTACTACTATAAATAGTCTTAAACAAGATTTTTAACATATTTATGAAGTGCAACCATTAATTTTACCACCCATGGAGTTAAATAGAACCTATTTTATAGTTTCAGGCTTTAAATAGATGTTTACATTGAATATTTGTTACTAATTATTATTAAAAAATAAATTAAAAGACTGAATCTTGGGAATGAAACTGATATATTGATATTAACTCCAAATGATTCGATAATATTGAAGTCAAATTATTACCAAAAAGTAATTTTTTTGTTTTGTTTGCATTTAACCTTGCAGTGTGTTATTTAATTATTTATTTATTTTTGCTTTATTCAGTAATGGAAAAGGAGGTTGCTCGTTTTGATTTCTATAGTTTCTCACATTTTTCTTTGTCATTCTTTATTTTCTAATGACTTTTCTAAATCTCCTTTAGAGATAAGTTCTCGGGGTCTTAAATCAAAGCTGCAGAGACTGAAACCTGCTGTATAAACGGGATTGTCCTGTGTTAAGGGCAGGATCCGCCATGTAGAGCAACACACCCATGTCAAACATTGAACTTTGGCTGCATTGTTAGGCTCAATCAGCTTGTTGTTCTTTTCTTTGCAGGAACTTTTCTAGGATTGCTGAATCTGAAAATGGCTTCTTTAGACAGAAGGAGTCATTAGAAACAGCAAGGCTGTTGTTATTGTTGCTGGATACTGACTCTTAAGAAATAAATCAAATTGGACTTTCACAATGGCTGACCAAGGAGGCACAGTGGGTCGTTTGAATGATTTAGAGGTTTCAAAACCTGATGATTCAAATGAAAAACCAAAAACAGCCGAAGGTCAAAAGCCACAAGACAGTGACACCACTGAAGGGGAGAGAACCGAGACTACAGATGAAGAAGAAGAAGATGATGAAGACGAAGAGGAGGAGGAGGAGGAAATGGCAAAATCAGCACATTTTGAGGCGACCACTTTACCGTATCCTGGAGATTTAAACAAGAAGCTGCAGTTGGAACAGAAAGAAGATCTATTTGGGTCTGAGGAGAGGGACACTGGGATCAGTCAGGGGGAGAGTCAGGATCTCTCAGAGGAGCGAAGCCAAGAGGAGGTTGATGGTAGGAACAAGTGGAGAGAGAGCATGCCTGAGGGTGAAAGGTGGAGGGACGACGAGATTGAGCTGCAGAGGCACAGCAAAGAGGACGGTTCACTCGCAGACGATGAGCATGAGGACGATGAGGAGGAAGCGGATACAGTATGGATTTCAGAGAAACCTTCTATGGGTTTCACCCCACATGTCATGATTGTGTGTCCAAATGCCAAGGAGCAGCCGGAGGAGAACCGGGACCTCGGGGAGCAGGTGGTGGAGAGGCAGGTGCCGATGGAGTATGACCCTGCTGCACAGTTCAGCTCTGAGTGGGAAGATCAACCGGACGAGTACTGTGAGTGGCTGACACAATCTAATACCACAGTCATCAAGACTAACAATAAAAGGTGTATTAGTTTGACACTTTTTACTGCTTTCAGGCCTGTTTATTTTTTTAAGCCTGATGCAATTCCAGTCAAATTATATAATCCAGTGATTTTGAAGTTAGTAGAACTGAGGTAAGTTGGTGACTTTAAGCGATTTCTTCACCTTGGTAAGCATGTGCTGGCGCTAAAAAGAAACCACTGTCTTATGAAGGCTGTGTTAGCTGGGATCAGTCTATCATGCTTAATAAATAATCAGAATAAATATCGGCCAGCCAACATTAGCAGATTATTTATCTGCACCTTTTCTTTTTGTTTTGTTTGGTGTTTTGTTCTCTTGGACACGTTGCTGTCATGTTTTTAACCAAAAGCACCATCAGCAGGGCTTCCACGGGTCATTAAAAATCATTAAAAGTCATTAAATTATAATTTTTTTAATTAAGGCCTTAATTGGCATTAAAATTCATTAAATTTGATAATCGAAAAGAAGCTTGAGGTGGAGAGAAGGCTAGAGAATGAGGGAAAAAATGCTAATTTGAACCAAAGTAGCGGGAAAACGAGGAACTCGGGACATGGCTGCAGCCTGGCCATGGTGAAGATGACGAAGGATTTTGCCTTGTATGTATGTATATATATATATATATATATATACATATACATACAAGTCATGGGTACTTGTTGATGGCATTAAGATTATTTTTAAGAGCATTACAATGCATTAAATAACAGTTACTCATTTATGTATAAACCCTGATCAGATCAAAATGTGTATTTTTTTTCAGTCAACATCTAATGAGGTACATCTAATTTTAGTGTAATATTGAAAAGTAAAAATATTTCCTGAATATCTTGTTGCAGTTTATTAGTCCATAGGTTATTCATACTTGCTGGTGTTCACCTTTCAATCGTCCCTCAGGCTGCATTGGTTCCTACCTATTCAAACAATTTATAGCTGATTAAGCCTTTTTTTTTCTCTTATGTTGAATTTCTTTCTTTAATGATTACTGGGTGTGCTTCTGTTCCTCAGATGTGTGCGGGGGTGTTTGCAGTGAGAAGCTAGGGCTGGTTTTATCCACGGTGGCTGGAGCGCTCCTCTTCCCCCTGCTGGTATGGGCTGGATATGCCCTGCTTCCTTTTGACTACCCACATCTGGAGAGTCCCCCCCTCAGAGTCCTATACACGCTCCGCTGCTCCTTTTTTGCCATCATCCCAATCATCCTTGGTAAGACATCCCTGATGCGTCTAGTGAATCTTGCTCTGATATCCTGTATTGAAGGGCAGGTGTGTCTGTGCAGGTGTGATGGTCCAGGGAATTGCACGGCTGCGCTTCAGCGCTCTGAAGCCCCTCTATCAGGGCAACCTGGTGAACAAGGAAGTGATGGTTCACTGGCACTACGTCAACGAGTCGCTGTCTCTCTTCCTTTTCTACTTCCTGCAGCTTGCTGTCATGGGAACCTACATCAGCCAGGACTTGGTTAAGCTGGTGCCTCTGCTCAGCATCATATTTGTTTTCGGCAGGTAGGTGTGATTTTTATCTGCATCCTGTAATTTATAAAAACAAACTATTGTTTCACTGAAACCAAGCTTTAGGTTTTATACATCTGCTGTGAAAACTTTATAACACTTCATGGAAATCTATATTTTTTAAATATTAGATTCTAATAGTTTTTACTCTGTTTTAGTTATATGCTTGGATAAAAGCCATTATCACTTAAGTAAAATCAGCAACACTGTAAACCGAAAAGGGTGACAGTTTCTTGCTAATATTTTTACCTGTACATTTAATGTGGATTAGTAGGTAGTTTATATAGAGAAAAATGTTAAGTTAAATGTTTTGCAAAGCCTTTCCCTAGATGGTTTTTAGTTTTGTACAAAGCAGGGTTCCTGCAGATCCATTGGCATTGAATTCTTCAATATAAAATCAAGGCCTTAATTGGTATTAAAATGTCTTAAATCAGGTTTTCATAGGTCTTAAAATAGTTACCTCATCATAAATAGAATTTTATTTTTGTAATCTATATCGAGCATTAAAATAATTGACAATATTTTTCTTACATTTACCAAACCGTTCGCTGTAACTGTTATTGGTTCCCTCCCGATAGTGGAACCAGTAAAAACAATGTTGCAGCCGGACCTATGGGTGATGTGCCACTAACTTTTTTATCTGGACAACATGGGGAAGTTTAAATTAAATAAAAAATAAGCAATCTATCCAAGAGTTTTCTGCACGGCTAAAACCACTGCCAGGGAATGTAGATGAAGCACGATGCGAATCAAGGCAGTGGAGACACGTCTGTGAAGCTTGAAACTCAAAACAGCGCCAGTAGAACCAAATCTCCGGATAATGTTTGGCTGTATGGCGACAATGAAAGTAGAGGGATTGAGAAGGAAACAAAAAAAGTTGTTACAAATAGTGTTGCAACGATACCAGCATCGGGCGGGGCACAGATCCTGCACTAAAATGGTGGTATCAGTATCGGCGAGTAAAAACAACTAGGGCACCGATACCATTTTGAGAGCCAAAAGTTTATTCAACTACTGTCACCCATTCCAGGCAGGCAATAAAAAGTTCTACTGGATTCACTTTGTATTCGTCTTTTTCCTGCTTCACAAAGGTAGGCAGCAGCTTTACAAAGCCATGATGGCAATTATTTTACATCCAAGTAGTATGCAGTTCTTCATATTTATATATATATATATATATATATATATATATATATATATATATATATATATATATATATATATATATATAAACACACACATCAATTTCAAACAGATGGTATCGGTATCGGCCAATACTGCACAGCCGGTATCTGGGCCAAAAAATGGCATCGGCGCAACACTAGTTACATATATATCTGTTATTTGTGTGTTTTTAGTTTTCTTCCCATATGGAAAGTTTTTCAAAAATTTGAAACACATCTACTGGGTAGGAAAGTAATGGTTTATGTTAAAATAAACATTTGGGGTAAATTTGTTTTTTTGTGTTTATTGTACAGTTGGTCTTCAATTTTTATTTTAAGTGGCACTAAAAAGTCTTAAAAGGTCTTGAATTCAACTTGCCTTATGCTGTAGGAACCCTGACAAAGGCTAGGGAAAGGAAAACCTGAAGGGCTAAATATATATATATATATTTTCAATATGCTGAATTAAGAAATAAAAAAATGAGTACATCATTATGTTTTAAAATGTCTTGTACCAGCTGTGTTAAATACCGATTGAATGAACAAACAAAAATCATCTCTTACACATTATTAAACTAGACATATTTAGAAGATAACTAAACAGGAACCTAGTGACCTACTGAATAAAAAAAAGATAAAATATGTGCAACATGTGATTTCCAGTGTGCAGAGATGTAAAAACTATCATTAAAATACAGGATAAGGTATTTACCGAGTCTTTTTATTTGCAAACAGAACTACATTAGGTTAATCCCGCATCCACAGCGTAAATAATTGTAGACTTTGCATCCCTTCAAATTTTAGCATCACTTTGCTCCTGAGTTACTTCTCATGCAAATACACGAGGCTCCGCTTAATGCTGTGTTCACACCAGGCGCATTCAGGGCGTCAAAGCGTCAGGTTTACATACAAAGTATACGGGGGGCGCAGTCGAGAAGTCCACCGGACTGTCCGAGCGTTAGGAGCGGCGCGTTCGAGCATTCCTGCATTCCTGCACCCGAATGTCGGATTATCTGAGCGTTTGCCGCTGGAGTTTTTTGGTAAATTGAACTTTTGGCGCTGGATGCCAGATAGTCAACTAATCAGAAAAGCTGATTCATTTTTTTTTAGGCAGGGATACACTACCTGCAAGCTGTCATTGCCTCTGCAGAGATTCTGCATATGGAAAATTAATAAACATGACGGGAGTTATACTCCAAAGGTTAGAAAATAGCCAGAAGAATGGATTGTGTAGAAGGAACAGGGAGTGAGCTCTGATCATTATTGCTGCACTAAAACATTTTTTTATGTACTATGGCAGGGGTCGGCAACCCAAACTGCACAAAGAGCCATATTGGACCAAAAAAGGAAAAAATAAATTTGTCTGGAGGTGCAAAAATGTAAAACTCCTCTATCAGCCTCTTATGGCAACACAGGCTCTAAGGGCCGGATTTATCAAGATCCAATTTTGCGTGCAGTAATTTGCGCTCGCAAACTGGAATTTTGCGCGAGGGGCTGAACCATGGTTTGCGGGTGATTTAACAAGAGTGATTGCGTAACTGGTGGCAGGTGCAAAACTGTCGGAGACGCCCTATTTAAATGATGGTTTTGCGCGTTTTGTGGTTTGTGGCAAAGTAGTTTGTAGTCTGTACAAACTACTAGTGCATTAAGAAATTTAAATCTTACAGTGACCCCCAACAAAAAAAAAAAAAAAATAACTAAAATAAAATATATATATATATATATATATATAAATTGGCAACCTTTATTCCCTAAGGTGGTATGTGCTGCAGTAAAAAAAAAAAAAAAAAAAAAACAGGTGTTTTGTATTGGCCTGTGAGTGTGGATGAGATCCCCGCAGCATTTGGCACGTTGCTCCACAGGCGCAGGGGGAGAACCCCGAGCCCGTCGGACAGCACTTCTGAAAAAACGAGATTGGGAGATCCCAGCTCTCGCTGCAACCGTACGCTGGAATGACCCAAATGCAAAAAAGTGCAATGTTGCAAGGAATTTTGTGATATCTGGTATTGCGTGGGTCCTCCTTGTGGCTGGCTCCAAATCCATTCGGAGTTCCCCCAACAGCTCCAAAATGGCAATGCTGGATATACGATATGTTTTGATGATCGTTTCCTCGTTCATTCAAAAAATATTTACACGGAGTGAAAAAATGCGTTCTCTGCGTCTCCTTGCTTCATTTCGATGTCTCCTTCTTGCGACAATAACCGCTGCCATGTGTGCGCAATTACGCATACAGACCTTTTGCACCTTCTTTTGAAACGTGTTAAATATAGAGTCAGATAGCGTTAGCAAAATTGCTTTCAGGTTTGATAAATCTCTTTGCGAGTGCTAAATTAATATATTTACATGTTCTCCTCCCACAAGACGCACTTTTGCGTGTAAACGCCCCATACTGCATATTCATTGCAGAAAAAGTACTAAATGGATAAGAGGCGCTATTTAGCACGTTTTAAAGACCAAATCCTTTTAGCACGCTGTTGATAGATCAGTTTGTAAATTTTTTAGCGTGCGCAGTGAAATAGCTCACGTTTTTATACACGCAAACCTTTGATAGATCCGGCCCTAAGTGTATTATCCCTCTATAGAAAAGGACTATGTGGGCTTAAATATATAATAAGCATTCATGATTAAATGTTTATCCTGGAGCAAATGTCACATAGCAGCATGAGGTGACGGACGAGCAGTGAACACTCTCACCGCGCGCCGCTTCACCACTCTTCACTATGCAGTTTAGGTTTTGTTGCACTGATGAAATTATAGAAAAACAATAAAGAATTCTTTCTATGGTGGATGTGTTTCTGTTGGGAGGAGTTGATTGAGTCATAAGGAACCAAGCAGGAACTGACATCCATCAGAGCAGAGCTCTCTAACCCTGAAATCCCACATCCTCTGTCACCAGCATTCCTTGGTGTGATTTATATTTTGAGGATTTGGGGAAAGATGGAAGAAAGTTCACATACCTGCATCAGAGCGCTACCTGTTTGATCTGTGGACGCTTTTCCATCCTTGCAACCAAACTAGCAGCAGTAGTGGAGTTTGAAGATGCAATCCACTTCTTAAATCTATCTTTGCGCTCGTCTAATTTATCCAGAAGTTCTGTAATCACACTTTTTCTCTCAGGCTAAAGATCCACAGATCCGGAGCCACGGGTTGCCAGCCTCAGAACAATGTTGAAAATGTTTATAAATGCCAAAATTAACTAGAAATGTTAAAAGCTGTCGATCAAAAAATATTCGATTGTATATTCTGGTAGTTGCGTTTTTTACCACTAACCTTAAAAACTTTATATTCACTTCCAGCCGCTACAAAGGGCAGCGGGAAATCACCCACAAACTGCCGGTGTCGTGCAAAGGTAGATATCCCCGACAGAATTTGTAGCCCATCGATGAGTTCAATATGCCTAAATTTAATGAGGGTAGTACAGCATACAGAAAAACTAATAAAGTAAATGAAGCTAAGCTGCTCTCTATCTTTAAGCTACAAAACGGAGCAGATGATCCAGCGTCTGACCCAGCATCCAAGTTTCTGCGTTTGCATGTTTTTTGACGCTCCTAACACCTTTGGTGGGAACGCAGCATAAGAATGAACAGCATCTTCTAGTGGATGACGGTAATATTGCAACACTGAAAGAAATTCCCTTTAAACTGACATTAATTGGAGGAACAAATTTATATCTAATAAACAGTTATTTGTTTACATCCTTGGTAAATAAACATACAAAACATGAAGCACAAAGGATTTCATGATGACTTACAAAAACATAAGATAAAGCCTTCTTGAGTTAATTTAGTGTTAAAAAAATTTTAATACAATTATATTGCATAAAAGTTCCTAGGTATATAAAACTAAATTCTTTCTAGCATAATTTTGTTTTTTATTTTCTGAAATTCAGTTTCTCCTGCAAAAATGTAATTTAGAAAATATGTTATTACAGTTCAGTGCAGGATTGTGATTTTGATCAGGAGGAATCTTATTTTAGTGATCTACAAACGGAACAACAGAGAGAAGAGTGCTTTTAATAAATATAAAAACGGTCTTCCCACTTCATATAAACTTTTGCATTAACTTGAGCAACAATCTTCTTCACCATCTTCCTCTCCTTTGCAGCTGTAGCGCTGTTTCTTTCTCTGTTAAACACATTCTCCTTTTTTTAATTTCTGCATTAAATTCTCTGGTTCCAGTGGGGTGAAATAGGCACTTACTGTTGTCATGGTAACCCGTGAAAACCGGGCTCCACTGATAATGGCTTTTCATGCTTGTTACGCACGCGTTTAACTCTAAATGGACCTATTTACAGTTTATTGGACTAATTCATAGCAGCCATTGCGTAACCGAAAACTCAAGAGTTCCTGACTTTAGGTTAGATCAATTTAGAGTTGCAGATTTGAATCTGAGTTTGTTAAACCTGCTTCCTGAAACAGACCCCAGGAGTTTTTCTAATATAAATTCATTCAAAGTAAAACCTACAGGGTGTCATACCAGGTTAGGAGAACCAAATAACTGAAGTTGTTTATGTAGACCACGAATGTAGTCAGCTCACTTTAAACCAAATGATATTACTTCTGGTGTTGTCTTGTACTTTGGATGGTCTTAATAGACAAATGGCTCCTTATCAGTGACAAACGCAGCTTTGTCTTGGCAGAGTTCATGTGTTGCTTTTATCTCCCAAACTAATCAGTGAGTCATCATCGGAATTTTTTTTTCCAGCTCCTCGTTTCCTTATGTAACTTTCTTGTCGTTAACCGTTGATAGTCTGGAGGGGTTTGCTTGTTAAGGAGTTATTAATCAGATCCTGCTTGTCTAAAGAGGTTATGTTTTACTTGATAATCAAGCTTGTTTATGTTGCAAAACTGTTAATGGCTTATTTGCTTTTATGTTAATTATTATTATTATTATTTTTTTTTTTAAGCCATCCAGTTATTTATGAGGATGAAATACAAAAAGAAACAACACTGCTTTCAAAGAAGTAATTGAGCTGAAAGCCTGATTTTTAAAAGTGCAGCACCACCTCTCTTATTTAAGTTTTTCGGTGTTCCTGAATAAAGCCCAGAGATCCTGCTGATCGTTCCTGTTCCTGACGTGAGGCTCATGCCTCCCTCTGCTCTGCAGGCTCATCTACTGGCTCTGCCTCTCTCTGGAAAGCAGCATCAGGGGCTTTGGCTTCGGCTTCTCCTTCTTCCCCATACTGGTGATGCTGGGCGCCAACCTCTACTTCGTGTGCGCGTCTGTCGGACAGGGCTCGGTCTTCGATGTGGCGCCGCCCGCGACGCCTCCGCCACCCAGGCTCCGCTGGTGGTTTTAGAAAGAGCTGAGATCCAAAACGGGGTGAGAGAAGAAGCTACAGCAACTTGAGTAACCCTCAGGAAACACGAGTCACTCAGGCGGATCTCACTGTTAGTTTATTATGTTGTAATTGTTAAGATTTGTGGAGACACTAAGGTCTTTTCAGTAAAACTGTGCGCAGTTGAGGTGCATGTTTACAAGAAATGGAACAGAAAACAAATCAGCTCAGGTTGGATAAATAAACACTAATGACTCCTGTCAACAGGAGCTTCTGTTCAACACAAGGACCTTATATAGTTAAACTACTGATTTTGGTAAAATAATGTTAATAATAATGTTTTCTATTTTATTCATGCATTTACTTTGGTTTTCTTAGAAAACAGTGGTAATCCGATGAATATAAAGATAATCGACAGTTGTCTGTTTTTGAACTAATGCAAATAAATAAAACTTTGGTTAAAAAAAATCAAGAAAATTAAAATATTTTCAACTTGACTCCTAAGAGCTCAAAAAATCAAACAATAAATGTGTTTTATAATTATTTTTTACTTTATATTTTTTCTTTCAAATATATTTTTTATTTCGTTTTGCGCACTGCTGTTCTTGAAAACCTTGAAAGTTATAATTGTCTTCGTTTTGTTTTTGGTTGAAGTTCCTCTTTATTTACAGCAACATAAGCTGCTGCTGTGCTATTCTGGAGAATCCCTTTTTTTTTCTCTCTTGAATGATGTCAAGGAAATTTGAAAAAAGCTTAATTCAAACATGCAATCCAATAAAGCTTTATAAAAAAATAAAAGACTGAATGACTGTTAGCCGTTATTGATGGTCTGTTTCCTGCAGAGGGAGTTGATGTTAAATAGATCAGAGTTCAGGGGAGAACGTGGGGCATGTTACCATAGCAACCTGTCCCACACATCAAACGACACACAAACACTGGAAGGAGAAAACTTAAAGCTTGTGTAAAGAGATTTCTATCATTCCTCCTCCAGCCGTCGGAGGGAGGAGCTCAAACCTGTTGGGCTGTTTTGGTTTAGTTTCGTTTATCCATTTAAACTAGCTTTAAGACCGAGACCTTTGATTTGGCTTCAGAAGATCTTGGCATATTATTAAAATACAAGATACAATACAAAGTACAATGGTTTTATATGCCTTAAAAAAACAAAAAACCCTTGACTTATTTACTGTTATTAAACAGAAAAAAAATCAGTGTAAATTGGAATTAAAAGGAACTTGGTGTATTTTCCCTTCACTGGGGTTGTGCGTGCGTACAGTATAACCACCTGCACGCTTACACATACACTATATTGCCAAAAGTATTTGCTCACCCATCCAAATTATTGGAATCAGGTGTTCCAATCACTTCCATGGCCACAGGTGTATAAATTCAAGCACCTAGGCATGCAGACTGTTTTTACAAACATTTGTGAAAGAATGGGTCGCTCTCAGGAGCTCAGTGAATTCCAGCGTGGAACTGTGATAGGATGCCACCTGTGCAACAAATCCAGTCGTGAAATTTCCTCGCTCCTAAATATTCCACAGTCAACTGTCAGCTGTATTATAAGAAAATGGAAGTGTTTGGGAACGACAGCAACTCAGCCACGAAGTGGTAGGCCACGTAAACTGACGGAGCGGGGTCAGCGGATGCTGACGCGCATAGTGCGAAGAGGTCGCCAACTTTCTGCAGAGTCAATCACTACAGACCTCCAAACTTCATGTGGCCTTCAGATTAGCTCAAGAACAGTGCGCAGAGAGCTTCATGGAATGGGTTTCCATGGTCGAGCAGCTGCATCCAAGCCATACATCACCAAGTGCAATGCAAAGCGTCGGATGCGGTGGTGTAAAGCACGCCGCCACTGGACTCTAGAGCAGTGGAGACGCGTTCTCTGGAGTGACGAATCGCGCTTCTCCATCTGGCAATCTGATGGACGGGTCTGGGTTTGGCGGTTGCCAGGAGAACGTTACTTGTCTGACTGCATTGTGCCAAGTGTAAAGTTTGTTGGAGGGGGGATTATGGTGTGGGGTTGTTTTTCAGGAGCTGGGCTTGGCCCCTTAGTTCCAGTGAAAGGAACTCTGAATGCTTCAGCATACCAAGACATTTTGGACAATTCCATGCTCCCAACTTTGTGGGAACAGTTTGGAGCTGGCCCCTTCCTCTTCCAACATGACTGTGCACCAGTGCACAAAGCAAGGTCCATAAAGACATGGATGACAGAGTCTGGTGTGGATGAACTTGACTGGCCTGCACAGAGTCCTGACCTCAACCCGATAGAACACCTTTGGGATGAATTAGAGCGGAGACTGAGAGCCAGGCCTTCTCGTCCAACATCAGTGTGCAACCTCACAAATGCGCTTCTGGAAGAATGGTCAAAAATTCCCATAAACACACTCCTAAACCTTGTGGACAGCCTTCCCAGAAGAGTTGAAGCTGTTCTAGCTGCAAAGGGTGGACCGACGTCATATTGAACCCTATGGATTAGGAACGGGATGCCACTTAAGCTCATATGTGAGTCAAGGCAGGTGAGCAAATACTTTTGGCAATATAGTGTATCTAGACATGTCACAACCTGAGCAGCAATTTAATAACCTGAACTGCTTCAGTTGGATAATATATACATGTTTAAAAAAAACAACAACTGTTAAACGGAAGCTCTCAATATGTGCTGCCTTCCTTATTCAACCATTAACACTTCAGTGTTACTGGTCTGTGGGATGTTTAAAAACCTTAAAAGGTTAAATATATTCACTCTTTAACAAAGTTTAGCGTCTTCAAAAAGCTGCTGGTTCAAATCCTATAATCTTATTTTTCCCACCAATTTTGAGGATTAATTGCAGAACATTTATTACCACTAAAACCAACAATCTAGAAGCTCATGATGTTAAAATCTTTAAGCTTCTGTTCTGGTCTGACTTGCAGAGGTAAAACACTCCGAAGCCAACACAAATAACAGATCCTCTAAATTTGGACAAAAACTATTTATTCCTTTAGGTGTATGAGTAAAGTTTTTTTATTTTGAGCTTCCATATGAAATAAAAAGTACGAAAAGTTGTTAAAGCTTATTAAACATCTCTAATATCTTTTACAATGAGAAAAGTTGTTTGTTATAAGGATAGTTGAAACATTAACACTGCATCTAAATTTTGTACAGTCGGGTTTGAAATTAGTTTATATTTTGTTTTAAATCCTTTATTCAAGGTTCAATGACCAGGATGCTGAGATCTAGTAGTCTGAACTTGTTTGGCTGGAAACTGTTTTGGTGATTGTAATCAGAAAGTTTTATTGCTTTAGGTAAATTCAAGCAAATATCTGATTTTAAAAAAGGTAAAATATTGCTACTGTTCAACAACTATACATTAAAAAAATGTCCAGGCTGTTCTTTTTTCAGTGTTTTAAACTCACTGCCAATATACACAGTCAAAACTATTAATTTATGGCAGATCTTTCTATTTGGAAAGAATAATGGATGGATAAACAAATGAAAGGATAGATGTGATGAAATGAACGGAACGATTGATCAACCAATGGAGGAATGGACAGATTAATGGATGGACAGTCAATCATTTCCCATTTTAACGGCGCTCTGTTTGGGAATAAAAGGTTTCTTTAAACTCACCTGTAAAACTAACATAGCGGTTTTCCTCTGTGCAGCTTATGAACGGAAGGCTGATCATCCTGCTGTTTCGTAACAAAACCACAGAGATATATTTACCGTAATAAGGATTTAGTTAGCTATTCAGGATTTGACTTTATTTTGAAAAAAAAGGAACATCTTTGAAAGTAAAGATCAAAATGACCAAAACCATCTAAAGAGGAAGAGATGTGGGGCTATGGGAAGATTTATGGATTACAGCTACAGCTGAAAAAAAGTTAAATACTGTATAAAAGGGTAATACTTCTTATTCATCTCAGGAAGTGAAACTGTTATTTCACATATTCATTATAAATAGTGACATATTTGAGGCTTTTTTTTTTATTGTAAGAAAATGTAAGAAAAGTGTGCGTCTCAGAAAATCTTGTTTTAAGCATAAATGTCAGGCTAGTGAACCGTATTCACCGTGGATGGAGGCGATCAGCCTGCGGCCCCGTGTAGAAGTAATGGAGGTCCACATTGTTTTTGATAGCTGCCTTCAGGTCATCAGACTGACCAATAAAGACCAGAACTGAATCAATCAAAGGACTTCAGAGAACCCAGTTGACCTACACCAGCAGATGATAATGGCCTCTTCTCTCTCTCCAGACCCTGAAACCTGAATTACAAAGTGAAATACATAAATTACTTTAATCTGAAAACAGGACTTTGGATGCAAAGCAACAGTTTAGCTGCTTTTCTTAGACCAGAAAAGACACTACTGACAGCAGCTGCATTTCCATTAGAAAGGAGCGCAAAACTGTTGATTTTCTGCTAATTTGGTAAACGCAAACTTAGGCAATTAAGGGTTTTCCCCCTAGATAACAAATACAATTAAAACTGAACATAAATACGTTTGTTCAGGCAGTAACTCTGAAAACAACATGGCAGCAGTGGATTAAGTTGTGACACCATATTATTTCAAATAAATACCTTTTGTTTTACAGTATTATTTTCTGACTCACTAACTTTTGTTTAATCTGTAGGACTTAATCATCATTACAATAATAAAAGACCGGAATATATCACCCTGTGTATTGTTTATATAAAAACGAGTTTCACCGAATATTGCACTTTTATTTTTAAGATGTACCTACATATATTTATTTCAGGTGTTTGATATTCTAGTTTAGATTGGAGCTGCAGGATGAGTTTAGCACATGTTGCTGGTGAACTATGAATGAGTCGCTTCATCATGACCCAGTTAGCTACAGTGTCAGCTACTGATGATGATGAGAGCTGTTATATCATGGGTTCACTTTAAATATGAGAGAAGAAATAAATCGCATTGTAGGATTAAAAACAACTTGTTTATGGTGAAAAGTAAGTATAAACAAGCACGATGTTTTCCACTGACAGACTTCTTTAAGAAGCTCTTCTATCCTCCACTCGTTAGCTGTAATAATGGAACCTGGTTGAGCTTGTTATCTGTATAAAAGTCACCTGTCCACAGCCTCAAACAGTGAGGCTCAATCAGAATACCTCAAACTGTAGCTCCTATCCCTTCACTTTTGATAGGGTGAACAGTAAGAACACCATAAAAAAAAAAAATAATAATAATAATCCGGACAGCCCTCAGCCTTATGGACGTTATCAAATAAATCCTGCGGTGGTCAATTTGAATACAAAAACTAAAGTTACCCAAATGTAGTGAACAGATGGAACGCTCCTTTACAAAACATAAAGATACAAAACATTAAAAAATCTAACATAAAGAAATAATGATTGTTTTTTTTTAAACTCTAGCAATCATATAGCTCCTTGCAGCAGCTAGGAATGTCAGAAGGTTCTTTTGGGCTTAATCCGGCTTCTGCTGACTGCACTGATTGCTGACACACTTCTGCCATCCTTACCGGTTTGGGGCATTTGGGTCGATCCTTAAGACTCCAAACCCAACCATAACCAAGACCAAAAAACTGCTAAAGGAACAAAGGTGTAGCTCTACACCGGGCTGAGAAGAGCGAATCTAAAAAAGGTAGGTGGGTCGGTGGGAATAAATCAACAGTGGGAGCAATTGGATAAAAAGACCATTGATAATCTCCCTTAATCTAGCACCTCAAGTAACATATTATCCCTTGGGATCAAAATAATTAAAAGGGTGGGCCAAAAGTCCCACATCTGCACAGTGAAACCCGATGGATGACCTGGAGAGAGCTGGGACCAAAGCAACAGAAGCTACCATCAGTACCACACCACATCAAGCAGGACTCAGATCCTGCAGTTCCTGCTGTGTCCCGGCTTCAGGTCCGTCTGTAATCTGCTAGAGAGCATATGGATGATCCAGAAGAGAAACGGCATCCTGTGGCTGATTAAGGCTGGAAGAAGAAGAATGCTGAGCTGCCCAAAAACACCATGCCTACTGTGAAGCATGGGGGTGGAAGCATCATGCTGTGGGGCTATTTTTCTGAGATCAGGATGACTGATCTCTGCTAAAGAAGAATAAACGGGATCATATATATACATATATGTCTGTAAGCTTGAACCTCCTTCCATTAGTGAAAACAATGAAGATGGAAGGTGGCTGGGTCTTGCTGCCGAGCAACAGCCCCCAAACACCACTGCTCTAGAGGAGATGTTATGGAGGGATGGACCAAACCTGCAGCTAACCTGGTGAAGACTGTCGGAAAACGTCTTACCTCTGTTTGTGCCAACAAAGGTTATGTCACAAAGTATGAAGTTGAACTTTTATCATTGACCAAATACTTATTTTGCATAATAGTCTACAAAATACCATTTTTAATAAATCCTACAATGTGATTTCCTGGATTCTTTCACCTCATTTTGTCTCTCACAGTTGAAGTGTAGCTATGATGAAAATTACAGACCTCTATCGTTGTTTTAAGTAAGAGAACTTCAATCAGTGGCTGACTAAATCGTTTTTTTCCCCAATCATTAATCTGGTTAAGGTGGAACCGACAGGATGATGGGACGGATGGATGGACAAATAATTAACGAGTAATAAGAGAACAGATAAAACTTGTAGATCAGCAGTCAGGAAGTCTTGAAATCCATTTATTTTCCTTCCATCTTATTGATGAGA
Source organism: Cyprinodon tularosa (assembly GCF_016077235.1). Classification (NCBI taxonomy): domain Eukaryota; kingdom Metazoa; phylum Chordata; class Actinopteri; order Cyprinodontiformes; family Cyprinodontidae; genus Cyprinodon; species Cyprinodon tularosa. Next base: position 1,358,932 of record NW_024038331.1, read on the forward strand.
CTGCTAATGAACCCTGGATCTAACGTTCTGCTTGTCTTGCAAAAAAAAACCCAAACTTAATACAATAAACAATAAGCTGGCATGATTAACAGTTTTTTTCAGCACCATAATGATAACCGTTTCATCACAGGTCATGAAAAGCCGGCTAAATTTAGCCGTGTAGTTCTCACCAAATCTGTGGAAACAGAACCGGAGCTAAAAATCACTGTAACACTTTCTACACACACACAAAAAAATAAAACAATTAAACCAAACAGATCCGGTGTCATTTCACTCAGTTTGTCTATTTAATATATAAAATACGGTAAAACATACGCAAAAAGGATAAAGGTTTCAAGGGACTTGGATACTTTGGTACAACAAACACTTTTTTTGTAAAAGCGGTATAGAATTTAATAACATATCAGTGCATACTTTGTATATGAAAATATACACAAACTGTATATCATTCTCAAAAAACAAAACAAAAAAAGAACAAAAACAGAAATATCTTCTTTACAATAAAACCCAAAGCAGACCAGCTCAACACAATATATTAGCTATAAATTTCATCTTTAGTATTTCATATGCTACATTATTCTGAGCTGTTTAAAAACTCATTTGTGATGCATGTCCTTATCCTTACTGTACGTAACATAAGCTTAGCTGTTACCTGTGTCCCATGCATGTTTATTTTTTTTTTATATTCCATGAATGACTAATTTCTGGCGTTCCACATTTTTTTATAAATATATTCTATATCTTGATTAAAACTGCAGCATTTAACTGGTATTTCCTTCATTGCATTTGCTAATACCACAAGAACTGATCGTGCAATTTTCGGCAACATGTTCCGAAATGAAAAGGAAACCAGTACTGTATGTTTATGATAAGGAAGATAAAAGAGTCTGAAAAAAACAAAAAAAAACAGCTGGCTATCCTACACAAAAATATAGCAGTAAAATAAAAGCTCCAGAATATCATCATCATCATAATAAAACAGACGTCTGAACTGTCACCAGCACAAATCAATCCAAAAATAGTGAGTCTCTAAAAAACATTATACACAACAGGATGGGGTGCAGGTTTCCTCATATAGATTGTCTTGTCACTAAACCGCTGGATTGGACAGAGAAATTCTCTTTGCAAAGTAACAATGAGATAGATCGTAGTGGCGTCACATTTCATTCGCCCACCGGGAGAGTCGGTAGAAACTGGTCACGCTTTGTGTTGGTGAATATGAAGCTGAGGCGGGTTATCTTAACACAGAAACAGGAGCACATACTGGCTTTTTTGTGCTACAGAAAATCGATATAAATAAACTTCGGAAGAAGAACTGATTTAAAAAAAAGCTAAATAAAAATCATTTTTTAAGTGCTGGTTGTTAGTGATAATGCACCTCTGCTAAAGATATCAGAAAAAAAAAAATTAAACTGAATTTGCAAAATTGGCAGCAAGGACAGCTTTTCTAAATTTACCTTCAGTTCCAGTTGATCAGAGTGTGTTGAAGTCTTTGATTAATAATCAAAAATGGGGATACACACTTGACAATGCAGGCCCACTTCTCTTATAAACTCTTTAAAATGAGAAACATGACATTTTATTTCAGAAAAATTAATCATTAAGAGAACAAATGCAGGTTAAAACTACTGGAACCTGCAAACAACACAGGAGTTTATTTTACTACCATGAACAGTGAAAATATCTCCCAGCTTCAAATCATTGGGTCTAAAAAAAAAATCCAAATTGACATTACTTGAACTTTTATAGAAGAGATTTGCTTAGTTAACAATATCAATGGGAGAAGGACTGAAATAAAATAAGAATTCAAATAAAACTACTGCAGATTTGGAGCTTCGACAGAGGATCTATGATGCTGTGGGCCTTTTCTCTGCTTCATTCCCAGGGAATCTAGTTCTAGTGCACAGAATAAGTCTTCAAGAAATGAGGTGGACTCTGTAAAGCTAAAAATTAGTCACCACTGGGTGTGTTTATAAGATAATAGTCAACACAAACCTGTTTCACACAAGAAAGAGTCTCTATAAGAGAAGGGCATCTAGAGCAGCAATACATCTCCACAGTAGGAGGTAATTTAGGAGGCTTTTGAATACATCATTACCAGGAGTGCAAATAAGCATGAGGGATGCTGCTTTTTTTCTTATTATTAGTACAAATTATTGAACTGTGATTATTCTGTAATTATTCTGTTCTGGTTGAGCTACATCCTAAGGTTCATATTCACACACAAATACAGAGAAATAAGCTATTTTCTTATTTCAAAAGGAAAGTTTAGCATCACTGATCATCAATTAGGTTTAGAAGTGGATCAATGTGACTCATTACTAGACAGAATTCAGAATTTTCCAAATACCCAGCATCAGATTAATAAGAAACTAAGCATTTCTTGTGCTTTCTAAGAAAGGGGGCCCTTTTCTCATTCAATTTAGAAAATATTGTTTTCGTTTCTGAAAAGAAACCAAAACAAGATAAACGGAGAGTAAATGAAAGAGTAATTTATTAAGTCTTAAGAGTCTTATCTTTTTTATGGGCTATTTTTCAAGAGTAAACTGCATTGATAAAAACATTTGGATGTATCTAAATCACTTAATCAGAATCAACCGTAGGCAACTGCAATTATTTTCTATTGGTATAAACTAGAGATGCACCGACCTGCCAACCAACGCTCCAAATAAGCCCATTTTCATTTTAACTGCAGGCCAGATCCTGAACCCCTCCTCTTAAAATGCAGTAAAACTCGGGACTCATCCTTTTGGGTTTAAAAATACATTAACCAACACATTTAGGCTCAAGATTTGAGATGCCTACTTTGCTGCATAAATGGGGTCATTTCATTTGGATTCAAAGCCAATATTAAGGAACCTGCAGCTTCTCTGCTACTGTCCGAAGACAACAATAATCTGTACAAACGCTGAAAAGCTTGATCTGTGCATCTCTGGTGTTTCTTTTTAAAAAAATTATATTTAGGGGTCAAAAAAGCCACTAAAAAGCCACATCTGTGCGTCTGAAAGAGATATTTACCAGTTTACAGAAATTTCCGTTACCGTTTTCGTTTACCGATTTCTGACCGTCTGAGGTTTGTTCACAGAATCCAGGACTGTTGGTGTGGATAATCAAACTTCTCTACGCCTGGAGCTCCATCAGCAATCAAGAGAAAACTCTTCAATTAACCTGGGTTCACACACTTACAGACTAACTTCAATTGACAGATGAAACTTATCAAGAATATAACAGAAAATTGAAACCAATCTGCAAAGAGGAAAACTGGTATCATCTGTCTAAAACATTTTTACATGGTACACTTAATTTAAAGTGTATTTCATCTCCATTGCTAAGATATAAGTGAATGGCAGTGTCCTAATAATAATAATAATTCTAACAATAATAGTAATAAAGAGTTTACATCACGGTGTACGATTTACCTTCATTTGTGGGGGGTTTAAAGAGGTGTAGCGGGAGAATATGATAACACCACGACCAAGCAGGCCTCTGTGAGTGAGACAAAGTGCGCACGCCATCAACACTAGAATAAAATAGAGGATTACTGAAACTAGTCCGACACCCACCACCCACCCCCCCGCTTGAAACATCTCAAAGTCACACTCATATATGCGAACAGATCCACTGAGAATCAACACATTGCTTGTTTTTAGGGATACCTAGCAAAGTCTATGCAAATATACTCATTATGTACATACACGTGGTTGAAGCCAAAAAGCTATTTCACTTTTTCGCCGACTCAAAGCGGTAGAAATATAGAAAAAGTCTTTTTCCTTTCACTTTTCCAAACACGGCTATGGAGGGATATAGAGAGCTAAAGAGGACATCAAAGCTTTTGTATAAGGAGTGATTTTTTTTTACCTTTCTTTTTTCTTTTTTTTTTCTTTTTTATACAAAGTCGGAATTTCTACCTCTGGACGACTATAACGGACCTGCAAAACATGTTTAAAATACCAACATATAAAGAACACTTGGACTCCGAAGAACCAAATACTAAAGAAACAAAAAGAGGCTCGTTAAAGTTCCTATGCATCGTAAGTGGATGGTGAAAAGAAGAGGGAGTGGCTGGATTTCTGATCAGGAGCTGGAGGAGATGAGGTGAAGAATGGCGGGAGGAGCAACCCTTCGGTGAACACAGAGTCTGCAGTCAGTGTCCCTCCACTGAGTGCGACATTTGGCATTTGTTATCAAGAGGAGCTGATATTGGCACTCTGGCAGGGTGCTCGACTCCGGTCCGTTTGAGGGAGGTTTTTCATCATGGCGGCAATATTCCTACCAACAGGGTTCCTACACATTATTCATGGGAAAATCCCACATTTTTCCACATCAGAGCTGTCAGCCCTTTGTGTTAATTTTGAAACATAAACCTGCAGATGTCCATTAATCATCTAAAAGAGACGTTTCTACAGATGGTATGGTTTAAATATGTAACAGGGAAAAAACAGGAGGAAGGAAAGAAGGAGACATCTGACAGGAAGGAAAGGACAGAAGAGAGGAAGTGGAAAAGAAGAGAGGGAGCAAGGAGTGTAGAATGAACACCTCAAAGTGGGGAAAGACATATGGAAAGAGTGTGCACCAAGAGTGAAGGAACCAGGACACAAAAAAGGACACAAGAAATGCAAGTAAGACAAAAAGAAGGACATAAGGAAATAAAGTAGAGCAATAGGAAACAGAGTTACGGCACTAGAAAGGGAGGCAGCTAGGAAAATAGGACACAAAGAAGGAAGTAGGACACAAGAAAGAAAAGACACTAGGAAAGACAGTTAGGAATTAGGGGAAAGATTTATGGTGGAGAATAACGCCTTGAAATGCACATTAATTATTCAAATCTCTTATCCTGGACCTGGAAAACAAGGAAAGCAAATTTTAGATTTTTCCAGGCTGTGTAGAAACCCTGCACCCAAATGAAAACCCGTCAGAGTCCGAACAGTCGCAAGATTTCTCCAGGGTGAAGTTGCAGGAAAAGATGGACAGCACTCAATGGAAACAATGTGGGATTGTGAGAGCAGGAAGTGGAGCGTCATGCAGCAGGTGTCCCGTAAAGTCGAGGAGCCACCAATCCCCCGCTGGGAGCAAAGTCCTGGCTCCACGTCAATAGAATAGTCACTGAGAAATCACGGGAAAAATGTTCTGTGGTTGCGTCAAATTGCATAACAAAAAGGTCGAACACCTCAGAAATCACAACACAGGAGTCCATTCAAGCAAGAAGGCCTTAAAAATCTACAGTCCCTTAAATCAGGGGCCAAATCCAGCTGAGCTCAGAGCTTGATATCCAAACCAGTTTCTTTTTTTAAATTTTTATTATTTTTTGGCGAAGCCCTCCAAGTTCAGAATGACGGCATATGATGCAGGACAGGTGCAGAGGCGTGATGATAGTGTCACATGGCAGTGGGGCAGGGAGGGGGGCTATAATCAATGAAGGTGGTGCAAGTGTTTAAGAGTCAACCAAACTTCCCTGTATTTTAAAAAGAGGCTGCTCCTATGTGACCCAGGCATCCAATCTCATGCGCTTCACATTCCCTCCATCCTGGTCCGGTTCACTTGACACTCTGAGGAACTCTGTAGCGCCACCTCCTCCACCACCACCTCCACCTCCAGTAGTGCAACCACCACCGCCGCCGCCCGCAGCGCTGGCATCATCCCGATCGCTACCTTCAAAGGAGCTGGCGTTGCTACTTACGCTGTCTGCAGGCGAGCGGCCCGTCGGGGGCTCCAGGCAGAGCAGGGAGCTCGGATACTGAGGTGGAGCAGTCAGGATGCTTCCTCCAGAAACGGAGGATGGGGTGCTTGATGGGGGTGGAGCAGGAGGAGGACAGGGGGTACTCCGATCCCGGCCGGGCGAGACCGGCTCCGACTTGATGCTCACGCTGGAGTTTGTGTTGACAGTCAGCATGGCGCCTTGAGGTATGTGGGTCACCGGCCTGAAACGGGGTCAGAGGGGGAAAGAAAAAAAAAAGATGGAGGATGAGAGGCAGTGCTAAAGAATAATCATGATAAAAATTACTCTCTATCAGCTTTTTCCAGATTACAAACGAAGACTTTAAAGTTTTATTGACATTTTATGAGATGGACCACAACAAAGACGCCAACAATAGTCAATCCAAAGGAAAATATTCCAACAAATGTACTGAAGGTCGACCCCATCTTCCATGCGGAAGGATTTGGCATCTTTGAACATGAATTTTTAGGAGCCTTTGATTCTTAATTGGAATTATGTTTAGACTTTGACATCAACCAACTCCACTGAAGCGCTCTCTGTATGTCTAAGGTTGTTTTCCTTATTAAAGATAAATGTCTACCTTCATTTTCTGCCGTCAGAACTAACCTTCAATATTATACTGCCACTACTGTGTTTTACAACAGGGATGGTGTATTGAAGGTTACTTTTTTACAACAAACATTTTTGCATAAGGTCAAAAACCCTTGCAATGCGTTTTCAGTTTTCTCTAAAAGGTTTGTAGTGAACTGTCAAAGGGATTCTTGTGGCTTTCTTTCAACAAAAATAAATAAAAGAATAAATTTTCTCAATAAATGCCACAGTCAGGTTAATGACTTAAAAGTTGCCTACTAAAATAAAATAAAAAAATCATCATGCATTCTTCCTTCTTTTTCCAGGCATACACTGCATTATGTTGATCCATCACATAACATCCCAATAAAAGGATTCCTACACATTTATTATGCACAAACCCCCTCATTTTCCAGACCCAACTAAACAGATTTACAACATTCAAATGTCCAATGAAGAATTTCCAACACTGCACAAATTGAAATGTGCAACATGGATAAACAAGAAGGTAGTACAGATTAGGATGGAGCAAAGGAAAAGTACAGAGTATACTATCATGTAAAAAAAGAAAGGAGAGGGGTATGAAACAATGCAGTAAGGAAGGTAGGACACTTAGAAAGCAAAGAACGAATGGAAAAACAGGAAATAAAAGAAGGAGACAAGAAAGTATATGAGAAGGAAAGAAAATATGTTATAACAAGGAGGAAAGAGGACAGGAAATTGTATAAGGAGGGAAGGAAGGACATAAAGGACAGCAACAGGTCAAAGTAAGGGAGCACAAATAATTTTTCCCATCTCTCAATTAATTTTTCCATTTTTTCAAGGCCTGGAAAACTTTACCAGAATTTGTAGGAATCATATATTTATATATTTATATATATATATTTATATATATATATATATAAATAAAATAAAGCATTCATGTTTGAGGTTGTACAGTGACAAAATGTGAACAAGTTAAAGGGCTTGACTACTATTGTAAGGCACGGAAACAAGTCATTCAGCACGTTTAAAAAAAAAAGCATATGATCAGAAACCCAGAAGACCACTTGTGTCAGAACAGAACTCAACATTACAGAGCACAGCACCGACAAGGAGAAGCCACACCCAGTTATTAAACAACAGTCGTTTTCTGAGCCCTTTAAAAGCAACGCAACGCTGCTAACAGCTCCCAAAGGGTCAACAGAAGCATGAAATGATTGGTGTGATGTGACAGGGTGGTTTGCAGTGAGTCAGCAATGTGAAAAAACTCCAAATAAGGTGAGGGTAGGGGGTGGGTGGGTTTGATTGGGGGCTATCTGGTTAGAAGACATGGTGGAAACCTGAGCTCCGTCGCTTTCCTGTTTGACAGTAGGCATGCTTAAATGGGGGGGGTGGGGGGGACAGCCAAAAAGCAGTCACGAGACACACAGGAAAAAGGAAGTGTGATACAGTACCGGCCCAACCACTCATCTCTACCCAAGAGCAGGTTGGACGGAGAGCCAACACTGTGGGAAGAAAACAACATGTTGGAGCCCAAACCCAAAGGGAACAGGTGGATTAGAAGGCATGTGAGGAGAAAAGTGTGAAACATTACTGCAGGCAACATTTGAACCACTGCTGATCACGACAGCAGTAATGCTTTTTGTTTGCAACAGATCAAATATCACTATATTTTTAGGGTTGATATACATTTACCACTTATATTTCAGATCAGGGGCTTTTATAAAGATATAGAACAGTCTGTAAACTCCTCTTCTTTAACATAGATAACATTTATCATTTTAAATCCATTACAGCTAAATGTGTTACATCCTTTGCAGACATGAACAACCTTTAGTTTGCTTTTATCTAAAGCCAAATTCAGTTATACGCTTAAACGCTCACTAAAGCCGAGATAAGTACATTTCAAATGTGAAATACGGCACATGTAAGCTTTGTCTTCTTGTTTTTCTAGCTTCCCTTCAATTCCAATCCTGTACCAGCGAGAACATCAGAACATAGGTCCAGAAGATTTAATATCTTCATGAAATCAGCTTTCTCACAGATTTTGGACATTATTTTATACCTTAAATTGCTCTTCAGTAACATTTGTTATCATTTTATTAAGAACCCTCAATATTTGCTTCTGCAAAGGCGGTAATATTTTTAATGCTGATGAAGGTTCTCAGTCATCCAGGTCATAGTCATTCCGTAAAAATTCAAAAAATATCCACTGGACTTGGTTTTCAAGATTTGAAGACGTTTCGCCACCTCTCCAGGAAGCTTTCTCAATTCAAATGTCTGGATCCGCAGTGAGTTTGAGTCTTATATAGACAACGCCTTGTATCGCTTGGAAACATGCAATAGAAACCGATGAATGGGTCGTTAGTTCCATCGTTAGCCTGTAATATCTGAAACTGTCTATGATTCTAGGGGTCGGTCGTTAAAGGGGGGATTGTCATTAAGGGGGGGATTGTCTCCTGTAATACCTGAAACCTGTCTATGATTGTTAAGGGTTGGTCGTTAAGGAGGTATAGTTCACCGGCTGGAGCGGGTGAGTCCCTCGTTCCTCTGTGATGGGGTGGGGGGTTTGGTGATATCTGGAAGGGATCATGTCTATGATTGAATTGTATGTTTTTGGAAGCTGGAATCTCAGTCCACCACCTCTGTTTAAAGTTGGTTTTTCTCTCTTAACATAGATGGCTTCCTTCACGCCCCTCTCAAACCACCTATTTTCTTTATCCAGAATATGGACATTCTGAGAATGTCCATATTCTTAATACACTTAATGACAATCCCCCCTTTAACGACCGACCCCTAGAATCATAGACAATTTCAGATATTACAGGCTAACGATGGAACTAACGACCCATTCATCGGTTTCTATTGCATGTTTCCAAGCGATACAAGGCGTTGTCTATATAAGACTCAAACTCACTGCGGATCCAGACATTTGAATTGAGAAAGCTTCCTGGAGAGGTGGCGAAACGTCTTCAAATCTTGAAAACCAAGTCCAGTGGATATTTTTTGAATTTTTACGGAATAATATTTTTAATAGCATTTATTTGTTTATTATTTATTTGGTTTGTTGGTGAACAAGACTGTAGAAAAACTAATGGATGGATTCCCCTTGAACCATAGGTGTGCCTTAGTCCGACTCAGAACCCACTAAGTTTTGGCGGTGACCCTGATCATGATCGGATTTAGGAAATTTTAAAAGGATTCCTTGACATTGCAAGGAACAAGCACCACATTTTGCTTTAAACTAAAAGAAAGCCTTGGTAAATGTCTGCAAAATATAACAAAGTTTTTAGTGGTTTAACGTGTTTGTACAGTATAGGGCCATTGAGGATTCTCATGTGTAAATCTAATGTCTCAGATGTTTAAAATGAAAATTTGAAACAGTTAAAGGGCGTGCAGCGGAATCTTTTTTTTTTCTTTCCAAAACTCCAAATAAACTCTTAGAAAGCTCTGATGCAAATATGACTAGTGACTCGTTTTCAAATCAAGATCATTTGATACGCTGATAAATTAGCAGAAACCAGTTTCTGTAATCATCGTGTATTAAAGTCCCTTCGCATATTCTCACTTGAATTAAGGTTTGGACTTTAAATTGGACCTTTATAAGACATGAATTGGCTTTGGTCTAAACTATGATTAGATAAGTAATTTTTAAAATAATATGAAATAATTTTTCTCCTTCAAAAAAATGTTAGTCCTTTAAATTCGCTGACTCACGTAGTTCCAATCTCTTACTCTAATGCAATATCTTCTGGACATTAGTGTTGCATTGAGGCAGGAAAAATACAGAGCGAACCCCACCGCATCTCACAGACAAAGTCATGACATTTCACACACACTAGCAGTGGCTGTTCACCTCAGATTTGCAGCCAGACTGGACACTTGGCTAGACAGCTCGCTGCTCTGTTTGTCCACGCCCCACATGCTGTGGACAAGAGGAGAGGACACACTTCAAGGATCTGCTGTTCATGTAACCAAAGCTCAACCCGAACAAATAGTCTAATCCAGATGCTACCTGGTCATAACTCCTGTGGGAAAACAGTATTGTCAAGCGCATAAAAAAACCCCAAAACCCTTAACAATTCGATTTGCTGTTCCAAATTATTCCTGCATAAATCTTTTCCGTATGCCTTCAGTATGAAAAACTAAGTACATTTTTTTAAGCTGCTGAGACAATCATTTAGTCATCAAGTCTCTCTAGTTAAATAAGTAGAATTTTCAAGCTCTTGCAGATGTTTCTTTTATTCAATTATTTTTTCTTTTTGCTTAATTTCGACTCCTGTCCCTCAGTCTTTCTAAGGAGGGTTTTAGAGGCAGCAAAACTGACCTATGGATCATTGAGCTTTAAAGGTATAGTGGAGGATTTTCACAAATTTTTGAAAAGACCCGCCCTCTCCACCTAAAAAAAAGCACATGCACAACCCTGTACCCACTCCTGAGAGGGAACACCTTTTAAACGTGTGTGAGAGCGTGCACAAGCCTATTTCTCCTCGTGCATGCTCTGTTTAAAAGTTGCTGTTTGCATCGCTCATACAAGCTTTCTTTTCAAAAGAAGATTTGCAAATTTTCCACAATGTCAGACTCAACACCGGTAACTGAAAATGGGGACAAGCAAGTAGGACAGCCTTATGTAAAGATATCACCAGAATGATTGACAGTTAGGAGGACCAGTTATTTTGATGATCCACCCAGAAAAAGAACATCCTCTACTATACCTTTAACACTCAGATTAAGAACTTGGCTAAGAACCAATTACAAAACGGAGCATCTAACTCTCTGTTACCTGACAGAAAGACAATTTATTTCCCTTTTTGGAACAAAGTTCCCAAAAATATTTGAGGCCTAGAAAGATCGTCTTGTGGATGTAATCTGATAATTTTCAGCGTGAACTGCCCTAAGCTTGAACATAATGGTCATGTTTCTAATATAATATGATTAAAAGTGTACTTCAGCTTAAAAACAAGACCATTGTAAATAGCAGGTCCCCACACGTCTTGGACAAAACGGTAATGCCACTGTTGAGAAATTACCCCCGGCCAATAATCAAATGTTACGGTCACAAGTAAGACTTCCAGTAGTGGGAACAAAGATGCCATTTAGTTACAAAAACTTTGATCAAGCCCCCGTGTACTGTAGTTGATTTAAAACAAGCCAGGGAGAAGTATTCAGATTGATGTCATGACAATGGTGACATGCAGAACCAGTTCACTAAAGAGGATGCAAATTGCTTGCATTTGAGGTCATGGTATGTATATAATGCAAGCAGCTGGTAGGGTCAGTATGTGAGCTGTAAGGATGTTAACAGAGGGCTTGGAGCTGTTAGATGAGGATGTTTCAACCAACTTCCTAATATTTGAAAAAAAAAAATAATAAAGAAAAAGACAAAAAAAAAAAAAACAGACTTACACCAAGTTGCTGAGAGAAGCAAGGTTAAGCTGTTGTTGCTGTTGTTGTGGCTGTTGCTGGGAAACAGCTTGCTGTTGTTGCCAGGTGGACACACTAGTCGGCAACAAGCCGCCGGGGGACGCAAGAGCGTGTAAAGCAGTGATGTCTGCACTGGTGAGCTGGTACTCTGAGGGAAAATAGAAGTTACATTTAAATTCTTATTCCCACTTCTGTGTAAGCCCAGATAAAACCAACAGCTGAAGCTCATTTAGCAAGAAAACACTTTAATTGTTTCACATTTAAACAAAGGGACTGGTCCAAACAATGAAAAATTATATGCTACATATAATACTATGTATAATATGTATAATACTACAACAGTAAAAATATTTGTGATAAGCCTTTAATTTACGATAAAAAAAGCTCAAAGCAATCTATATATTTATCAATACTTAAATAGAGACAATGGTGCATCAAAAAACACTACAAAAGGTTTTTTAAAAGATACTGCGCATCAAAATTATTTGTTATTGAAATGTATATCAAGGGTTTTTCATTGATTGTTGAGAAACCGAAAAATCCTTTTTTGAAAGTTTTTTTTAATGACAGCTGTTTTTATTTATTTCAAAACTACTGCTTTTTTTAAGGGGATTAAAAACATGTATAAGGGGTTCCACATCTTTCTTTTTTAAATCTAAACGATTACTGGATGACTCTTATCAGCTCACCGCTATCTTTCTATCATTTTTTATCTTTAACAACCACTATCAAAATTAAAATTAAAATAAGTTAGTTCAATGTTTATGTATTTCTTTTTAAGCATACAAAACTCTCTGCTAATGACATGCTGGTTTCTTTGAATGATCTTCAGGATATACTTTAGATATTACTCATTGTGAAAAAACACTTTATCTCTAAGGATTTTAGACCTTTTGAAAATGTAATTGTGTAAAATCATTTACAGCTTCCGCTCTCTTCCATTCCCAACTAATTTTCAGTCTTATGAATTTTCCCCCTTACCTGTGTTGTATGCTGTAGGTATGGCAGAGAAGGGCAAACCCTGTGCCAGGAGGCTCGGTGTGGCTACAGACACCACGGGCGTGGTGAGCGTTTGTGCCACTTGGGCTCCTGCTGCCAGCCGCTGGGCATTCTGACAAGGAATGAAATAACATCAACAAAAACTAAAACAAGGACATCCACTATGTGAGCCAGAGTTAGGATCAATTTCAGTACATTTGATTTGGACATGCTGGGAATGACAGATGCACACATGGCTGGACTCAGAACGATGTTACACACTTAGTAAACCTCTCTGTGCGTTCTTGATGACGTAGATCAAAAAACACACTCCCTTACATTTATAAATTATGGAAGAGAATTACATCAAAGGCAATTTATTCAACCTTTGGTTACAACGGTGGATTAGGATTGAAAAAAGAATGATTCTGATTCAAATAAAGCTTTTGTTAAACTTATAACTGCACCATTAGGAGGAAAATATATGTATTAAACCATTAGTCTGAAGTATATCAGCTTTATACTTCAATAAAAGAAACACATTTGTCAGATTACAATTTACCAAACATTTTAATTGACTATTTCCTGAGGCAATTTTTATTTAGCAATTCAAGAAAATGCTAAAAATTCATTCTGATTGTGATTAAAGCAGCAGATTTAAAACTGTTGCTGTTATTTTTAACAAAACAAGCTCTGTATTATGGTGTCCTACAGGCGTAAAATAAATATCAAATAAAGCGCTGAATGGCTAAAAGAAATGGTGGAAGTTAACCCCAACCACTGCAAAGTTACTCACATTCATTAGGTTCATTTATTTGTTATTAAAGGTTGCCTTTTTGGCTTTGCAGAATCTAATGAAATTTATATATACTGTAAATATAAAGTTTGACATTTCTTAGTTACATTGGGTAAGAAAACAATTACTTAATAAGTAATTATATTCTATCAGTTAAAATGTACTATTATAGTAACTCAACAAAGTTGTGTAAACGTAAGATACTCTTCCAGCCATTTATGGTTGGCCAAGATTGTCCTGTCCAAAGTGGGGTTAGACATGGAAATGTTTTTAGGGTTGAGTATCTTTATCAGAGCAGCAAAGGTGAAAAACCTACAGCATGAAAAGGTAGCATGTTCTCAACAAACGAGTCTACAATCCTGCTGTCCAATCCGATTAAAAACTGGTACCAGCCAGCTGATGAACATTGTACATCACACAGTGACATCTTCTAATGTGCTCACATAGAAATCCATCAGTGTACTTTCAGCTAGCTGCTACTGTATTGCCAAAAGCATGGCTGCAGAATCGTCAACATACGCACGAGACAAAATGAAACACACTTAGAGAATTTTGTAAGTGGACTTAAAGTTGGCAAACCTCAATTTACTACTTACTGTTCCCAAACAAAAGCAAAAACGCTAATCTTCTAAATAAAAATATTTGTTCTGCTGTTATCAGATTACTGGAACTACACCCATCACCACTAACTTGAGCTGCAAAGTGGAGCATGATTTAAATGATAAAATCCTCTCCTCTTTAAAATCTTCATACTTTTTTTAAATTTATTAATTACAAAATGCTGGTAAAAAATAAAGTCAGATCACCAATTTCTTCCGTTTTCATGTATCAAAAGAGTGGTGAACTGAAAACATTTTATTTATATATTTACATTTCTGTTTATCTTAATGTCAATGATGTTTTAAAAAATACAGAATAATCGAAAATGTATCAGTTTTTTAATATCTGACATATCCCTTTAATGTTTAAAGTCTTCCATGCCTCTTTACTACTTTACAATGAATTAACCACAGAAGAGGCAATCTATTTTTAGGTTTATCTCTTGAATTATCAGTGGATATAAAAAGGCTTTGCAGTAAGAAGCCAAAAATGTGGTAATCTTACACTAGAATTACCTTTATATGAGCTAAGAAACGTTCATCAAGTTTGGAATTGCACTAAATCCACAAAGAGAGCCGAGGCAGACCTCAAAGAGTGTAAGATTTCATTATCTGGCTTTGCGAGGAAGAGGAGTGAGGGACCTGGCACTGTGAAGTGATGAAAATTAATTGCCATCTTCTGGAAAATGAGAACCTAGACAGTAGACTTTAAGACAAAATTGTAAAACAGGGAGAAGGACAGCGACCATCTGCTGCAAGCAGCAAAAATTACTCCTAAAAACACATTTAGCTGAATAACTATTATCTTATTATTTTGTTTGCAGCATATAGAAAAGGGATGCATTGTTCCAATTTGAAAACTGATATTTTTATAGTTGTATTGTTTATCTTGCACTGTAAATTTGACCTTCATCTACACTCCTTTTTAAATTTGTATTTCTACCGTTTCTACTCGTTTGCTTTAATTTGCTTGCCACTTTTATGCTAATAAACATAAATATACACCCGCTCAGGAGCAAATAAGGGATAATTCTAGTTTGTTCAATGTTTTTATAGAAGAAAACAAGCATTATTAAATCTGTAATCATGCTAACATTGTCACTGCAGGTGTTGAATTAAATAAGCATGTTTTTGCTTGCTTTGACTACCACAGATGTGTCACAATAGGAGCAATTTAATTTACAGAATTGAAAGAGTGAAAGTAAAACTAGAAGTCGAACACACTTGGACGCTGGTAAAAGTTGGTTGGCCTGTATGCAGAATGCTAAGAAGTTTTTTATTTAAGACAATCACTTAAACAGCTTCCACATAAATACACTTTTTCACCCCATTTATGATGGTGTAACCTCGCACAACATTCATTCCAGATTTTTTTTAAGATATCTTAAATGTTTATCTTTTTTCCAAAGCTTTTCTGAAATATCTTGCTTTATCCCAAACTCTGGAAGCCAGTGGTTATAGGTGAAACAACATTGATGGTTAAATGCCTTTAATGTAATTCAAAGCAGTTATAAAAAAAAATAATCTCAAACATTGTGTTGGAGAGTGAGAATGAGTGTGTGAGACTATCGATGAACAGTGAAACATGCCTTGCGGTGCTTCGCACCACAATGCTAAGTGAGAACAACACCCATGCTTTAGATAGCACCATACAGTAGATGAAGTGAGTCCAATTCAAACCTCCAGGAAATCAGGCGAACATTCCCGCTAAAGTACCATGAACGAGATTATTGTAGAGGGCTGGATTCAAAAATATCTCTAACAACTAAAGACAAATGCTTGAAGAAACATCCACGTATCCTGAACCACATGCAGTCAGTCAAACTACACACCATCTGAGGGAAATGTTGGTGAAACGAGACTGAAACTCCTGCAGAGTCCTGCACTCATGCTAATAATGTGCAGACAACTGACTGGCATCGACCCATGCGAGTGATATATGTGTTTGTGGTGGGAGGTGGGGGTGTGAGGGATCACCTCGTTTACCAATTCCAGTTCATCCTCTGTCTGCAATGAGTTGTAACAGAGAGGGTTATAACTCTGGCGAGGCTGCATAAAACAATAAAATCAAAACCTAAACTGATGCTACTTCATTAAAGTCATCGTCCCCGCTGGTAACACTACAGGTACAACAGCTCACTGGTAAAAATAAAACAGTTGCATTTCTAGAAATGTTTTTCAAAAACTGATGTTTAAGCAAACAATAAACTTCTAGTCTTATTTTGTGAGTCAAAATTGAGAATTTGTCACCAAACCCCTGAGAGATTCACAGACATAATCATTATGACCCTTAACAAACTCGGCACTGTCAGACTTATCCTATGAGAGTTATCCTATGCTCATGTCTGAGTGAAACTGAAGAAAATTTATAAAAACTTGATTATTTTAAACTATAAATGTGTAACCAATGAGTGCATTGATTGATTTTATTCTTCTTTAGTAAGAAGCCAACTTGATCAGCCCTAATGACCTTCCAGTCATCAACAAAAAGATCAGACCCCTGTTTCATATTTAAGCGCCAACAGGTCACGCTAACCACAACATACGTAGATGTGTGGGTTTCTGTAGTTACTGATGGGAAAATACTTTAATTTCTTTATTTTTTTAAATAATAATGCAAAATTGCATAATTTTAATGCAGCAATTTCTGCTGATGCATCTGTTTTAATTTTTTTTTTTGAAAGACAGGAATAAGATTGTAATAGATAACAGGAAGGCTTAAGAAGTAGAAAAAAGTTGCTCTGTTTGATTCGTTTGAGGTTTTACTCTCATAAAACGTACAGGATTAGAAAAGCTGGCAGTGCTTTGACACCAAACACAAAAAATATGGAGCGAGGGATTTACTTGATCTCTTTGTTGGGTGCTGCTGATTGTTCTTAAGACGAACCTCACTAGTATTTGCAAGAGAAATAAAGAATCTATCCAGAGTCCGGTCCAGGATTATTTACACCGACTGTATCATCTCAGTAAAGAGCCTTGAGATGATGTGTTATGAAATGACACAATATAAATAAACTGAATTCAATTCAATATGCAACAAGGTCATGGAACAAACTTGATGCATTGCGGAGCAGAATAACCTATCTCTGCTCGAAAGGCTAGCAAATTCGAGTACATTACGCAATACATTTGTAGCATGACAAAAAAAGACATACTTAGCAATACTTATAGTAAATGGGGCATGAGACTGAAATGCGCGTTGGATGCGCAAATAGAATGAAACAAAATTTTGCTGGAGTCAAATCCAGACTTTTCTGTCAACTTGCATTGCGTTAACTAATCCAGGATCTGGTTGCGATTTAGGATGATGGAGCCCAGCGGAGGTCTATACTGACTCGAACCGACAAGAGACACAGAAAAGTGCAAGGACATGCCTCCTAATAGATGAAGCAGCGAAGCAAGGCCAGGTGGAATTTCACTGCAATGTGCCAATTGTTGGCGAAAGAGACAAATGTCAAGTGACTAACACCTGGCAAAAAACGAAAAACATTTGCACGGTTTATGTTTGGTGTAAAAGCACCTTTAGAGTTAGATTTTAAGATAGATATTTAGTGTGTGCAGTGCCTTCTTTCTAAACCCACTGCACAAGACTTGACTGTTGAAAATAAGCTAATTGAAGCCATTTTAAGCCAATAAAATACTATGACAATAGAGCTTCGTAAAATGACACCAATATTAAATTCTTTGGTTTCATATGAACAAGTTGTCACTGAGATACAAACATCCAAAACAATTGAGAATTGAGATTTGCACAACTAAGAACATGTTGGTGCTACTGAAAATTTAGAACAATACAGACTTAAAAGAGAACGTTAAATCTGAAGAAAGCACTCTGATATTGAGAAAGTAGGGAGAGAAATAAATATTTCGCTACAGAAACATCCTGGGCAAAACTGGGCTAATCTAAGCCCAAAACATGAAACAATCTCACCCCTCGGTTATTTCTTTTACCCAAATAAAGGGGAATGTGGTTTTTAGCTATTTCCTGTGCAGTCAGGTGCATTCTGGAAACTGAAAATAGGATTTGTTTTTTCAGAAAAGAGATGAAAACTAGGAGAGAGAACTCATTATATCTTTGTACCTAATTGATAACACTATTTAAAATCAAATCTGTATGCTTTGTAATAATCAAAAATTGTTATCTGCATAAGCTTCAGACTGAGTGGTTGAAACTAGATGTACCCAGGCGACCATAGTTTAACTTCGCTGATCTCACCATCTGCATGAGACTCTTTCCACCCTGTGAGGTGATGACTTGGAGGTCTGGCTTACGGCTGTTGACCATCTGCGGGCTGGGTGGTGGGGGCGGAGACTTGGCCGGAACTACTTTCCCCAGGCTGTTGCCGTTGGAGACGGTGAGCAGACCTGGGGAGGCCCTGGCGCTGGTGTATCCATTAGCTGCGGGGGAGACAGAGGTTTGAATGCATGGAAATCAATAAAGATCAAACAGGATAGATCAGACAGTATGGGTACGGACAGGGTGCGAGTTGTGATACACGCTTAAATATTCCTCTAAAGGGTTCACATTCAAATACCAGTAAAACTAACAAAATGTTTGACGATGCGCCAATGTCAAAACATCAGAGGGGTTGGGTCAATAGAAGGAGGGATATTGAGCATGATTAGAGATGAGCAGGGAAATATGGTCCTTTTAAGCCCCTCTATGGTGTCTTTATGCTCTCTATCTAATCTTCGATAAATAAGAGTTTAAGAATCTCATTTACTTTTAGAAAAAAATTCATTGAACACCTTTTCATAAAGCAAGAGACAATGTCAAATTGTGGTATGCTGAGGATGTCACGAGGCCTAAAATAGAGAATCCCTTTCGTTACCGTCCAATCACAGATGGTGCAAATGAGAAATAATGACTTGATAACATTCAAAAAAGATGCAAAAGTGAAAAACCATGACTGATAATACTTTTGGTTTTACATAAAAGTAAATAATCTACTCACAGACTGGACTTGGACATCCTCCATTTGAATTATTTAAGTCCCCTCCGAGGAGAGCTCCTGTCAAAAGAATAAATACAAATGTAAGCAAAGGCCATTTAGTTTTGTAACAAACACACTAAATCAAAATTACAGATCAAAAAATTGAATTAAACTTAACAGTCGTGCCAAGTGACAAGTGATATGCAATCTTAATGAGAGTTTTTAAGGTTAAATCCCTTTCAGTTTACACCACAGAGTAATCAGAAAGTTGTATACAGTACTTTAAATGTCAGGTTTTCTTATTATGTGCAGGCAGTGTGTGTTGACAAAAAGAGATAGAGAATATCCTGTTTGTCTTAGGCTCCACTGCTTTTATGGTTTTCAAGAAACAAAAAAAGGGTTTTGGTGTTTTCAGTCAAATATAAACCGAAAAATCAGCTGTTATGAGAAGAAATTTAATGAGAAACTGCATTTTGATGACTTGCAAAAACATGCACTTAATTTAGCCAGAGAGAGAAAAAGATCTTGACAGACTTTGCAAGTCATATCCCTTTTAAGCTTTCAATTTTGTGGAAAAAGCTCGACTAAATGTTGATGGCCTTTTAGAAAATCTCAGTAAACCTTATTATTTACAACTTGGATGATATACAATATATATACTGATATATATACTGCTTATTGACTTTTTCATAATGCTTGCGGCGCTATCCATGCAAATAACCAACATAAGCTGTAAACTCTATAACCATTTCTATCTAGAATATTAGTAAAATCCTGTTAACTGCAACTTTTTTTTTTAAACTTTTGTCCTATTTTATGTAGAACATAATTTACATATAAAAGATGTTTAAAGCTACAGTGTGTAATTTTCAGCGACATCTAACGTTCAGACTGCAGACCGCAGCAACATGAACATCTCCCCCCCACCGCTTCTCCCCCCCAACAGTACGGCGAGCGTTACGGGACAAAATGTCTTCCACGACGTCCGCATCACCTACCTTCTCAAGTGATGAGGTTTGTTTACATAGATAATTTTACAGATAGTATTTCATTAGTCTGTGTAGGGTATAGATTTCATGTAGACTTAAGATAATAAATATACCCATAATGGGCGATCTCGCAATGGCTAGTTTGTTGGCTCTGCGCTGCCGTAGCGCAAAGATGTCTGCCTCCATGGCTGCGAGACCCGCTCCTATGTAATTATAAATAACGAATTCTAAGGCAACGCAAATATTAAGGTTAAGAGGCTGAGCTCGTAGATGATGATAAATAACATAGTTATGTATAACTATGTGTTATATTTCTGACTGTATATCCCTGTAATTATTACACACTGCAGCTTTAAATAAAATCAGGTTGGATATAAGCAAAAAAGGAGGAGCAATTTCATAAAGAACTAACGAACCAAATCAAAATAAACAATCTATTTTTTTTAGATGTAGCAATAAAATACACACTTTAAACTTTAAACACCATTTCACTAAACGTTGTGGAAGATTATAGATGGCAAGACGTTAGTGTATAAAACCCATTTACACTACTTTAGGTCATACTAAATGACAAATCCTGGTTTCTATACTGGTTGCAATTTTTTCTCCATCTAGGAAAAAAATGCTTTGATGTCCTTTGCATTATCAATTGCATTATCCAATTGAGTTTCAAAGTCTACCTCTATATTCTTATCAGCTTTTTCTGAGTATTTGATGAAATATTGTAACAATATTGCTCGGCACATATTAGTGAGTGTAGGATGAATCATTTGCACATTCATGTGTTGTCTTTTTCATAGGACAGTGGTAAAATTTGTAGCACAACATTCAAATATGTACATATAACACTGGTCCTCCTTTGGGGAATGCATTCATATGCAAGGATACTGAGCCAAAAAATGTATGTAGGTCAAAAATCAAGAGGTTCTGTTTTAGTGGATTAAGAGGGAAAAAAGTCACTAAAAAATTAAAAAGTTCGCTGCATCTGAAATAACTTTCCTAAACACTAATTTTGTGCCTGAGAAAAACATAACAGCTTGTTTTGAGGCATATAAATGGGTAGTTTTTGGAAGATGTGACTGTTTCAATAGTTGCATGGGTATTTGTTTTTTTTATTTCACTTGTATCTCCTCTCCTACAGTGATTATTACAACAAAGACTTTGACACAGTGGCAACACAGACTCTCTCACATCGTGCAGAGTCACATTAGCCCATCCCTTCAGGACAAGGATGGTGTTTTAACCTTTACTATGGGTGTAACTGCTTAAAATGCATGACTTTTAGTCTACAAAATGTTTATAATGCATACATGAAAACAGTTCAACAGAGATTAACTTAATAAGCTCTTATTTGACACATGATGCCCTAAAGACATAAAAAACTTAACTGTGACAGAATTAAAGGATATTTTCCCACTTTGAAGGCAGCTTAAGCTGAACAAAAATTTTATTGTTTTCTTATATAATGACCAAAAAAAAATTGTGTTAACTTTTTTTCCAAAGAGGGCTTGACAATCAGTCTTAGGAAAGTAAAAGATAAAAAGTTATTATCCACACAAGACAGTTAAAATATTTGAGAAAAAGAAAGACTATTGAATGTTTAAAGACAGAAGATACCATTTTGTACATTCAATGAACCACTAAAGCTTTCACAGGGTTGAAACCCAAAACTGAAATAAATAATCAAAGAAATTTAAAACCCTAACATGCAACAAACTCCTTCATTTTAAACCAATTTAGAGAAATAAAAAACAAAACATACATGATTACAACATGGTTTTGAATTTCATATAGATCAATCAGAGATTTTTTTTTATTTTTTTTGTATTTTGGACCTAAACTAGAAAAAAATACTTTTGTATGATGCATCCATACAAATGATGCACGGATGTCAACAAAATGACATTAACTGGAGTTTAATTGAGCTAATCCAACAGCAGTGATTTGATGATTAACTTCAACCAGTGGATTCTAACAAAGCATCATAAAATAGAAGAAACTTTTTAGCAAAGCCTGTGCTCTGCAGACCATCGACAGCTGTTTTGTGCTGGTGTTAGGCGGCATGCTCACCTGCACTGGCTGGTCGCTGTGGCAACCCCGGAGACACTGTATTTCTCTGGAGAGTCGGTTGCTGTGGTGACAGGAGGTGGGTATCCGTGAGCGATGTTGAGGTGACATAGGAGGTAGTTACCAGTGCGCTGCCAGGATTACTGAACTGCAGTGTGCTCTGATTGGACGCCTGGACAGTGACTGGCATGGAGAAGGTCTGGGGCAGGGCGGCGGTCTGCTGCAGGATAAGGCTTTGATTTAGTCCACAACTTATAACAAGCTGAGATCTATCATAGTTTGAAGGTAAATGGTATTTATTTTTCTTTGTTCTTAGATATTTAACTTAAGTTAAAATATCAGTTTCACTTTAAACATTTAACTTTAAAAAAGGCTTGCTTAAACAATTATTGGTGTAACGATTTATCTAAATGACTCATACTACTACTTATTGAAAATAAGTATAAAATTAATTACTACAGAGATGTTACCCCAATAACAGGATTTGATGTTTTCTTCTAATACCTTAGAATTATGTTGAATAAAGTTGTGCTTATTTTGTTGGAAATTATGTTTGAAATGTTTGGAATTTCCTGCACTTTTTCATATCTACTGTCTGGGCATTGTGTTTTTGGAAATGCTTCTAAACGGCTGTCTTTCTGCATCTTTCTTGGAAGCCATGGAGAATTAATGGAGTTTTCTTTCAGCTAAGCCAAAAAGCACGGTACTACTCTATGGGCCAACTAGTTACTTTCTCAGACATCTCCATCAAAGCCTTTGAAACACAGTGATAAAAAAAGTTTTAAACTCTCAACTGTTGAATATCTTGGTATATCGCTAACTGCTCATATGTTTTTGCACACTCCACTTACAACATTAATAACCAAGGGACATATAAGAGATGTCACATGTAATCTGACATAACTATTTAATAATAATACAAATTTAGGTATGTAACCTCTACTTAACCAGGTATGCCTCATTGAGATTACGAATCTCTTTTATAAGAGAGACTTGGAAAAATCAAACAAACAAAAATTAAATAAAGGAAATAATAATTAAAAGAATGAAAATGCTAGCCACAATTTCCACAAAATGCTTAGTATTTTTGATGAATAAAAATGTAATGAGATAAACCATACCTCTTACTGATGGCAGCATTTTAAAATAAGTTGCACACCAATCTACACTGTTATTCTGCACATGTTTTTTAATTCTGTTAATTCAATTTAATCCTCTTGCACATTTCCACAGCTCTCCCTTTTCTCCTCCAATATATCACCTTCACATGTGCTAATTTGGTTTCCATATTTGATCATTTCTAAGTCCACATCTATTTTAGTATTACATGTTTATTTTTGAAAATATTTATTAAATACCACTAAAAGGTTATGAAAACATCTTACTTAGAATTGTTATCAGAAAACTGTATTTTTCAGGCTACAACAACACAGATATCTAGGAAGTCAGTTCATAAGATTTGTTCGAATGGGGCAAGATTTGGATTCATATAGTTAAGCTCTTTTTGACTATTCAAGGTTTGTCTTAGAAACTAAAGACAAGTTTGTGAGAGTAGATCGATGGTCATCTCTGGAGAAGTGGCTATTTTGACGTTATTTGTAGCAAAAAGAAAAACATAAGATTTTACTGACAAATCAAAAGGAAGCCATCACAGAGAGGGATAAGAAGTTGGAACTTACTCCGTAGCGTTTGAAGAGGACATCCAGGTCCTCTGTGGTTTTACGAAACTTGTCGTCATTTAGAGGACTCTGGTCAATGGAGTCTTCACCGTCCGGCTCTGGACTGTCGCAGCCATTAAAACCTTTCTTTCTCAAAGTCTAGAAATCAGATGAGGGAGAGAGAACATTCAATGAACTTATGTAATGTACAATTTATCAGTGTTTAGAAAGAAACTTTAGCAAACATGAACATCTCAAATTGGTCAAAGTTGAACCAAATTTCGTAAACAGAGGTACAGATCAAAAATGACACGACCGAACGAGGCTCACTGATTTAAAAAAGTGGACCGGTACAATATCAGCAAAACATAGAGATGTGATTTATGGTTTAATTTTAGATGATATTCTGTTTAACCAGTATTTTCTTCACAAGTCTTCCCTCTCAATCGTCACCATCTCCTCAGCACTAGATTTAGGCTCATTAAGGACAGCTAATTGCCCTCTGGACTCAGCACAGGAGGCGGAAAAAAACCCAACCCTAATTAAAATAACATCTCTGTTGGATATGTCTACCAGCCCATCCATGAAGCTGTTGCTAAATTGTTAAGCTAATTCAGTGACAGACTGTAGCACCCTAAATGCACCAGGAAACGTTATCACAGGTCCTTCCACCCAGCGGCTGTAAGATATACCTATCTATAACCATCACTGTTCCAAACAACCTCAATAAATTGTCAAATTTTTTCAGTTTCTTTTTTAGTCATTTAAATATTATGCTGCTGTCCTTTTTGCACAGCTCTGGTGTTGCTGCTATTATCACATTCATTTATTTTAAAGGGAGACATATGCTAGTCAATGACTAGCATGTTATTATTAGTCTGACACAAGCAGTTTGATGTGAGAAGTGTCGTTCTGTACAACATGGGATGGATGCTGAAACTTCCAACTTTCAAAGATTTTGGGGTTAGTGTGCAAATACTGAATGGAGATTCTGTCAGTTCTCCTCGGCAATATTAGAATTTACTTGTTAACATATCTTGTTTGTAGGATTAAATATGTATCAAAGTGACCTGGGTCCAGTTGAAAAATAAATAGCTCACTGCAGAACAGACTGTAAAAACTAAATGCTTAAAAATCAAGTATTGATCACAGTGTTTTTCATAGCTGCCTGAAATGTGAATACTGAAAGATAATAAGTAATACATACACTCCATTTAGAGGTGGATTAGGCAAGTAATGTCCCATGTTTTATACATGACATATTTTGTTTTACACAATTATTCATCAACCTTTGCACTGTAATCACTTCCCAGAAAATCTAATTATACAGAGTTGTGTTTGAGGACTGATGTACCCTTTCCAACTTATTCTGTTTTCTTTTCTCTCCTAGTACTTTTTTACAAACATCTGAATTTAATAGCCCAAGAAAAAAACACGTTGTTTTGTAAATATGTTAATACCCCTTCAGGTAGAGGCCGATGGGTTGAATTTACCTCAATGATATCTGCGTTGGTTCGGCTCTCGTGGGGCTCATTGTACTCTGTGTATTTGAGAAGGACCTTGTCCATGTCAGTGCTGGCATACTGGAACAGCTTGTTGGCGTGGTTGAAGATGATCAGGGCAATCTCACAGTCACACAACACACTCAGCTCATAGGCTTTCTTCATCAAGCCAAACTTTCGCTTTGTAAATGTGACCTGAAAGACAGAGGCACAAAAATGTTAAATGGGCATTAAATGTGGACCAATCTTCAGACACCTGATTAGACCCATTTTATGCTTTTAAATTGCTTGAATCTCAAAACAGAGTACAAGAAATATTTACATACAGGGATGTACCAATCGATACAGATATCTGAAATCAGTGTGACATCAGCCAAAAGACAAATATCAGAATATATCAGCCTGCATCAAGAATCTCCAACATCAGAATGCTAATAGAAACACTCCACTTCTCTTTTAAGTTTCTGATACCCATCGGTTAATAAATAGTTGAGTTGTTCTCATACCAGTTGTTTTTGAACAATGTTGTCCCGATCCAAAATCGATATGGGAATCAGTCGGATATTAGCCAAAAAATTTATATCAGAATACAAAGGCCTGCCTCTAAAACCTCTGTTATTAGAAAGTTTAGAGAAACACTCTGCTTCATTCTGCTTTTGTTTAAAGTTTATGTAACCCTTTGGTGAAAAAGATATGGGTTGGCTTTTCTCGTACCTGATGTTAAGTACTGTTTTCTGTATATACACAACTATAACAATTTTTTTATTTTTTATTTCTCTTAGTAGGGAAGTTTTCATTATTAATATGGAGTACAAATGGTGGCTTTATCCTCAATAGGGTCAGTCTGTGTTTACAAAATATAATCATGGCCCAGGAAAAAAAATGGAAAAAATAAAACTCCAATGGAATCCTAGTGGTCAGTATAATTTAATGAAGACAATGAACCACATTCTCCTACAGTAGACCAGGAGTGGATTATAAAAACTACTTTAAATCCTTGGTTATTAAATCCGGGACAAAGCTTTCCCAATGTAGATATAAACAGCCTGTGGCAAACCATACTTCTATTTCTGATTCTTTCTTTAATTTTGGTAACTTTTCATATTGACAGAGGGGGAAGTGACTAGTGTGAAAAAAAAAATAAATAAATAAATAAATAAAATAATAATAATAATAAAAATAATTTTAAAAACAACAAAATCACTTTTTTGTTTAAAATAGTTTATTTGATTTAATTTTGAATTTATTCAACTGTTTAGAATTTTTTTAAAAACATTACAAGCTCCTGATTCTTTTGTATTTAGTGTTTATTCATTTAAAATAATAAAAGGTCAACTTAACAGTTCAAGATATTGTATTATGTGAAATGTTATTTGTTTTTGTTCCCTTCCAAGCAGAAAACTTATCAAAGGTTAATTTTTTCCCCAAAATGCCCTAATTTACCCCTGTACATTAATATGTCGATCACACTAAGTATTATTTTCAAAAGGTCTCAATAAGTTGTTTTTTATTCATCAATAAAGTAAAAAGCTCACATTTTCGCCAGTTTTGCTGGGTTTTCTTTTCTTCATAAGGATGAAGCATGGGGAGTTTAATTTAATAATGGTTGTTTTTTGTTTGCAAAAACGAGGTTTACCAAAACAGACGGACTAACACCGAAAACAATAAATGTTCTAGATATTAAATATAAGCAATAAAAAACTATTAATTGACAAAATCAGGCTCACAAATTCAATTTTCCAAAGCAATTCAGTGGATGTTATACTTCACCTTTGTTTAGAAGTTATTACTGGATAGTGTTTGGAGAAAGCTATTGAGGACAAATGAACTAAAATAACAGCGTCCTCCTCAAACTATGTGACAAAACAAACCGTTAGGGAGCTCTTGGCTGCAACTCTAAATCCATTTTAAGAACAACAATCAAATACTGTGTTTAGAAAACTAAGCTTGTCTCCAGAATTTCTGTCAGACAGTCTAAGAAATTAATGAATGTTCTCTAAAAATGCTGAAGGAAAAAGAAACACCACAAGCCAGGGACTGATGACATTTAGAAAGCTAATAAGTGGTTTGATTAAAAGTAAGCTTTTGATCTATGCTGGAAAAGGAAAAAACTAATTGTGGAACCATCCTCGATGTGAAAAAAGGTGGCAGAAACTTGAAAAAAAAAAAAAAAGAAAAACAGATAAATGAACAGCTTGCAAGATTGGGATGAAGAGGCATTTTCTATTTCTCCTACTGTGGAAAATGTGAGTTATACAAACCAAAATCAGAGACACAGCATAGAGCTGTCTATTGTTACTGTATACTACTCTGCATACACTAAGGTTCTACAATACATCTATTGACATTGCTTTTACAGAAATGGTATATTTGAATAAAGCTTTCAGACAAATACTGGTGAGAAGTCTTTAAACGACCCACACAGTCCCAAACTAAAATATATTCTCAGCAGCTGGGATTTACTAAAGATGAACTCATGATATGCACAGAATGTCATAGGTTAAACACACATCTCTTGTTTCTATTTTTGGGATTGAGGAGTTGTGGATTAGTTATTATACTTACTAACTTATCAAATAGGATAATAATAATATTTTGCGTATTTGTTAACTGTCAACAACCCTGTCTCAGTAGAATAATGCTACATGCTCTCCACGGTTTAAATTCTTCTGGGTTACACCAAGTCAGCGAAACCTCATTTCAGTGTGAACGGCATCATGCTACCAAGTTATTATGTCAAAACAAGTCAATTGTTGCTTTCCTGTCATACCATAAAGCACAGATTTCCAGTAGCAAGCTTTCCACCTCAACAAACTTTGGAACTCAATGTATCAGAAATAATACGAGGGGTTCATCCAGAAGGCTGATCTTTGCCGAGAGCGCCATCCAAATAAATAATTTTAACCAAGCCCAGCTTTATGTGTGCACTCCTCAAGGGGTGCATCATTAAGGAATCCTGCACACAAACTAAAATCTGTTCTGTAGAGAAGGACAGTATTAAGCTTTAAATCTTAAAGTTGCATTGAGATTAATATATAATCATTGCCCCCATGAGATACCAGATTGCTTTTACCTCCTTTTTGCCCTTATCGTTATCCTTGTCTAAATGAAGAAGGTATATGATGTAATTTTGAACTACTTTGTGGCAATAATCAAACTTCAGATAATGTAACGATGGCTTGCTCAGGCGAAACAATTGGACAATCTGTAGGGCCTTTATAATGTGGGATGTCAGGTCAACAGGTCACTAAGGACTGTTCTTTTTTTATATCAGTGGGACCATTTCCTGGGTCAGGCTAAGGTTGAAGAGGTTCTGTAGAATCTGACAAAACTGCTTGAGACTTGCCTTCAGGACTCGAGCTGACAGCATCTGGACCTGGTGTCTTATTATTAAAATTTAGTCTCTTGGTTAAGAACTAATTCATAGAAACAGGGGGGTCCATGCCACATTGGACAATAAAATATTTTAGGTGTGACAAAGATGCTTTGGATCAAAGGAGAGCTGTATGTTTGACTGTGAGCAGGAGAGAAGGATGCTGAGCTTGTTCCTGAACTGAATTTATTGAAGAATGTGTTCCGTTTAATGGCTCTATCCAGACTCCCATCTGTCAGATCCTCCTTCTGATTGAAACCTGCAATCTTCTTCATCCCCATCCACACATCTTATATTGATTTTAGGTTATCAAAGGTTTATTCTGTGAGAATAAACTAGCAAAGTTTATTTATTTGACATACATATATGGAATTTGTAGTATTTGAGACTCTACTTGGAGGGTTTCAGTCATTTCCTTGCAACTGTCAGCAGAATTGGGATTGGAGCATTGAAGGATTTGGATTGTTTGGAGACTTATCTGTATCTATGTTCAAGACATTGTAGCATTTTTATTATAATCATGGTTATAGAAACCAACATTCTCAACTCCCTTAAATAATTATTGATAAATTTGAAAATGGCTCAAATTGTGAGATTTTAACTTTCTTGAGCAGACTGATTGGATGAATTTACTAGATTAATAAAAACCTGCTGTTTCACAGTTACAACTCACCTGTTTGTTCCTTTCATCAGTGATCCTTTGGATCTGAATCTTTTTCCTCCCCATTACGCTTTGTAGTTGTGAACACAAATGTTGAAGTCAGTCAAGTGGAAAAAAAAATTCTCTGAAGATGAGTATGGAAGTGAACCGGAAACACACTCAAACACAGTCATGCATTTCGAGGACATGCATGCATGTGCATTTCTGTGTTCAGGTGTGGTGAGGCAACACTGTTAACTCTTGCTCTGAGAGGCCAGCAGGAGTGAAGAGCAGGTGCTGCAGTGATATGGGACGTGGTGCCGTGGAATAGGTCCTCAGTTCATCTTTTATTCAGCGGGGACTGATGTATGCAACTGCTGCGGTATGTAGGATGTCTCTCCTCTCCTGCAAAACAGAGAGAAACAAAAAAAGTCACTAAATATCATATAAAACGTACATTATATGTGATAAAAGGGATTATGCATTTGTTAAACAGTAATTTGTCTGATTACAGAGAGTATATATATATTGAAAAAAGTACAAAGACCAATTGTTCAGATAAAACAGAATGTGAACAAAGAAGAGTGTAATGCACAAATCAAAAGGGCAGGGGGCACCCTATTCTTTGCCCTTGAACAACTGAAGGACCACCCACTCAGCTTATGTCCTCCCTTTACACAAAGCCTGATTTTTTTCATTCCTTTATCAAATTTATTTGTAAACATGGTGTTCACAAAACAAAAGACCCTGCAGTGCTTTATAATTTGCTCATTTTTGCACAGAGTTAACACGACAGCTGTGAGCACAATGCCAGAGCTTCGGGTCTTAAAACCGATATTCTAATGTGACACAGAGGATCTAAATCTTGCACATAAAGGAAAGGAAATGTGATTAACATTAGACATGAAGTATCTTCTATTTTTGTATTCCAGAGAGAAAAAATACAGCAAACATATTCATTGTATAATGGTTTACGTCTACATCTGTGCAAAAAGATGAATTTAGAGTGAAAAACTACAACTCTGATATTAAGGAATGATAATATGAAAGGATTAGGTTTTAATTTTTCGTACACTAATTTTTAGATCTGTTGTATAGATCAAGGGCTGCATGGTGGAGCAGTTTGTGCACTGTTGCCTTGCAGCAAGAAGGTCCTGGGTTTGATTCCTGGCATGGGGTCTTTCTGCATGGTTAAATGCCATCTCTAAATTGTGTGTGTTGCCCTGCAACAGACTGGTGTCTAAGGTGTACCCTCCCTTTGCCATATACTGATGGAGATAAGCTGCAGCCTGACAGCAACCCTGGAGGATAAGCAGGAGAAGGTGGACGGATTTATTACCAAGGATCCTCAATTTCTATAGACGTTGTTTCTAAAGTTGCAAAAACTATATTTTGCTAAATGAGAATGGGTTCTTTATTAAAGACTTAGAGACTTCTAGTACTGTTGTAAATTAACCCAATTTTAATATGAGGTAACCAGATCAACTTATTTTATTCACATCAATTAAATGTTGACAAAGTAATTGTTCTGAGCAGCAGATTTTATGTTAATTGCAGGAATAGAGCCTGTACTTCCACCTTTGTTTATTATTGAGTGGTTGCAAAAGTAGTGGGAAAGACTGGTTGGCAATGCACAAAAAACATTATGACTCAAGACCTTAATATTAAGGCTGCACAATATATTGTAAGTATTTTGTCAGCACAATGTCAGCTTATGCAACATTCAATAATTGATCAACAGTTAGAGTTTATTTTAAAGGCTAATCCAATTTCCTTTATGTGATCATGTACAGATGAACACATGAACATGTTGGCTGATACAAGAAAAAAAAAAGATGATATCAGCAAAAATAATGGCTAGCTGATGAATATCGGTCTACCTCTAAGATACACATCACAAATTGACTTTTGGAGCAAAGTAATTGCAAACTTTCATATTTCAAATATTTATAAGGTTTTCTTTTATATGCTAATATGACTTAAACTACTTTACACAGGGGTTTAGGGATATTAGGCTGTTGTTTGAACACAGTTAATATTTCTAAGAAAATAAATAAATGATATTGGAAAAACCAGGGGTTAAAAAAAAACTGTTATCAAACCAAAACTGCCTATTTGTGAAAAAGTAAGTAACCCCTCTAATTAAAGTACATTTTGACACTGTAATCCTCCATGAAAATATTTTAGTATATGCTTTTGACAAGTAATGTCAAGTGAGAAAACATGTTGAAGAGTTAATTTATTACTGTTTTATTCCGTAAGCAGCTGCACACTTCTACCTGCTGTGATATTTTAATGCCCCTGCAAGAGTAGCTTTGCTTCATAGTTGGATTGCAGAACTGGGCAAGTATTATCACCATTTTAGCATAAACATTTAGTTAAACTCAGTCAGGTGCAGGGTGGATGTGTTGTATCTAAAGGTAATTAGTGTGCTTGATTAACTCCAGTTCTACTAGCCGCCAAGAGGTACAGAGCCACTTTTGTTAATAATGAACCCTCCTCATAGGCCAGAACTTTATGCTGCTGCCGGTATATTAATATGTACAATAATCATTACTAATACAAAACTATAAATATAACCAGTTAAATGGACTTTTCACTGTCCATGCCTGATGGGGAGCTTGGTGAGTGAGAGGCTGAAGAAGCTCAGAAGGAGTGACCCTAAAAACGTATTTTCTTGTTTTCTAAAAATTGTACAGCAGCTATAAACTGCAGCGAATAGGAAAACATGTATCTTATATTTCTACATTTGAGCTTTTATTGAAAATGTTCTACCAATTTAACTGATAGTAAAAACAACTGGTCAGTGGCAGCCTTTAATTAAATCTACAACTCTCTCTTTTAGGCATTAGCTGAAGTCATTGGTCCTCATGCAAAAACATATTTGCACAAACCAAATATGTTGTTTAATCATTCGAATTAGTGATTTAGGAGAAAACGTTGCATTCACCATTTTTCTCCTATTTCTAATCTTCTCTCAGGTACAGACACATTTTAAGAGTGTTCCAGGCTTTCGCAATCAGTCGGCTGTTATCCAAAACCTGTTTTTCACTTAATTACTACATTTGTTAATTCAGAATTGTCCATTTTTAGACTACATTATTATCTATTATGCAACTCCACAATTATAAATTACATTTCTATTCACTGATGACTGAAGTGTCAGTCACTACAACTGCAGCTGGAATGTCAGTATCTAGAGGACACGTGTTAAATTTGTTATGTTGGCAGCTGGAGATCAGGCTACAATTGAAAAAACATCTAAAACAGAAAATGGATTGGTGAGACCAGCATTCATTTCACTCCATGGCAGCTCCTTGGTTTTGCACTCACTTATGCACAGGTGGACTACATCAAGTTTACAAGGAAAATTTACGATCATTTACTGAAATCAAGAATGTTTGATGAACCTGACATGTTGTTTTCATACAAGCCCATGGTAGGAGAAAAAGTAAAAGAAATTCATGATAAGAATACAAAAATATTTCTGCATGAGACCCATTGCTCCCAAATGGATGTCTAAAATTTGATGATGACTGCAAAAGAATATCAAAGTAAACTGTCCAGAACTCATTCATAAATATTAAATTATTAATTCATTTCTGTGTTTATTTCTTAATGAATGGATTCATTTTCTTTGCAAAGCCAGGAACAAATGATTAGAGGAGAAAGCAAATACAATAACAACACATCTATTGCTGTCAGACCACCAAAACCATCAAATTCAATGAATGGGCTGAAAAAAAAAAAAAAAAAAAGTTAAACTAAAGCAATAGCTGCAACCAAACACACAAAACACACACACTGACAGGGAAACTACGGCAACCACAGAAACTAGCGAGACTAAATTCACACAGTTTCAACAGACAACAACCCAACGGCTCTGGTAGCCAAACTTATGACAAGGCTTGCATGCAGGTTTTAGCTCCAGTACATCTAGCTTGGACAAAGCCTTAGAATCATAGATCTAAGGGTCATTACACTTGAAATTCTGGGCAGCATCTCCACTCCATTTTAAAGCTGCATTTACCAAAACAAAAGTACTGCGTCTTGTGTGTGCAGTGCATGCAACACTGTGCAGGATTTGGCAGCTCTTTGTTCTCCTCAAACAGAACCGTACTTTTCCAGAATCTACTTTTATTACCTATAGCTTTTGAAGACTGTCAAATTAGAAACTCCTCATATACAAGGCAACAAATATTTTTATTTAAGTTATTTTAAGAAATAATTACAGATTCTGTCATGCCGTTTCTCATCTAGGTTTTTTCACAGCTATACACATGTATTGCGTATGTTTACATGTAAAGAAATGAAGCGCCTTCTGTGAAAGTTCTGTCACATCAATGAAAAACATGCAGCAGTTGTGATGCACTGTAATGCAATAACTAAGGTGTTTAGGCTTCATGAAGGCAGGAGGGATGCAAAAAGAACCATCAGAAAGGCTCTTTACTCAATATTTTCATCTTCTACAAGCGGAACCATTGTAGTCTGCTACTATTGCAACCCCTACTTATTTCCATACTGCACATGCAACTACTCATAATTTCAATGCAAATGGCTAGTGACATAGAAGAAGAGAGCCTAGCTGTAAGCTGTATTTTATTTATTTTTTTTTGTCAAGTATGACAATGACAAAATTATGTTGTTGACGCTCCGTTTATTTCATGACAATAATGAGAACTGTCGAACTAAACGTGGACCTTTGATGATGTGAGTTTTCGTCGACGGGACTTGACTGGATGAAAACATTAGCTGGTGCTCTGTCTGACATATAAAATGCATCAGTGTGGTATAATCTGTTAGTCAAAAGCTAAGAAGTATCAGCGGTTCTGCTGTGTCCTGTTTGGTCATGCCCACCACCTGCAGTGATGTGACCACAGATGGACCCTGGCAGCAGCGGCAGGCGTAAAAGTAAGCTGGAATGGTCTGGTACTGCGTGCTAAACTCTTGACAAATTGTTCGGCTGGCTGTGCTTGTGCAGAAATGAGTGTTTGAGTGCGCCTAGCTGCACTTTGTTGCGTTTCTCTAACTATCTCAGTTTTATTTCTTCCAGCTCCCACGAGGGGATTCAAAACTTCCTTTGAATCCTTAAATTAAATCTATATAAATCTATATAATATATATAATCTATATAAAGATGAAAAGGCACATAGATCTTTGAAAATTTCCCTCCCATAATTCTTGTTTCTATCTATTCAAATAAGATGTCAATCTTTTCTTATATTTTCATCAAAACATTTTTTCTACTTAAATATTTTAGTGTACATATTCTTGAAATTGTCGCAGTCTTAGCCCTTTATGTCCCCGTTTTCCTCGTGGTGCTGTTCTCAAGCCAGATGGGAAATATTAAAAACTCAAAAAGAGTGTACATGTGGTGTCAGAAAGCAAACATTTTAACACATTCCCAGCTTAATAATTAATAATAAGAAGAAAAAACAGGTTACCAAGCTCTGTTCCAATGGTGGCCTGATTGTCATGTTTATAAAATAAAACAAGATATAAAAACATTCTGAAACGCCTATTCTGCTTCCCCTTTTATTATAGAGACCATAAAGTATTGCATTACTGCTAACAATCTTTCCAAGCAAATCATTATTCCATTATTATAATAATGGATTTTGAGTACTTCAAGCAAACAAAGTATTTTCCAGTGTCAGATATTTGTAATAAGCAGCCCAGTTCTCAGCTCCAAGCCCTAGCTTGACTCAAGATGACTCAGAAACAGCCTGTTTACCCTCAGTGCCTGAGGATCAAATATATCAACTTTTTCACCCAGTAATAACCCTGCATATTATTAGCACTGGAAAATATGGGATGAGACAATGCTAAAACCCCTGGTAGACCTCCATTTCGGACAAAAATGACTTATTAAAAAAATATTTCTTATTTAAGGAACAACTGAAATGGGTTGACCTTCAGTCTTTCTGCAGATTGGTAACAGGGATCTTTTATACCCGTTTCCATCATCTGCTCCGGGTTCCTGCCCGTCAAAGAGTGGAGGTGCTACACATTTCCAAAGGTTACGTTTTTCTTGTGTTTATTTCAGAGGTGTGCAAGCTCTTCTAGCCCTGCACTATATTTAGAGTTATGATGTGGCAACTGGATCAAGTTGCTAAGCAAGTGATAGGGCTGCTGTCTCTAGCATCTTATGACATTGAAAGCTTTAACAGAAATGTAAGAAATTGTTGCGTCTCGTTGTCAAAAATGGTGGGCTAGATTTATTTATAATATCTAATGTTTCTAATGGACAAATGATTGCCTTTTTGTTCTGCTGTTGTGTTTATTTTATAGATTCCTGAATAAATAGATGGTTGATTCTGCAGTTTCTTTTAAAAACGAATTAACATAATTTACATCGGAAAAAATTTAAACAAGTATTGGGCACTTCCTGGATTTGGAAATAAAGTTGTTTCATACAAATAACAACAAGCAATAACCTTCTGAATATATTGGTAAAAAGTTGAGAACTGCCAAAAAAGGGATTTTGTTATGAAACAACTCAACCTGAGATCAGTCATTTCAGAAAATGAAAGATGAAGTCCCTCTTCAGCTTTCAGGAAAAGGATCCATCTTGACTTAAGGTCTGTACATAGTCCCCAAGAACAGACACATTTGTCCTGAGGCTGCAAAAGCAACAACAAACTTTTAAACTTAACGAAAAACGCAAGACTGACAAACACTTTCTACCAGTTGCTAGGAAGTCTTCATGGGTCTTTCACTACAGCACACCTAGGTCATGTTACTAGGAAACAACATGAGAAAAAAAATAAGTTGTGGCCAAAATTGGGTCAGGAACCAGCTAAAGGAACATAAGAATGTAACTCTGCTGTTGCAGCTTAGATTTCTCTTCTGAAATATCTGTAAGACTTTGGGACAAATTTCTTTAGAGTAAAAACAATCCCACAGCATGAAACTGCCACCTCAATTCTTTACTGTAGGAATGATCTTCCTTTGTGATGTTCACCATTATCGTTTGAGTCAAACCAATTTTTTTGAGCTATGGAAACCTTCAACCTGGATTTTATCAAACCACATCACATTTTATCTCATGCTTTTGGGTGACTTTACACCATTTTCTGCAAATCCTTTCTAATCCTGGATCATCTTTAAAAAAATAAAAGATCTTCAGGTTTGTCACTCTACCCGATGGCTGACATAAGAACTAAGGCTGAAACAATTAATCGGATTTAACGTGATTAATTGTTTACTGAAATAATTGTTAACTAATTTAGTAATTGATTAATCATTATCGAGAGTGGAGAGACTCTAAAAAATGCTTTTAGCTAACAGAGCAACCCACTTTGAGCAGCAATTATAATTGTAAAAAAAAAAAGAAATTTTTTAACATTTTGCATTTAAGACAAAAAAAAACTTTGCCTGTCAATATTCTCTATCACCTGGTCTAATTTCTTTAAAAAAAAATCTTTAAAGAACCTTTTGCCATCTGATTATTAATCGATTAATCAAAAAGATCATCAACAGATTAATCAATTTGCAAACTAATTGTTAGTCTCAGGCCTAATAAGAATACATGAAATATACCAATTTCAGGCAATATCTCTGTTTAGAGACTAAAATGGGGGCTACACTAGAAGGCTTCTGCCTTGTCCTTCTCGCCCTGACGACCCTCTGCATGCCTGCCCTCTCATTACTGTAATTGACAAGTTCATCCCAACTCTTCCCCTGAAGGCACCAATGGCTCAATTAAGACCTGGCCGAAGGACCAATTGCATACAAACATAATGAGGTCGCCACTTCACTAATACGAAGCCCTGGATGCAGCCAAACTTATACAGCCGCCTGCATATATCCACAAAAAAAAAACAAAAAAAACAAGAGGCCATTGTGCCAGAAGTAATTAATCTTCAGGAAAGCTCTTGGAGAAATATTAACAATACTGTGCTAATATTCATTGGTGAGACCAACTTTGTTTCAATCTCTAATGAATGGGAGCTAAAAAAAAAAAAAAAAAAAAGCCACAAATATGTTTTTCTTTTTTCTGATTAAAACAACACAATGAAGCTTAGGGTTTGTCATGTTGAAATAGAATAATTAGTGGCAGTGACCTTTAGTGGATTATGCACTGGCCTATGAAAAGTACAACAGGCTGGAGAGAAATGTTTGGTGCTTAGAACATAGCTCAGAGGGACCAGGATTTTTTGACAACCATTGTGAATTAATGCTCACAAGCCAGATAAGGACGGTGACAAAGTCTGGGATTCCCATCCATCCGATGATATTCATATATTAATTTTAACTTGTTTTAATAATACAAACTTAGTTCACTTAGTTATATTAACATTTTATTAACTTATAGTCTGGTTTCAAGTATTCTTGGTGGGGAAAAAAAATCTAAAAATGAAGGAGGACTGATCAGTCCTTTCCCTTATTATCTATATACTTTTATTGGTTTCTTCTTTGAAAACTTTATAAAATTAGAAAGAATTTGGCCATATGTTCTTTGACTAGTATTTTTAAGTTAAATATAAATAAAAATAGCGGACCTTTTTATAGTCGAGTCATATATTTCCTTACAAACTGGTTAAAATGTTCATAATCACTACTGCTTTTAAAAACAAAACAAAAAATGCCTATTTTGACTGTTGTTATAATATACAATTAAGCTACATATTAAATTCAAATAACTTGTATGAAAAGGCCAAAAAGATTTTTAAAGATTCAGATGAAAGTCTTAAAGAAACTGCTAGACGTCTTTGTTTATGCATTAGAGTTATTTAAAGTGACCAAAAAGCAAAATGAGAAATCACAACTAACTTGAAGAAACCTGATCAGTATCATACAATCTAAACCTTTTTTTATTTTAATTATAAATAAGGCAAATATAGCAGCTGTTTTAAAATGTTTGAAGATAAAGTTTTATTTTTAATAAAACATCGTAGATAATTGTTTAAATATTATGTCATTTTTCTTCTTCCTAAGCATACTTAATAAATCCATCGTTTTCATGCCATTTCTTGTATGTGTATGGTTTGATACACCACAAATACATCCCCTAATGTAAAAGTCAAGAAACTCTGACTTTTACTTCTAGCAATTTATTTATGTAACCTTTAATAATAAGGTGA
This sequence comes from Cyprinodon tularosa, assembly GCF_016077235.1. NCBI lineage: Eukaryota > Metazoa > Chordata > Actinopteri > Cyprinodontiformes > Cyprinodontidae > Cyprinodon > Cyprinodon tularosa. Next base: position 1,397,246 of record NW_024038331.1, read on the forward strand.
CATTTAAAATTCATAAAAATGATCCCCCCCCCCCCTCCCCCCGTCAAACAACTATATATAATAGACACATTAATAAACTGATTTCTGAGGCAACTGAATCAGTTGCTAAGCAATTGATGTCACTCCTGTAAGTAATGTGACTTTTAAAGCTGTAACAGTAATGTAAAAAATTGCTGCTCCTATTTTCATGCAGATTAGTATCGTTATCCTAATTTGCCCTTTTTAAAAATTTATTTATATTCTAAAATTCGAAAAACTAATAGGATAGATTTTTCCATGAGATAAAGTTAACATGATGTGGTTTCTACAAGCTAAAGAATAAACTGATCACTGAGGGTTTTCATACCTGAAGATGCTAATGTGAATTATTCAGTAGGGATTACCTCTCATTAATTAATCAGACAACTAGTAGAAGCAGGTAACAGAAAAGCTAGTTCAAATCTCGCCTCTGAATTCGTCAAAACGCCCTTTGTGAAACCACACAGAGTGCCCCAGATGGCATCTGTTGTCAGGTGCAGGTACAGCTGGCTTACTGTAAATAAGGCTATGCAAATAACAGTGACATAGCTTGACCCCTGCTCAACAAATTTATTTGATATAATCTAATCTACTTTTGCATCAATTTAAATAGTGAAGAAGCAGAACAAGACAGGAAAATTGTTAAGGCTTTTTCCAACAATAAGACTTCAATAATGATATGGGGTAGGGGGAAATATAGCTTAATTAGCAGCCTTGAAAAGATATCCGCCAGTCTCTTGCCCTATTTACTCGACAACAACCCATTGAAAATGTAATTGTTATTCAGTTACTTGTAATACAAACCATGAGGCAGTGTTTTAAATACAAACTCCATACAAACGACACTAGCAGTGCTAAAAACAGCATAAATTCATTGCAACGCCACTAGTAGTTGTAATGTTGTTTGAAACTCATAAACATGCGTATGAGTACAAAGATTTTCCTGCCACAATTAGGGCCAGGTCACACCAGTTACTTTTTAATCTTGGATTAAATTTTTTCTCATATCGTACTGACTCCGTAGAGAGAAGCCCCGACTGTGCAGGGTGAGCAGATCTGTGAAGATTTTTTCTTTTCCACTTCTATCTCTGTCACATTCAACTGAAATTGAAACAAATGAAAAAAAGATGATAATAAAAAAAATTCACAAAAAAAACCCTACAAAAAATAAAGTAAAAATGCCGCAACGAAAAAGCAAAGTCACACTTAATGAGTCTGTGCAGCAACTCTTAAACCGGAACAGATAGAAAGATTTTAAAGGCCTATTGAAAGAATATAATGTGAACTATGTTTAAAGAAAACCATAAATTATTTTGTTTGATGTTTGTTTTTTTTTTGTTTTTTATTGAAATGGTGGACCATCTATTGTCTTTGCCTAAAAGGACAGAAGAGAAAGTCACCAAGAAAAGAAGACGAAGTAATACACCTAAAAACTAAATCGGCTTGGCTTCTTTCAGGTGGAGACAAAGAGGTTGTAGGCTTTCTGCTACACATTTAAATAAAATAAAAAAAAAACATTGAAGTTTATTTTGCCCTAATAAATTGTAAACAGTGCAGCAGCTACTTTGTCCTCCCAACAGAGACATTTGTTTGTTAGCCTACACAGGATACGCTCCACTGCAACAATGATCAATTGTTGTTATTCTTCACAGAAGTCATACCAGCAGGAACATTTTAGCTTTTTTTTTTTCTGAGAAATATTCTAACATTACAATATTTATATTATTTTCTAGAAACTAGGAACCCTTCACAGCAAAAACAGTGTTCTCTCAATAATCAACATATCCCTGCTGTTTTAGGGATGGATTTAACCGCTGTGATAACTGCACAATAAAATCCTTCAGGCAAAAAAAAAAATGTCTGGGATGTCCTCTCACATTTTAAGCAGAGTATATTAGTAAACTAATAAACCTGTGTAAGCAAGTCGTTTTACTACTGTGCCATTTTATGGGTTTAAATCTCTGTGTACTGATGCTGATCTCTATTAAGTCTCCCATTATTTATTCTCCATTTCCTGTTTTACCATCTATTAAGTAACAAGGGTAAGCATATAAAGAGATTGTAGCTTTAATAAATCAATAAAAATCTCTTTGTTATGTCGACGTCATCTGAATCGGTCAGCATGCATGGTAATGCCATGTTTGAACAGGACCTCAGTGATTTCCAGCTGGATGTGCACGGACTGCAGAATGGTTTGGTTAGAATAGTTGGCTTTTTAGTATATTCTTGAACTACAATCCCAGTATCTGGGATCATGTACTTGGAGGAGAGTATTGTGAAAACATCAACACTGCAGATGATCCGAAACATACATTCCTGTAAATCTTAAAAAAGGAGCCTTAAGGATACACATCCTGGGTTCTGAACAACAACAAACATATCTTATGCACTAAAAACATGAACCCTGAATGCTGGCTGCATCAAATTTAAACTACAGACCAAGTTGTCAATGAAATTGTAAGCTTTCAAATATGCCAATATAAAGAATGCATACTGGAGATCACCAGCCTATACATGCATGCAAGGGCCAATACATTAATGCGTTCAGCAGCCATGTCTTAAGATCACGTGAGGCACCTGCATTGCTGGCCCCTCTATTATTAAAAAACATTTTTAAATTGAGACTTGTGTAACATTTGCTATAATTTTTTCATTACTTATTATGTAAATGGAGGAAAGAATAATGATATCAGCTCTCAGAATCTGCCCAAGAATATCAGCAAGACATATAAAGGATCTGTTAGACCAGGGGTCTTCAACATTTTCCAGGCCAAGGACCCTCAAACTGATATGAGATTAAGCGGGCCCCCTCTAATGATATATATTGTATAAAATTGTGCTATATCAAACTGCCCCTATAGTCACTCTATTACAGATGGAGTAGTGTAACGAAAGTAATTTCTCCCTGGGATTATTAAAGTATTTCTGATTCTGATTCTTCATTGATGGGGCAGGTGTTGTGAATAAAACGGCGCCCAGCTTGAAAGAGCTTGCGTGTGTGTGTGTGTGTGTCGCTGAATGTGTGCATTGATGACTGAAAGACATCTTCTGCCTCCATTTATCTGTTTACTACAGTGTGTTAAATTCATTTTAATGTGTAGATTATTTAAAGACATTGCAGATAGTGGAAAAAAATTGCAGGACGGAATATATATATAAAAAAATAAGAGTCTAATCAACCAAAACTTTTGAGACCCCCATGCAGTAGATCCGTGGACCCCCTGTTTAAGACCTCCATGCTAGACTGATTGGGATTAGTCTAAAAAAAATACCTATATCAGTCAGTCTCTTATGTAGAGATTAGTAATAAGGTAAAAATAATGTTGATAATTACATCTATGCTGTGGCTCACTCTTAGGGGAAGTGGCGGCCTAGTGGTTAGTGCATAGAGCTTGGAATCCTGAGGTTCTGAGATCTAGCCCCACTCCCACAGACTGCCACTCTGCCACAAGACTGTACCCTGGGCGTCCAATGATGGCAGCCAACTGCTCCCCAAGAAGATGGGTTAAATGCAGAGGTAAATTTCTCAAATGTGAGATCAATAAAGATAATTTATTATTAGGGCTATAACATCACTTTTTTTTTTTTAAAGAAATCATTCACATATGTTAACCAAACCTTCTAATGTCAGTAGCAATAATGAATTGACACACTCAGTAAGAGTCATGCAAATCCAACATCTAAATTCTTTACACTGCTGTCACAACGAGTGGCCCAGTTGGCGTCTGCCATTTCTTCCAGGTACAATTAGCCCTACTGTTAAAAATAAGGCCATGCAAATATCTACAACCTAGCTTTACCCTTACTACTAAATTCTGCTTGCGATTTTGGTGTTGGAAATCTAACCTACCTTAATACTATTCAAATTCTCCGATCTAGAAAGAGAACTAGAAAGGAAGGCATTAGCATTCTTCCTCAGGGCCTTTGTAAATGTGAGCTTTCATTGCAATTCTGAACAAACCAAATAACCGCCTTATTTGTAAGGATAGTCTGATATGTGGGGGAAACAAAAAGATACTTGTTTTTCTAGAATGAAAATAAAGTGTGATTAGGGAGATGACAGACGGAGTGTGGAGGATGAACAGGCCAACTGACGGCAGACAGGTAACCCTTCAAGATTTATTCTGACAAGCTCTGAGCTTGCTGCCAGATTGTGTGTCGCTTTTAACGGAATAAAACACCCATAACCGAGTCCCCTTTTAATTGTGTCTGCTTAACACACTGTGGGACATATAGGACGTTTCTGTACACAGGCCATTTCTCTTCTTTTTTTTTCTAGTTACAAGTCCGACCGACAGCCATTACCTTCCTCACTCCCTTCGTGTAACTCGGCAAGACGAACCGGACTACGCACTACTTTTGAAGAAAATATTAATATTTCCTTCCATGCTCTAAACTGTACCGTCTACGAATAATTAACGGCTCGTAACGACGTTGTCACTGTGTTATAAATATATAATACCATGAGTTTTCAACCGTGAAAGGAAAAGAAAGACGCAGGAAGGAAATGTATCACTCCACTTACCCTGAAATATTGCTGATAAACCCCGAACCGAGCGCTGCCGTCGCCTGCTTCGGAGCTGACCCGTCTCAACTAAAAGGACGAATATAAACACGTTGAAGCGGCGTCTCTATTTACACACATCCGCGGCATTTTATTCCACTTTATGTTGATGTAACTACACTGTCCACCTAAGCGACTCGAGCGTACCCAGTGTACGATTGACGTCATTGACGTGAGTTCTTGATTGAACGGGGATCGAACCAATCAGAGGCTTCCCTGCATAGCTGGTGTCCAATCACATTTTGGGAACGCCTTACTGTGAGAGGACATGACGGAGGCAGCCATGTTCTGGTATGGTGTTTGTATCCCTCCGCCGGAGTATTTACCTTTTGCATGATTTTGCATGTGGGGAAAATGTCACTGTAGCCCGCTGTTCGCTGCCTGCTTTCCATAAGACAACCCGCTAGGACATTTATTGTTTTTCTCCTTGGTTATTACCATGCCACTTAAAACCACATATATAAAACTATATATGCATTTACACATAAAATAGCGTTTTTATGTTTCCAACGAGCGAGAATACTGTTTATTGAGGGTTTTTAGGTCTGATATGAACAATTATATCACTAAGCCACGCTATAAAGTAATCACAGATTTATATTGTAAAACCATTATTGATGAACATTTCCATGCAATGAATAGATAATCAAACCCTAAGCTTAAACGCAGACAGATCAGGCAATATTAAAAATGTTGGATAGAAGTCCATATGTGCAGCAGAAATATAACTTATTTAGATCACTATACAAAGGTCAGCAATAATTATATTCATTTTGTTTTTGATTCAGATGTTTAACATTTTAACAACAAATATAATCATAAAACATCCAGGTTCTCTTCAGATCAATTTATAGAGATATTTATTATTAGCTAATTACTTTACATTTATTTAGACAGCTCCAATTACATACATCCTAAATCAATTACTATTTTACTTTAAAAAATTTATCTATTTCTTTCTGCCATAATGAAAACATGCAATATCAGGTCAAAATAAATCATGACATCTTCAATTTTATTCCTTTTTTAAATTACAGGATAAAAGTATGACTTGAGGTGCACATTATTTGTGAATGTCATTTCTTATTCTTTCAAATAAAATAAATACAGTGCCTGCTTAAACTGCAGACATTAAGTTTGGTGTCCTCTGACTATTGGAGTCAAAGTAAATACCATAGGCTTCCTATAGACCTTAAGGAAAAATATTGTATTGCAGCTTATGTCTAAAGAAAAGTTTAAAAGGTTCCAATAGAATTTTAATTCTGTTTACAAGTAGAGGCTCTTCAAAGTAACTGACAAAATCCCACAGTCTGGCCATCCCACCTAGTTAACCAAGGACCAATTTGCTGCAAGGCAACAGTGCAACAAACTATGATAATAGCTATGCTGATAATTTTATTCCATCAATGTTATTTGTCAAACAACTTTGTGGGAAAATTATAACTTTCAATGCTTGTCACACACTTCAGTCATATGCTCACTGTACAGCCACTCGTTTGTTTCTTCTTTGTAGTCAATTTCGTATAATTCTGTGTTTATCTTCTTGATCATTTAGTACATAAAGGGCAAATTTTAATTTATGATTGTCCGTTTTTATCTCAGCCTGATTTCATCCACGTTATTTTTGCAGGATCTGTTTTGTTTTCTTTGCTGAAGCAATAATCTTTCAAATAAACAGAATGAAATTAAATAATTTATGAGATGAGTTTTACTTCTGAAACTATACCACCAAAAACAATAAATAAATAAACTGTTCTTATTTTCCTAAATACCATGGATAGTTTCAGTCTGGCAGCCAAAACTATAATCTATCTTGATTAGAAACTAACATATTATATAGAGTATTATATTATTATAACAGATGATGTTTAAACAAATGTGGGTCTGAGAAGTATGGTGTGTCTATATCCATTCAGGCTCCTTTATTCAATACTTCAAAGCATATAGCATATTATATCCAATGGGGGTGGCAGTGGCGTAGGATGCAAAAGTTCGTCCTGCAACTTGAGGGTCTCCGCTTCAAACCCCAGCTCCGTCTGTCTCATTTGTTGCGTCCTTGGGCAAGACACTTGACCCACATTGCCTACTGTTGGTGGTCAGAGGGCCCAGTGGTCCCTGTGTACAGTAGCTTCACTTCTGTCAGTTTGCCCTAGAGCAGCAGCAGCTAAATTTGTGCATGAATAATGATTGAATATTATGCAAAACGGTTTAGAGTCTCAGGACTTAAAAAACAGCCTATATCGGAGATAAATAACCCATAAAAAATTAAGACAGCAAGTTATTATAAGGATGGCGTAAATCACCACTGCATCAATATCCAGACATGTGGGTCCAGCTGAACTGACAGGCCAAGCAAGGAAAGAAACAACAGAGAAGCGGCCTAGAGACTGATGGTAACTGTGAAAGAGCTGCAGAGATCTGTAGCTTTGGTGGGACAATCTGTTGGTAAGGCAACATGGAGTCTTACATTGAAGAAGCTACATTGATCAGATAACATACGGCATATTGCTGCAGCATTGATGGTTATATGAAGGCTTTTTTGTAGCAGACTGGCATAAAGCACAAGACATCTTGGAGAGTAAAAGGCCTCTTGGATTAGAAGCACAGTATAAAGGCTTGGCTTGATTTCTTTGGAATTAAACGCACCAATAATAACCACCAAAATAATTTAGATTATTCAAAGAGATATTTTATACTCCAGACGGAGACATCAGTATAGCTACTCTGATGCAGAGGTGTTACATAGGGAAGTACAAGAAGCACATTTAGAGGCAAGGAGCCACAGGAGAGAATGAAATCAGAGAAAGGTGGAACTGAAACAATAATACATTTTTACAATTAATATGATTAAATGTGAAAACAAGTAGGACAGCAAAGTATTGATACTAAAAAGACCTACTAGATTAAAAACAGGCTGGGCATAGAATTGATTACATTTGTTGTTACAGTGGGAGATAAAACTGATAAAAACCTGGATTAGTTTGATACCAAAGAATAATAATGCTAATTTGATAGCAAACATTCAAACATAGAGAGGTTTATTTTTTTTTCAGCAATCAAATCTCCATGTACAGCTCTGTTGAGTAAAAACTAGCAGCTTAGTACACCTGTATGGTCAAATACTAGTGTCTCCATCCATATGTGAACCAGAGAGAGAGGTCATCAGATGCATGGAAAAGTGCTTTATGTTCCTCACAGCAGTAACATCAACAAGCCAAAGTGCACTTGGTGCAGGTCTGTCCCACTCTGCTGCCCACACACATTCCATGGTCCCACCCACTCACACTCCACTGAGCCATCATGCTACACTTTCATGATCTCGTCTTTATCAGAGAACTCAGCCACTTGGCACCCTCTGAGCTCCATGGGCTAAGAGCGGTTCTGGGACAGTTCAGTGCTGTGAAAAAGCGTTTACCGCATACAGATGCCTTATGCCTTTGCTTTTTGAATCTAGAATAATTATAGTATAAAAAAATAACCTGAGTAAATCCCAAAAATCATTTTAAAATAAGGGAAAAGAATCAAACCAACCTAGCCCGGTGTGAAAATTACTCCCTGTACCCAACAACTGACTGTTTTACTATTAACAGAAACATCTGCTATTAGCCTGTAGTTTTATACATAAACCGCTTCTTTGAGGATGCATCACAACATTTTAGTGTCTATTACAGATGGTGGTTAGGCCATTCAAATCGTTGGGGTGGGTTTTTGAGCCATTCTGAAACAGACTTATATATTTTCCATTATTCTGGAGTGATGACTCAGAATTGTCGATAAGGTTTTGTGCTAGAGACCAAACTTCTGCTTTCACTAATTGTGAAAATATGTGTAAAAAAATAGCCCAAACCCCCAACTATGTCTCTCTTTATGATGCAAATATTCTGAAATGCTTTGCTTGTTTTATCCCAGACCTATCAGGACAGACACATTCCAAAAACACCCACGTTTGTCCACAAGTCTCTAGCCTGATAAACCAGACTGAATGTGAGATTAAATGCGTAATTTAACTCACAGGCAAAGATGATTTTGGCCACTGGCGGCTGGGGCTAGTTTACTAGGCTAACAAGTCTCAGAAATCATAAAGTCTGTTTTTTTTTAGGTCAGCAATTGTTTTTGTTGTTTAGTTTTAACATGAGAGAAACCACATGGTGGCCTTGGAGAGTTCACTGCTGTTCTATTTTTTTCTCCATCTAAGGTAGCCTACATGTGGCTCAATAAAGTTCCCAAAGAGACTTTGCAACTCATTTCAGACAGTTCCGTTTTGACTTTCTTTTGATTTGGGCACAAAGTTTTGGGTTTTATTTTTTATTTTTTTAGATCTTTTAACCTAAATATTATTGTCCGATTGGTTTTATGTGGGTGATTTATTAATTTACTGCTGAAAAGGTTCTACTGTGAATAAAACAACTGAATCAGAAAATGTCTTAAAAGTCATCCAATCCATAATAAGAGTGGAGTGATATTTCCATAGGAACAGTTTTTTTTTTTATTTACATTATATACACAAATGATCCTAGATGGTTTCTTTACACTTTAGCAGCTATTTCCCAAATTTTTTTTTGTCATTCTTTTTTTTTTATTTCAGCTGTATAAAAAAAATGTTTGAGACTTAAAATGGCCTCTAAGCTCAATAAATCAGCTATTGCTGTAAGATGTTACTTTTCCATAAGTAGTCTGTCAACATTACTAAAGATAAAACAGACTTTGACAGGCAGAAAATATAATTTTATAATAAAAAAAGACGATTCCCATAGAGTTTTTTGCTGAAAATCTTATAGAAGGTGATAGACTGGGGTGTAAAGATTATTTAAACTAAGTTAAAATCCTATGCAAAGTGCTGAAGATTGAAGTACAGTGGTGGTCCTGGCATAAGGATCTCCTAGGTGGATCTGCTGCTGCTTACCCTTACAAAAAGAAAAAAGTTAGACTTCAAACTTTAGAACACGACAGGGTTTTAATCCAGGGAAAGGTTCTTGTCCTTGCAAAGATTCACGGGGTACCTAATTTTAATGTAAAAATAAATTTCTAAAGATTTTATGGTCATTTCCAAAGGCTATACAACCAAGACAATATTTCTTCAACACATTTGCGCAAGGTTACATTTCCATATTTCTTGCTTTCAAAATACCAAGAATTTGTTTTTGTAAGAAAACGTTTCACACTCTTCATGTCAGCATTTAATCCTCCTCTCCTTTTCCAACAACTACAACTCTTTCAGTTCATCTTTGGAGTCATTTCAGACATTTGCCCTGCATGCAACTCCCTGTTCTGAGAATTTTCCACCATCTTGTGTGCTCTGCTCTTTTGGGGCCTGTTTTCACCAATCTGTGGGTGGATGGATTGAGAGTCATGAAAAAAATTCACTTTGTACCCATCTGGGAGGACAAATATTTCCTGTATTAAACCATCTTGATAATTTTCCTAAACTAGCCTTTGTAAAGTATGCAAACCTGATCATTCTTTAATATTCTTCACAAAATAAAAGATGTATATGTGATCAAAATTATAATTTTAAAGGAAGTAGAAAACACTACAATCATTACAGGAGTCTTCCTGAATTGGTTTGTCTTTTCGCATTTTTTTTGTTTTTTTTGGTTACTTAACAATCCAATTTGTGTCTCTATTCTAATTTAAACAAGATTTAGAGCTGAAAACATCTATGACTGTTTGACATCTGTGTCATGCTATAGTTTCTAGTAATGATTTATTAAAAACACAAAAGAGCAACAATCTGCTTATTTTAGATACAATTTTATGTGACTTGTTTGATTTACGCAAGACATTTTTCTTTTCTTTCATTCATTTAATATTTCACAGATAAAAGGCAGAGGAGTTGACATATATTAATGTCAGTATATGAGATTTTTCACATTAAAACTGTAACCCTTAATAGATTTTTACTGGATTTTCAGTGTAAGACTAGCACAAAGTAGTGTATTATTGTTTAGGTGTTTTAAAAATCTCATTTAGATTTAGTTCTGAGATTTGACTGGGTCATTCTAACACAACCATGCTTTTGATTTGACTCATACAGATTTGTTTCCAGTATTTGCCTGGTTGCTTCCCTATCCCTACAAAAAGAAAGCACCCCCACAACATGATATTGTGATATGATATTGAGTTGTGCGTTAATAGTGGGTTTAATGCCCAGCATTAGTTTTCCATTGTTAAAAATGTTTTTAATTCAGGGCAAAGAGTAAATCTAGTTCCTTACCAGAAAAAACTTTATTCTGTATGTTTGCCTTGTCCCATAAGTGGCTTCGGCAAACTGTAAATCAGATTTCTTTGGCTGTATGGAGGCAGCTGGGTGAATAATATGTAGGGCTTGGTGTGAATTAAGAAATTAAAATGGATAGGACATTTACTGTTATTTGTGGAATAATTTAAAGCCTTGCAATTACTCCGCTTTACAAGTTTGTGCTACTTCATGTTATATCCCAGCAAAATACTTTGAATTTGGCTGAAATGTGTCAAAATGTGAACATTTCTAGATACTTTTGCCAAGCAGCTGCACCACAATCTTACCCCGTTATTCACATCAATTTGTGTATTTTGAGTAAGAAGAAAGGTTTATCTTTGCTTTAAAGTTTCTTTAGACTTTTTCTTTGGACTGGTTGATTTTATATATTTTTTTTTACTTTTCCTGACTTTGCTTTTTGATGTAAGGCATTTTTTACATTGCTATATATACACAGTTGTGCTTGAAAGTTTACATACTCTTCCTTTCAAGATAGAAAAAAAAAATCAGCTGTCAGTCAAATAAATAAAAAAATAATAAATCATGGAAATCATGACATTGATTTTTTTTGTTTTAAATATATATGTGTTAAATTCAAGTAAATTCAATTTAGTTTATTTATATTGCACCAAAAACATATGTCATCTTATGGGACTTTACAGAGTAAATTTAACCAGATCAAACAGTCAGATTGGTTCAAAGATTTCTATCTAAGGAAAACCAGCTGATTTCATAGACTTTTTGACTCAACGACGGTCCCTCACACCAAGCATGCAACATTGGAGAGAAAAATTCCCTTTTAACAGGAAGAAACGTCAGCAGAACCAGGCTCAGTATTAGTGGCCTTCTGCTTAGACCGGTTAAAGGAGACAGAAATACAGAAAGAAGTGGAAATACAAAAGGTAACTTTTAACTAGCTGCACAGGTGGCCCTGTCCAAAAAAGACACTGCCAGGCAGACGAGCTCTGAGCCAGGTCCCATCTGTGAAGATGAAAGAGAGCTCTTACAGTTAGTGATAGTAAGAGAAACATAACTACACTGAAAAAAGGCCAAGCTCCAACACCTATAAACAAAGTTGTTGATGGCAGCAGCGCAGCATTTAACATTGCATTTAACAGGAAACCGATGATGAAAAGTTACCGTAAGATAGGAAAAATATAATCTCTCTTTTTAATTTAGAAATCTGAACCAGGTTTAGACTGTTTTGATCCAGTTAAACTTTCAGAGTTAGTAAACTATAATCTTCCTCTAAGCCTTAAACTTGTATGTTAGATTCAATCCCCACCACATTATTTAAAGCTACAGTGTGTAATAATTACAGGGATATACAGTCAAAAATGTAATATATTATACATAACTATGTTATTTATCATCATCTACGAGCTCAGCCTCTTAACCTTAATATTTGCGTTGCCTTAGAATTCGTTATTTATAATTACATAGGAGCGGGTCTCGCAGCCATGGAGGCAGACATCTTTGCGCTACGGCAGCGTAGAGCCAACAAACTAGCGATTGCGAAATCGCCCATTACGGTCGAAAGTAACTACGGCAAGTTGAGAGAGATGAACTGAGAAGGTACTGAACAATAGATGGCAGTATTATGCCTGAGTATACTATCTGTAAAATTATCTATGTAAACAAACCTCATCACTTGAGAAGGTAGGTGATGCGGACGTCGTGGAAGACATTTTGTCCCGTAACGCTCGCCGTACTGTTGGGGGGGAGAAGCGGTGGGGGGGAGATGTTCATGTTGCTGCGGTCTGCAGTCTGGACGTTAGATGTCGCTAAAAATTACACACTGTAGCTTTAACTCATAATGATCTGCTAAATTGAAACCTTCTTTTGGGGGAGCAGAACTCTTTTTAAGTAAGTTTGAAGGTGATCTAATGTTGGTCAGATTGGACAGAGCTGTGAGGAAATACTGGTATTCCTTCACATTCAATGCCATATGTCAGCTCGAGGTCCAAATTATGAAGATGAGAATGTGTGGGACTATTCAAATTTTGAAAAAAAACAATCTAGTGTAGAGCCTCTTGAACTAGAATGTTGTTGAGCAACATTTTGGGGCAATCACTGAAATCTGGTGTTTACTGTAATGTTCTGGATATCTTCAGTCAGCCTCCTGCATCTGTTGACAGGTATGTGGGTTCTCTGTTCATGAACAAGGTAGTTTAATTTGTGTGGTTTGTTTTTTTTAGAATTACTCCTCCAAACAAAAATTAATATCTATATTTTATTCTACTAAATTATAATTTTATATATTTAGTAAATTCTTATTTATCATTAGTTTTTTCAAATTTTGTATTATTTGAATTACTAATATGAATTTATTATATTCTTCAATGGGATGGTATGTAAACCATAAAGCACAACTGTAAATCACTTGCATGCTTAAAAAGGCTCATAATATCAAGGACTGAACAAATGGTGTCAAAATACCAAGGGTTACCATAGTGTTTACCCTGGAAGCCTTTTCACTGTCAGGAAAATGGGGAGTGTAAAATAGTCGGAGGGCCCACGGGGTTTGTGACTCACTGAAGAAATGACCCTGTGCTCTCATGCCTTTTGGAAAAAGTAAAACCAGATCAAACACCCACTCCATCAACTACGTGTTACTGTCAAACTGGAGAGTATAGTAGGGATGACTCAGGGAATGTTTGAATCCCTGGCCAAGAAAGCTGTTCTGGAACACAAAGCTTTCACACCCATTCAGCAAGGTAGAAAACCAAACAAATAATTTATTTTAATTGTGATCTTGTGGCCCTTAAGCCATTAAGAAGACATTGTTTGTTTATATTACTTCAGTTACTTCCTAGAAAATACTAACAATAACTCAATTAGATACAGCTTTAATGTTATAATAAAAAGTTTAAAATGTAAGGGGTGTATGTGCCTCAACCTAGCGTTGTACGAGCAGAATGTCTTAAAACCTTTAAGCTGTGTTTTTTTTTTTTTTTGAATTTGGGAAAACTAAGTACGGTAGACTTTACTCCATCAGGATTCAGGAGACAAAACTTTTTCACAGCAATACCTTCTTAAAGTTCTCACAATGCACAGCATATATTTCCACTTGTCACAGAACTTAACCGCCAAGAACTCACATCCCTCTTTACTAAGCATATATGCACTACTTTTTAAATGTGTTGATCCGGCAGTTGTAAGGTCCTCGAAATGATCCAGGCTTTTTTCTAATATATCAAATTGGGGTTTATTGGTAGTTTTTTTATCTAATGCTCAATGAAAATTTGAAAATTTGTGTATATGAAATATTTGAAACAGTACCTGAGAGAAGCACTGTCATTAGGAGGGTTATGCTGTGATGACAAGCTGCATATTTGAGGACTTGAACCATTTCCTTTGACGGTTTGATTTAACATCATTCACAGACAAGAGTCTACCTGTATCCCTCGTCAACAACCCTACAACACCCTCCCCTCCCCTCTGAATGAGCTAAAGATGAAATAGGAAGATGTTAAAAGGGTCTTTCAGTGTCTGAAGGGAAAGAAAGTGTAAGGGCCTGATGGTGTTTGTCTTTTCTGCTTGAAAATCAGCTCTGACCAACAGACATCCATCTTCAACCAAATCTTTAGCAGATCTTTGTACCAGTAAGGGGTCCCCTCCTTCTTTAAAAGCCCTAACAGAGCATGATAAAGCCCTGGTGCTCCGATTTCTCACAGTAAAGCTCAACAGAATTGAAAAAGACTCCTGGGTAGGTGTTGAAACATCCTTAAAAAAAACTGAAAGAAGGTCAAGTTGCCTTCCAATATAAGCCTGTTTTGTCATACTTGAAAGGGTGGCAATTATTTTATGTTTAATAGAACCAATCTCATTTATAAAGAAAAAAAAGAAAATCTAAAAAATAAAAAATAAATCGAGGATTATTATATAAAGAGAGGTATTCAATGAAGAGAAATCTACTTTTGTTTTACCAAGCGCCATTTTGCACAGCAGTAGACTGTTTTCCCTCATTAAATAGGATTCTGGATGTGTCAGTTTCTCTTCAGTTTCCTATCATAATGCTTTATGCAGCTCTAAATTAAACCATGGAGCCAGCATCCTATAAATAATAGTGCAATTTAAAAATGTTCTGTTTTTGTACAAAAACTTGTCGAATAAAGATGACTATGTTAATCAAACTTCCAGTTAGACCCTTTAAAAAACCTTAAATTTAAACCTAAACTGCTTTTTTTTAATTAGTTCAATTGTTATATTCAGATCAAACTGCCATATGATTTATTTGTGTCTTTGTTTTAAGCTGCTAGAAACAAGGTACCTAAAAATGCCTTATGAACTAAGCTGTCTGTTATGCTTTTAAAACACACTGTTTTATAACTCTGTTTAGGAGCCTTCAAATACTTAAGTGAAAATGTATCATGTTTGTTTCATAAATGTAGATCTAAACTAATTCAGATGTTCTACATAGAATCCTGTGATTTTTGGGAAAAATAATCGTCATGAATATCATTTTTTAAGAACGCGTACAGCCCAAAGTCTCGTAGCTGTACACGTTGTAAAAAGTGATTCAACAAAGTTTTGATGAAATTAGTTTTGTACTTTATTTATTTATTTTTTTAGAAACCCATTTAGGAGCATTTGCCTTTCCCATTTAACGTCCTATTCCTGCAGTGCTGTCTTTTATTGAATAAAGATTAAATAGAAACATCTATTTTATTATTAGCATTCATTTTTACTTTTAGACATCTTTGTTAAATTTCAGGCATAAATCTTTATTTTATTATATTCTATTATAACTTTTTCAAGCCTTTTAAATCTTAACTTTTCCTCTTTAGTCTAGAATAGATAGTTGCTCTCTTTTCGCCACAGACAGACACAACTTTACAGCATTGGCTACTCAGCAGTGAAATTAGCTTTCACTGGTTTTTATGTCCAGTACTTCCCTTCTTAAAAAAAGCAACAGAAAACAGCCATAGTCTCTTAATTATTCAGAGAGGATTTCAAATCAAAATGGTCTTAAAAAAAACTCTTATATATTTTTTCTACAGTCTCAGCTTTCTTTTTTTGCTGTTGTTGTTGGTAGTTATCCTCTGATGTGTTTCATTCTGAAGCACTACTTCCCTTTTATTTAAAGAAAAACATCTAATCAATATCTAAAGACAGATAAAGAGGAATCATGACCCAGACAGCTGAATCTTTATTTCAGTCTATTATTAATATTTTCAAAAGGAAAAAATCGGAATACTTGAATGTTTTGCAGTTTTGCTTCATGTCAGCGGTCTAATCTCTCCTACAAGTTTTCATGATATATTGTCATTTTTTGTTGTGTCAATGAGCGCTGAAATGGAGACACAAAATGTGGCAAAGGAATAGAATCAATAGAATATACAAAGAGGATTACTTACAGTAAGAATATCAAAATAGGGAGTATGAAAGAAACAGTAATTAATAAAATCAGAAAGTTATATAATGAGAGAGCAATTGGGAAAAACATTAAATCCAGATGAGGTTAACAGAAGGAGATAAGGAGCTATGAAGGAGCTAATAATAGCAAAGAAATGACATCTAAAGGAAATTAACAATATGCCTGACCTTTGAGACATAATGAACACGAAGAAAGACTTATAAAAATATAGCAAAACTTAAAAACATGAAAAAATAACTTATAAATGATCAGAATATGAATAAAAATGGAAACATGACAACAGTTAAAGGTTGCTATAAACAGCTTCAAAATCAAAATGCATGCAGTCCTAGGAGCAAAGTATTCTGTCAAAAAAAATATGGATCAAACAGATATCCAATGGAGTATTCTCTTTGTCAAATAATAAAGAAAAGCTATAATAGGAGAAAACAGGATTTCTTCTCATTTCTCATTAGGACTTCCATTGGGGAATTTTTAATATTTATTATGGCTTTCTACTTTTTCATTTGGCTTTTTTGCAATTACAATAGCCAGATTGTAATTAAACCCTTATAGGGCACTCAGTGAAAAAAAACAAACAAAAAAAAAAACGTTGCAATCCAATAGTGTTATTAGAGTCCAGGACAAGACCTTATTATCTTTGTAACATTCAAAAAAATATGGATATTTTGATGGCAAAAATTTATTTCAATGTAATAACAAGAAACACCAACTTGCCAGAATATATTGATATATTCTTTTATAAGAAATTCATGAAAAACAGTCTGAGAGTGAAAGAAACACGTTCTTTTTTTGTACAATACAGTGGGGCAAAAAAGTATTTAGTCAGCCACCAATAGTGTAAGTTCTCCCACTTAAAAAGATGAGAGAGGCCGGTAATTTTCATCATAGATATACCTCAAGTATGAGAGACAAAATGAGAAAAAAAATCCAGAAAATCACATTGTCTGATTTTTAAAGAATTTATTTGCAAAATATGGTGGAAAATAAGTATTTGGTCAGTTACAAACAAGCAAGATTTCTGTCTCTCACAGACCTGTAACTTCTTCTGTAAGAGGCTCCTCTGTCCTCCACTCGTTACCTTCATTAATGGCACCTGTTTGAACCCGTTATCAGTATAAAAGACACCTGTCCACAACCTCAAACAGTCACACTCTAAACTCCACCATGGCCAAAACTAGAGAGCTGTCAAAGGACACCCGAAACAAAATTATAGACCTGCACCAGGCTGGGAAGTCTGAATCTGCAATAGGTAAACAGCTTGGTGTGAAGAAATCAACTGTGGGATCAATTATTAGAAAATGGAAAACATACAAGACCACTGATAATCTTCCTCGATCTGGGGATCCACGCAAGATCTCACCCCGTGGGATCAAAATGATCACAAGAACGGTGAGTAAAAATCCCAGAACCACACGGGGGGACCTAGTGAATGACCTGCAGAGAGCTGGGACCAAAGTAACAAAGGCTACCATCAGTAACACACTACGCCGCCAGGGACTCAAATCCTGCAGTGCCAGACGTGTCCCCCTGCTTAAGCCAGTACATGTCAAGGCCCGTCTCAAGTTTGCTAGAGAGCATTTGGATGATCCAGACGATGACTGGGAGAATATCATATGGTCAGATGAAACCAAAATAGAACTTTTTGGTAAAAACTCTACTCGTCGTGTTTGGAGGAGAGAGAATGCTGAGTTGCATCATAAGAACACCATACCTACAGTGAAGCATGGGGGTGGAAACATCATGCTTTGGGGCTGTTTTTCTGCTAAGGGACCAGGATGACTGATCCGTGTGAAGAAAAGAATGAATGGGGCCATGTATCGTCAAATTTTGAGTGAAAACCTTCTTCCATCAGCAAGGGCATTGAAGATGAAACGTGGCTGGGTCTTTCAGCATGACAATGATCCCAAACACAACGCCTGGGTAACGAAGGAGTGGCTTCATAAGAAGCATTTCAAGGTCCTGGAATGGCCTAGCCAGTCTCCAGATCTCAACCCCATAGAAAATCTTTGGAGGGAATTGAAGGTCCGTGTTGCCCAGCGACAACCCCAGAACATCACTGCTCTAGAGGAGATCTGCTTGGAGGAATGGGCCAAAATACCAGCAACAGTGTGTGAAAACCTTGTGAAGACTTACAGAAAACGTTTGATCTCTGTCATTGCCAACAAAGGGTATATAACAAAGTATTGAGATGAACTTTTGTTATTGACCAAATACTTATTTTCCACCATATTTTGCAAATAAATTCTTTAAAAATCAGACAATGTGATTTTCTGGATTTTTTTTTCTCATTTTGTCTCTCATTGTTGAGGTATATCTGTGAAGAAAATTACCGGCCTCTCTCATCTTTTTAAGTGGGAGAACTTGCACTATTGGTGGCTGACTAAATACTTTTTTGCCCCACTGTATAACCTTGGAGGCATTAATGCTGATAGCAGCACTTACTATTTTTTAGTTTATAAACCTAAATATAATTGTTATCTAGGCTTATTTTTTTTACTTTTCAATTAACTTTTTACCTTTTTTTTCTTGACTTTTTTTTTTTTGTACTTAATTTACAGAAGGTAATATATAATTCAATGGCTCATCTAATTAGTCAAATGCCAAAATAAGATGTAATTGGTAAATGATAAATGGCATGTACTTATATAGCGCCTTTTTTCAAGTCAGGAGACTTGACCTACATTCATTCACCCATTCACTCACACTCTCACACAAGATACTGCTCTATGGCTGTACACACATGTACAGCCATGTAGCAGTATCTTGAATGGCTGGATATAGATCTTGTGCTTCTAGACCTCACTGACTCCATTTGTAAGGTGTGTATGCAAGTGATCAAAAACAGTAACCTGCCCTATAAAAGGTTAACAATGTAAATTACACAAGTGAATCATTGGGATTCTTTGATGTATGCCCTTTAAAAAAAGTACATTATCAAGATTTTTTTTTTCTTAAAATGTATGTCATAAAGGGTCATGTAATTGTCTATCATTAAGAGCTTCAATAGAGGACGTGGCTTTTCCAACTTTGACCAGCAGGGGCAGCATAACGCCATAAATCATGAGTCAAATGGCGTCTGCGTGTAATACACACAATGTCCACAGGGTGGCAGCAAATAAAAAGGAAAGCCAGCAAAAAGTGACGATCGTTTTCTGTTTAATTAATAGGCTGCTGCATTTGGAGGAAAAAAACAGAAGCAAAAGACAGTTTAAAGAGAGCAAAGATATACATTTTGTTTGCTCACTAAATTAAATAAAAGAAAGGAGTTCAGCAATAAAATAGGCCAACATCATTAGGCCAAATGTTTGCTCCATCATTATGGATTTATGGTTTTATTTCAGAAACGTCGGGTTTGCCTACAGCCACATTCCAACCACAAATGTATTTACTTTGCAGCCTAATATTTAAAATTGTACTTATTGTCATTAGTATATTTCACTCGGTTCATTTAAAGTCACGATAGTAAAACAAGGTACTGAATTTCCCAGCAGTGACGGTTTTAATAAACAAATAGAGTTTAAGCTTTTGACTTTATGCAAATAGGAGGATTAACAAATGTTGTCATATCTTGTGTGGAGGATACAATCCAATGCAGTTGTTTTCTATCATTATTGACAAATGTACCTATTAAATTTTATAACATGGGCTATTTGATAATAAAATAAAAAATCACAAATACCCAATTCCAATCAATTTATATAAAGCAACACTTTAATAAAGTTTATCCGCATGCAAATCTTTTAACACAGACATGAAATAAATTATTTGAGTGTTAAATTATACAAAACTATCCGTTTTCTTGCAGGTCTACAGCATTTATTTTAAATAACCGACATTTTTCTTTTTTACTTTCCAACTTGACATTAACAGCCTGCTGAAAAAATCGCGTTGTTTCTATTTTTTTAAAACAGAAAATTAAAGATAAACCATTTCTTTCAGTCTAAAAAATAAAGAAGGCGATTAAAAGCGTGTTTAAATGTTAAAGTTACTGATAAAATGATTTATAATGATTTTGTTGTTAATGCATGGTATCTGAAAGTCATTGATAAAATGCACACTGACCTGCTTTGTACAGTAAAGGTTCAGGTGAAGCAGCATGTAATTAAATTACTTTTCTGAGTAGAGCAAGGTTATTGCATCAGCTTTAAATGAAAAATGAGGACAAAGTAAGGGGAAATAAACAAAAAACACTTTTTGTTTGTCTTGTTTTTCAGTCTAAAGTACTGAATAAACGTTATTCACAGGTGTTACATAAAAAAAGATGAAATTGTTAAAAATATTTCACTATAAAAAATTTTCAAAAATCTAATTCATTGGAGCCACTTTGGCTATATTGACCTTAAATACTTAAAATATCATAGAAGGTCCAAAAACGCAATGCAATTTAAAACGCAAATCTGTGATATTTGTTAGCAGAATTATTTTTATGTATTTATTACTTTTTAGATTTGTTGATAATTTAACCCAGAACCTATCTGTTAATCTCATTTGGGGAATCGTGTTTTTCATATTTCTAGGATTAACTTCACCATGTTTCCAATTGTAATCATGTTATAATGTAGGTAAAATGACTGATTGCTAGGCCTAATAATAGCCTACTATAGAAACAAAATTAAGAAATAAAAAGGTAATACTGAACACACAATACTTATTCTCAGAGAATGAATCAAGTTAACATCTCGTTACTAAATGCAAAAATAATAGAAAGATCTAGAGTCATCATCACAATAGCATATTTGATATTGTTAATAATTGGGAAACTCTTTTTATCTAAAAGAATAAAATGTTTAGTTTCAAAGCTGTTGACATATTTTAGAAATCAGCGGTTTAAAAAAAATGGTTTTAAGTTTGATCGAAATATCTCAGCTCAATAATCATTTAGGAACAAACCCCTTTAAAAACTGCTTCAGACACAGTTTTGCGCGTTTTTTGGGGGGGTGAGATTTCATCCAACGAGAGAAAGGTATTCTATTTTTTTATATACGTAAAATCATGTAAAATAAAAATAAAAAAATCTTTAAAAGGGTTTAAATCCTTGCGCTTCATCCCTTCAGTCCCACGCGCCTCCTTGCTTTGCCCATTATGCACCAGCGCGTCTCATTAGGCTCCCATTCAAACCCGCAGATTTGAATATTGGCGCGCCGTGGGGTGAAAGGGTGCCAGATCTTCATGCGTGGCACAAACCCACTTCCGAGTCTCACTGACCGAGGTGACACTATGTGATTCATCTATACCTCATATTTACAGTGAGAGGTCAGTGGTTTTCACCTCCTGTCACCTTCAACGGGCGTTAAACATGCGGGATTTGTCCACGCACGCAGGCATGCGGGCAGGCAGGCGGTCTCTCTGTGCTCAGTGAGGCGCTCTTTGCAGCGTCTGGACTGGCAGCGGTAAAACAATGGAGGGATGGCGATGGTGGAAGCTCTGAGACAGACTTTGACCCAATGGCAGCCAAAGGACTGTCTGCTTCTCACGCCTTAAAGAAGAGGAGATGCATGAAAAGCAGCAGTCAATCATTCTAGGAGAGACCGGGTTCCAGTCCAGACCCAGTATTCTCTAATTTTTAAATCTTCCAGCCAGACTAACCACTTATATGAATTTGATTTCTCTTTGATCAAACACTATCACCAGACATTCAATCCTGTTGCTTCAAAACTTCTTCTGAAAAAATTAGAAACAATCCACTGGACAGGAAGCATTTTCTATTCAAAATGTCAGCTTCCTGAATGGGAAGCGGAATGTCTTCAAACTTGGAAACCAAGTCCAGTGGATTGTTTTAAATTTTTTCGGAATGACTCTGACCCGGATGACTGAGAACCTTCACCATAATCTTGACATGGATTTTAGCAGTGATGTCAAAAGTGCACACATTTGTTACTTAAGTAAAAGTATAGATACTGCAGTTTGAAAACACTCTTGTAAATGTTGAAGTATCAACATGACCTCTTTACTTAAGTAAAAGTGAAAAAGTATGTGCTCCAAAAACTACTTAAAGTATAAAAGTATAAAGTAACCTTAAAAAAAAAAAGCCAGATGCCACTATATGAATTGAAAGCTAAATTTTTCGACTATTTAAAAAAATTCTTAGAGATAGGGCCAAGGATGAGGGAGGTCTTCTTCTCCATCTCCAGATACGTTCTCGCCTGTGTCTGGCCTTTCAGACATTTCAACATCTTTTTCTGAATCCTACATTGTAGCATGGCATAGACAATTCACATTTGCAGTTTGAAGAACACCTGCTTGCTTCTGATGATTTTCTTTGGCATCAGCATAAATTTGACGAATAGTGTTTGTGTTATATGACTCATCCATTTACATTAGTTTTCACTAGATGTGGATGGTGCCAATGATCTGCATTGGATGGCACATGGCCTGAAATAAATATAAACATTAAACCGAAGCCAAGAGTAACGAGTAACGTTTGTTTAAAAAAATTAAGGAATAGAAAGTACAGATACTTGTGTGAAAATGTAATGAGTAGAAGTCAGAAGTAGGAAGAAAAATAAGTAATGGAGTAAAGTATAGATACCTAAAAAGTGTACTTAAGTACAGTAATTAAGTATTTGTACTTTGTTACAGATAGAAGTAACTTAGAAAACTGGAAGGTGTTTCTTCTGATAAAAGAAAGAATTCATACCTTGTCAAATATACTCAGTCATTTTTTACTCTGTACTTTGAGTAGGCCGTTTTTGTTCTCTGTTTTAGCTCCTGATGTTTGCTTAAGGTTGTTGTCCTGAAGTTTACCTCTGCCCCAGTCTTTAAATCCTTGAAGATTGTTCTATATGTAGCTTCCTCTAAGGTTCCGGTTTACTTCACCAGCTACTCTTCCTCGTTGAAGAAAACCATCCTCACAGCATGATTATGCATGTAGGCGGAAAAAGGTCAGTTTGAGCTCAATATCAGAAGACCCTCTTCCACGTTTGCAGTCTCCCAAACATATAGACAACTACTTTCTTCTTGCTCTTTGAAAAGGAGCAGATTTCTCCACCACACAAGCTGCAGATCCAGGCAGCTCCTCCAGGCTGCTTCACTGCTAAACTCTTTACCTGTTCATCCTTCACTAAAGATTTTGCTGTTTTGGTATTTTCTGTCCATTTTAAGATGACAGATGGATCAGTGTTCCTGCCCGATTTTAAAATCGGGACTATTGGTTTATGGCCTAACCCTAGTCTCCTACAAACACTGATTTTCATGTTCAATGATGTTCTCTAAAAAAACAATTGATGTTTTGCAAAGAAGCTAAATTGACTCTAAGATTAAATCACAGACTATACTGGCTAATTAGGTGGCTTTTAAATGCAGCAGGATACATTGGATTTTATTTTGGTAGTATTAGTACTTTTCAGAGCTGTCAGTAGAGATATAGGAAAAACATGTTATAATTAACTTCTGCTTCACTATTGCTCACTTCTTTATGTTGGTTTGTCACATGAAGTCCCAATAACGTTGCAAAAAAATAGAAATCTAAATGTGTCAATTTTGTTTAAAAGAAGTGCATTTTTTCTTGAATTGAGTAGGTAAGTGAGACACTTTGCCGATGGAACAAGACAATTTACATTTAAAATAACAGAAAACATTTGCATTGTCTTATTTCAAGTGCATATTATCTAATTATCTTATTTCAAGAGTGCAAAAATACTAATTTCACTGGCAAATCACCTTCTTTACCTACTCAAAACAAGTGTAAATACACTGAATTTAAGACATTTTTACTTATTTCTAGATCATTTTTGCAGTGAAGACCTGATAAGGTTTATGATACACTTATTTTAAGGTAGAAGCAAACAGTCCAAGGTTTTAGTAATTGTGAAAATTCTTTAATGTCATTATATTCTTTTTGATCAAGATAAACATTTGAAATAACTATGAATGATCACTGTGGCCATATTAAGGTTTGTTTAAAGTATATTTAACAGGGGGGTGGAGGCTCAGGACATAGATGTCTGTCCTTCTCTTGGTGAGTTGTGAGTCTGAGGCATTCTCCTTCAGTTATTGTGCCCTTGGGCACGATACTTTACCTACCTTGCCTGCTGTTTGTGGTCAGAAGACAGTGATTGCTTCAATTCCTTCAGTCCGCCCTATTGCATGCAGCTATATATAGCCACAGCTACATATATTCATCAGCATGTGAATATAGGACTGAATGTAATGTAAAGGGCTTTTGGAATGTTTTGGATTTGACAAAGCGCAGGCCGTTCATCAATTAGTATTCAGCATATTTATTGATTTGCCATTAGTCTGTAAGGGCACAATATATGAAATCCCACCGGCTGATGCCAGATTTTGCATATTTAAAAGTCTATGAAACAGGTTTATGCATTTACTATGATTCAGTTAATGCCTGTTTGTCCAGACCTGAAGACTCTCCTTCTCCCTATTTTAACGATAAACCTACTTCTCTTCACCTTCACAGCTCTGTAAATGTAACAGTGCATAGTTTTCTGCAGCATCTCAAAGGTCTCCAGCTATGCCTGACTGCTTGTTTATAGAGGTGTTATCTATGTTGGTGCTGAGTCTTTGCAAACAAACATACAAAAGAATTTTAACCAATTCTTGGCTTTGTTGATTTGAAAGACGTTTGTTGTGATTATCATTATAATTGAGCTAGAGTGCTTCCTTTTTAAACACTTTTTATATTTCTACATATTTTGTGTCAGATTTGAGGTATTTGGGATATCCTTCTTTGCACGGTTGTTGTCATTTAGTTGAAGTGGAGACTTCAATCCCTGACTCAGGTCTTTGACTAAGCAATTTTAAAACCTTATTTCTTTAATTTCTTTTGGATTAATACCTTTGTGGATACCCCAAGTTTGCTAAAATTTAAGTGATAAACCAATGGGGGGATATTTCCCTTTCTTTTTATCTGCTAAAGAGTCAGAATAAGCCATGAAGACACAAGTAAGCTTCATACCATCACTCTATAACCAAAATGTTTGAGAGCACATGCCTTCCAAAATGTTTTACTTCAGCCTTACAGCCTTTGGTTAGTTTTTTGACTTTGGCATAAGATAACGAATGTAAATATGACAACATAGTAAAAACAGAAGATCCCATATAAGGATGATTACATTGCAAGAATTAATGTCATTTTCAAGTGTGCCACTCTTTATTGCTTTAGGCAAATAAGAAATATGTTTATATTTCTTAATAAAAAAAAGAAAAAAAAACTGTAAAAACAGAAAGGGGCCACATGGATGTGTGACTAATTTTTGGTTACACTGAAAACTGATAAAGTGAACACTTTTACTTTGAAGATGATCTTTGCAGGAAAAGGTCCCTTTCTCTTTACACACCAAAGTCAGTCTCTGTTGAAAACTGTTTTTTCTGTAGTCTCTGTAGTTTGATTGTCTGTCAGTATTTTTGCCATCCTTTCGCATTCTAAAATGGTTAATAAAGAAAGCTTTTTAATCCCTGGGTGGTTTGCTGGTTTCATTGGTCTCATGGGACTGTACCACTCTTATATGCTGAAAAAAATTCTCCTGACTTCTTCTCGCCATGTTAATGTTTCTCATGATTTCCTCCTTATCAGTGGCAAATTTGGATAAAAATTTAAATCTGAAGACCTTTATCAGGCTTTTTGTTGTGGGTATGTTCTGTGTTATGCATCGATGTACATGTCTGGAGTTTCTTCAAAGGCTTCAGGATTTTTTTATCTAAAATATTAGATTGATACATGTGCTCGCCCTTAAACTTAAAGTTTGCATTCTTCAAATATTGTAGATATACAAGAATCAATCAGAACCTTTTGTTTACCTCTTAAGTCAACTTCGCTAAATTATCACAGCATTTAGTCCTTTTGAGGTCTTCTTTGGGTCTTAAAAAACTCCTCATACTTTAAGCACCGCTTGTTTCTCAAGCAGCTACCATCCAATGTGGTGTGGCATTATAGATGGGTCAATACACAACTTCTATTTACTTCAACTGCTTTTATTTATTTATTTATTTATTTATTTATTTATTTATTTATTTATTTATTTATTTTTTGATGATCTGGATGTTTTTATAGCACACAACAGAGGATTTTTGGGTCAAAACTGACAAGCATTTGAAACTTTTCATCATTTAATTTGCATTTACTCAAGGTCCAATTCAGTCAAAAGGAAATAAAACATGGAACATGATGCCAAGACTAATTTTTGTGCCAAACATACTTTTCAGAATTGGCCTTCTCATGGTTGATACATTTGTATTGTTAGATCTTTTCAAACCTTTCTAACTTCTCTCCAAATTTTAGGTCTAGTCAAAGGAGACGAATGTGCACATCTCTGTAGATCATCCCTTGAGTTCCAACTATGGGAAATCAGCATTCAAGGCTGGAATTAAATAGAAGGTGCTTCATTAAAGAGTTAACAATCGATTAATTCAGTGTTTCTTCTTTTGCATATTTTCCCCCCAAAACATATTTGATTGTTTCCTTGGTTGAAACCAAGAGCCTAAAAAGGAGCTGAAAGTTTCAACTGCTTTAATTTGGCTCTGACATTCAACCAAGGAAACAACCAAATGAAAGTTACCAAACTAACCTTCAGCTGCTTTTGCACTTACTTATTTCCTTATATTGGACATGAATCTATATATTCTTGGGTGCAAACCTAAACAATATGAACAGAACTTCTGTAAAAGGGTAGGATATTTGCCAACCTTTGTCAGGATAGAGGAATGTCTGTTTGATATGTCTGTTGAGGGGGCATGAGCAGCACTGCGAGCTTAAAGCTCTGTATTATAATTGCATCTTTTGTCTTGCATATATAACAAGAAGAAGAAAAAGGAGGGCGGGAACAGTGTTACCTCACCAACCAACATGGGGGCGTGGTCTTCATTTGGACGCAGATATATGAATTTGGACAAACGTGATGTTGAGTCATTCTGAGGGACAACGCTGGTGGAGATGTAACCAGGGGAGCGTGGGCAACATCCAACTCTCCCCGTTTGCGGCGGGGAGAACCTTGGAGGATGGACCCGTTAGAAGCATAAATGGACTGCGCCGACGGGGACGTCACGATGCGTCGTCGCCACAAAGCTCATGAACGCGCTCATTTGGCGACCAGCATGCCGCACACCCAGAGGGACCACCGCTCACCAGGGGACCCCATACAAGCCCACCATCGCTGCAGCACACGGAGAGGGAAAAGTAAGACCCACTTCTTCTGTAAAAAAATACAATTTTCTGACACTCTGAGCGTCTGGATAAAAAAGGCGCAGCTGCCCTTTAATGCTCCGAGCCGTGCCAAATGAACACCTCTTCATCATTTATTATTATTGGTTTACCTGAAATGTGGATCAGATGAGGATTTCTAAAAAATAAAATGCTAAAATAATGTTTTCAGGGATGCAGGTGTTGAGACGAGTTAGAGATGCATGCATGGTGCGCAGCATCATCTGAGATAAAGACTCAGAGCAGCATGTGATGTCAGCAGCAAGAGACGTGCAGCTTCACTTGTGGCTGCAAACACTTTGGGCAGCAGATCATTTGCAGTTGCAACATAAGTAGTGCATAAATGTTAATAATAGCGCCACAGAATATAAATCTGCTTAATACCATTGTGACCATTCAGGTCACTTCACAGCCGACTTAGAAAAAACCCCAACAGAAATCAGGTTATTTTAGATATATTGCATTTATTGTTTTTGCAGACTTAAACCGTGTGAACCTACTGACTCAGGATCTGCCATGCTCTCATTACTTTCTCAGCTGTTACATAAGTCCATTTTGCACCATTTACTACATCTGAGGACAGATTTGAGAGTTATTATTGCATACTTCATAACGCGGGGTGGCAGTCGATATAGAATCATATTACTCCAGATTGTTTTCTGTTCCTTACATCACTCTCATATTCGGCCTTTTCTTTTCATTTTTTCTGCTCAGCGAGAGATTAGCCTACATATTAAACAGGTCAATAAATTTACAGCATGGCTTTCTTTCTATCCAGCAGTAAGACTTTCTGCAGGCTCAGGTTAGAGCTCTTACATAAGGGCCGTTTAATCTATCTGGAAGCTTTCTACTTTCATTTTTTTTTTATATTCAATTATATATCCCCATTATACAAGCTGTGTTTTGTTAAAAGCATTTTAAATAGACAATATGTTAATTATGGATGTGATCTAAGTTTAATGTTTGGTCAAAAACGCGTGTTTTACACATTCATGATGGCACAGAGTTATCTATTTTGCTTCATTACAGAACCTAAACCATAAATGTATCCTAACAAGAAAGCCTGAGATTTAATTTGATGGAAATATGTGAAAAAATGCCTTAAGGTATCAAAAAGGGGGTATTATATCCTGCCTTCGGCAGCTGGGACGTGCGCCAGGACGCACAACAGGTCTGAAATGGAAATGGGCCCCATCAGTCTGCAGCTGCATCATCTGCAGCCACGGAAGCTTCAACTGGACAGAGATGCAAACTGGGAAGATTTTATGATAGTTCCAATATACGTTTAGGGAGAGATCTCCCCTAAAGGGATAAACAATATGTATATGAGGACGACAGAAAATTAAATCTCTTCTTTTCGGTGCACTATAATGTTTTTTTTTTCTTTTGTTTCTTTTTAGAACTGAAGAATCAAGACATCCTTTAACCTCCAGGTGACTATGACTGACTCGCCCACCATCCCTCTGCAATGTGATACAAACTTTTCAAACATAAAGCGATGGTAGAAGTCAGTGATAGGCGTTAAAATCCAGCCGGGATCTCAACTCCATCGCCGCGACTTCATAAAGAAATAAACCGAAACTACACAATAATTTCCAAAAAAAAAAAAAAAAAAAAAGAGAGAGAAATGTATTGCTGTGCTACTTTTTCTATCTGCGTTATTTAAAATCACAGAAAACAAACCAAGATATAATAATCGGGTGAATTTTAAACACACCCAGCTTAAAAAAGGGCGCAACGATACAAATGAATTAATTCAAAAAATACATTATTAATTACTAAAAGAAGTAATGTAATGTAAATAATCCCTTTAACTTAATATTTAGGAATAAGGGCTATTTGCTGGGTTTTTGCTTGTATTTGTAATCTTACATGATAAGAAATGGTTTGTTTGAAAGGTGTGAGTGAATAAAAATCTACAGCTGAAATGTGCAACATGGTTTAAATATGTGGAGAAGAAACTGATCTGCAGTGAGGGGTGTTTCTGGCAAACATCCAAACATTCATTGAGAGAAAGCCAAATAAAGTGTTTTCCTACTAAATGCATTTCTTCTTCTGTTAAGTTGCTGCAGCAGCAGTTTGTTCAGCCAGTGGGTTCTAAGTGTATGAACGAAGTCATTGGCCTGTTTTCCTCATGCTGTAAAAAAATAAATAAATACATAAAAATGTAGATTTTATTAGTTAGATCAGCCCCTTCACTTACAGCCAACGGAAAGCTGATTCAAATTAACAAATAAAGTTTGGGATAAAATGCGCATTTTCCCCTTACACAAAAATTTTGCTTATTTTTCTATTTTCTCTGTATATGTACGGTAAATTATTTTTAAGAAATGCTTTTTAAAACATCTCAGTTCTCAAAATTAATAAGAATTTTTCTTTGCCTCCTAAATATCTTTATCACCTTTGAAACATTCCAATCTGTTTATTACGCATTCTGCAGCATGACAAAAAATTTACATTTGCTCCCTTTTTCGGATGCTTTTACACAAAATATGAGATTTAAAAAAAATCGGACTTCACAAATAACTTTAAAATGCTACAAATTTATATAATTCTAATCTTTAAATGAAGAAATACAGTTTTATACAGAGTAGTATTTGTTTTCTGTAAAATCAAAGCATGTAGTATTTCTGCTTTATTTGCACCTTCTGTTGCATTCATTAAAATGTTGTTACTGTTTTTTTTTTTTTTTTTTTTTTTTTTTTGCATTATGGGATGGATTTGCTTTGAAATCCTATAAAATTCAGATTTCAGTTGCATGAAACCTTTAATTGCTTAGAGGATGTATTTTTCCCCAGTAGCTTCCCGTTGTGAATCTTTAGTGATGCTTTTTTTTCTTGAAGCAATTTCACAGGGGTGCTTTTATCACTATGTGATCAGTCGTCTGTGTTAACACTACATAATGTGTGACTATTACTATCTTAATTTACACCTCTGCCTGCTGGTTGGCACATATTCTAGAGTAAATTAGCTTTGTTTTGGTGAATTAGTCCTAATGTCTTTTCCTTTGTTGCTGTTTGTCTTTCCAGATGCATCGAGAGGTGTTGTTTTTATCCCATCTGAAGAGCTGTATCCAAAGGCCTGAGGGGTTGTCTGTTATCTTTGGTTATCTAGCTGTATGAGTGACGTACATTCTTCATAAAGCTAGATAACCGAAAGTAACAAGAATCCCATTACACGCATGCACTGGAAAAAGGAAAACAACATGGAAAATAGTCCAGTCGAAGAGCAGTAGCAGATAGGGCTGGAACTGGACGACAGCTGCTGCTAACCAATGATGTGAAGGTATGATGCTGCGTTACATAAGGGCTGATTTTACCAAGAGGGGAGGGATGCATCTCTGTGCAAAAAAGATAACTGTGATATAAAAAAGAAAATGAACACAAATGTGCATATTATCAACGTGAACAATAATCCAAACTCAATAATCATTTAAAAATGATTTAAAACCTCAGCAATCCTCAAACTACGCTTTTAGTTTTTAAAGCCTTTCAGCTAAAAGAAATTATTAAGTGACATAAAAAAATATTTGTTTAAAATCACACCCTGACAGGTTTTTAGAATTTTTCAATATTTAAAGAAAGTCAGTAATACTGAACCCATTTGAAAAAAATCATCTCCATTAAGAGCTGTCTTCTTGTCCCACACACACCTCTTTCAAATCTTCATTTAATCTGATGAATGATCTCATTTAGCAACACAAAATAATTAAACAGTTTTTTTTTTTGTTAAAAAAACATGAGTTCGATAAAGATTTTAGGCCCATACATTTTTTTCATTATTTAAAGTACTTTTTAAAACATAACTTGGCATGGACCTTTTCTCTCAGAATGACAATCATCAAAAATATATATGACGTTATCTAATTACTTTTACCAAAAACAAAACAAAAAAAAGCAACACTTTTTCAAACTGTTGCTAAAATAACAAAACATAGTGTAAAACAGCTATAATTATGCAATCTTGAATTTTTTCAAATTCAGAATTGTTTTGATTTTGATACACTGACTCAAGTAGAAGTGTAAACACCCACTAGCAAAGAATATTATCTCCTTTTTGCATTTCTGCTCTTCATAACAAACATTGACTTCTTTGATATGGCTCACTAACCAAGGCCTTTGTGTGTTAATGAATGGCTTGAGCACACAAGGGCAAAAAAATAAATAAACATCATGTAATCAGTTGTGCTCTATGCTTGTTTTCCAGTGGTTCTTTTCACATGTAGATCATTCAGAAATAGGCTACACATGCCTTGTACAGATTATCAGCCCATTCCGATAATAAGGTAACCAGCCTGACATTAATATCTGATATAAGATTTAGAATCAAAGCTAAATTAAGGAGGGATTTTAGTTTTTTTTTTTACTTGACTATGGCTGTTAGTAGATTTTGGTTTGTTTATCCTCCGAATGCCTCCATTAACAAAAAAAAAAGCATCTGAGGGAATAGTTTTTAAAAATTACTTTCAATATCTTTTTTGCACCATAAAGAACGGAGGCAAGCATGAAAACTGCAGAAAAAATTTGAGTGGCCAATATGGACAGATTGGCTAAAAGGGGTTTCTCTCAGTATGGCTTTAATGCAAGCACCTCCACTGATGGAGTGTGTAAAAGATAAAATCCAAGATGTTGCTTAGATAGTCTATCTTGTATAGTCTCCAGCTCACCAGCCTGAGGCATTCCAACTGAAGTTTCTAATGGTTTTAACTCAATAACCATAATGGTCAGAAGTCCTTAACGTTGGATTTTCTTTGTTAAATATGAGTGACTCTTATTTGGACAATTGAATAGAGGAGCACACAGCAACAGGTGCAGGAGGGGAGGTGAAGGGGAAAGCCATTGTGTTAGAGAAAACTAAGTTCAGCACCTACAGTGCCCTCTCATTAAACAGTGGGAAATGTTTGTTTAGGAAAGTATGACCTTTCCTGATCCTTGGTATCCCTTCATTTGGTAACTTGTCCATGTGTTGATGTTACAGCTTTTAGCATTTAGCAGCAAACTGGTTCAGATACATGTGGCAGTCTTTTTATACACCCCCCCCCCCACATGAATAATAATCCATACTCATCAGGGTTTGACTTCTTTTATGGTACCCTTCATAAAAGCACATAATGAGACTGCAGCTCTTGTTGGGTTTCAGAGAGCACGTCCTGCAGAGGCAGAGGTGGAGACAAAACAAAGACCATCGCCAAAGGCAATTAGCAGCACTTTGCCTCATTTAGAGCCTCTCCACTCCAGTGTAAGCTTTTTGTTTTCTTTTTATGCAGGGGACTTTTATGGAAACATGTAGAAAGAAATGAAAAATTAAACAAAAAAAACACACCAGAAGAATGAAAACCTTTAACCATGATCTACAAACCCAGCCATAGACACCAGCAGGCTTCTTTTAAACTACATTAAAAAGAGAGATTATGGTTTGTCATTATCAAATACATGACGCTTCGTATTAGATGATGTTAAACCTGAGTGTCAGAGAACGGTACAGGAAGTCATTCAATGACAGCACATGATATTGCAATTAGCAATAACACGCAACATAACTGTTTTTGTGAGATTCCATGAAATTTGTGATTCAAGTGTAACCTTCCCCTAAAAGCCCATTGGATTCTGTTTTACAAGCAAAAATCTCAAACTGAGGTTGCCGCCTCTTCAGGCTGTACAGTTGGGTTTGAATGAAGCAGGTTGGAATCTATTCTCTGTTGACCACACTGTACTTCCTGCAGCCCTCCTCCATGCTTCTCCCACCCTCATTCATTTAATTTC
This sequence comes from Cyprinodon tularosa, assembly GCF_016077235.1. NCBI lineage: Eukaryota > Metazoa > Chordata > Actinopteri > Cyprinodontiformes > Cyprinodontidae > Cyprinodon > Cyprinodon tularosa. The sequence continues at coordinate 1,430,363 of NW_024038331.1, forward strand.
ATTCTTTGTGGGGTTTTTTCCCCCAGCTCAGATTCTCAGATGGTTGGCTCTGATTTGTGTGCATTTGCATAATGAATGTCATTTGCATGCTCAGGGGCAGACCATACCATGAAACGGCTGTGTTGGTTGTTTGTGTGAGTGTGTCTGCTCATGCATGAGCCATGTGTGTAAATGTGCATGTTTTATTTAATTTTTTTTAAACGAACAGACCGACATCATGAGTTGTTTCTCTTCCATGAGTTTTTTTTTCCCTTTGTGCCATGTTTGTGAGTGGGAGAATTCTTGCGAACGTGTGGTGGATGTAGGGCAGCGATGTGATGATCATCCCTCCTGCTCCCTCCCCTCTATCTCCCGCTGTCTTGGTAGTCGTTCAGTGATGCACCAACTAGAAGAATGAAAATAAAAGACTCCTTCCTCGATCCCATAATCCTCCTCGTCTCCGACCCCTCCCTTGCCAGTTTGTCCTCCTCTCCCGCATGGCAAGTCACAGTCCCGCCACCATCTTAGGTGCTAAGACTGGCACAAAATGGCAGCTGAACAAGGAACGTGGACAAGCCGGCTTTGCACCTTCCCCCACTTCACGTATGCCCCTATCTTTTCCGCGCCATTGGTCGCCTCAAGACAGTGTTAATTACTGCCCGTGTGTTAATTGCAGAGACCGCCACCCCAGAGACATGCAGGAAGGGATGAGATAGGAGAAAACCGTGCAGCCAGCGTAATGTGAAAGAGGTGGTATTTTTAAGGGCAACTGCGTCGCTTTTGGCCGTGCCCATCGTCACACTGCAGCTGAGCGAGAATTTAATGGCGATGCCCGGGAAAAATCTTGTTAATTAAATTGTTTTAGTGTTTTTAATTACAAAAGCGTTGCAATTAGCAAAACTGGCAGTATTTCTGCATGCGGAGCTTTTAATTCCAGATGAACGTGGAGGCATCTTGATTTGATGAAACGGAGAAGAAAAAAAACAACCCATACCCTCCCACATGTACACGAGGAGCCATAATTAGCTACACAGCACCGTTCATAAATCTCCTCTTGTAATCAGACTTAACAGTGTTCTCACATGGGCAACCCGCTTCTTGTTTTTGTTTTAACCGTTGGTCAGTCGATATAGGATAACATTTCTTCCATTTTTACACTTTCAGGGTCTAGTAGGCACTACTCCTAAGACACTGCGTCACATTGCTGTACAGATTTGACAGCCTATTAATGTCAGGACAAATTTGATGTCGAAGCATTTTGATGAATACCTTGGTGCACATGTTAAAATATTTTTCATTTGCCTGTAAAATTCCTGACCTTCAATCACAATACAGACCTCCGACATATTTTTTTATCCAAGTTCTCATTCCTTTCTAACCCTTTTTTTAAAGAATAACTACAAAAGTTAATAACTGAGACAGATTTCTTATAACGGTCAGGGCTTTAAGTACTGAAAAAAACCAACATACCCAGATGGATCGATGAATCGCTGATTAAGTAGCTGGTTGCATGATTAAAAGCATAGAGAGGTGGGACAGGGTTTGTAGATAAAAGACTGTAGGGATGGACAGAACAGAATATGGTCGGATGAAATAAAAAAAACTGATGGAAAATCGTAACTGTTAAACAGTTAGATGGGAATAAGATCTGCACATACATACTGTATTTCTATACTCTTTTTCTTTTCTTCATACTTCTCTTGACCAAGATTATCTCTGAATAAGATGTTCGCAAGAGCTGGAATTAAATTCTCACTGGGATTATAAACATAAATGTTCTTACAATTGATACTAAAAATTGCACATGGATCATCAAAGCATTAGGAATTTACGGTATATCATTTATTCAATTTATTCAATAATGCATCTTAGCATTAGGGACTGAAAACCTGTCATCAATTCATCCATCTGGATGGATGTAATATTCATTGACTAAATCAAAAACACCTGATATTTTAGAGGTAATTTTATCCTATTGTGCAGAATGTAAAACCCATTGGCTACTATTTATAGGATAAAAGCTGTATATAACAAGCTTATAGCTAGTTAAATAATAAGGCTATCTGCTCAGGTAACTTGTCCAATACCACCTTGCTATCAGCTGTTAAAATTACACGTTGCTTATATGAAACTGTAGCACCGTTTTAGAAGTTACAGGTGGGGTGACCCTTTGTGTTGCATGTAAAGGCTGTCCAGTGCTCTACTACAAGAAATATTTTTCAAACTGCCACACTGGTCTCTGTCTCCTTCAGCCAGCTGACCAGCAGTAAAGGGTAACAGGTGGGGGAGGGGCACATGTGGTTTGCCCTAGGCTCTTTACAGGACCCCACCCCAAAACAGTTGGAGCAATGTAAACGAAAACATTAAATATTCTCCACAGCTTTGATACTAATAAACACTACTTCCCTGATGTATATGAAAATATATATCGATGTATAAGCAGCTCACCACTGGAAAAAAAAACAACATTGATTTTTTAAAACATTCTGCTGATAGAAAGTCTAAACAAATTAGTAATTTTATACTACCGTACATTTGTTCTGCATTCCACAAGCATGTTATTTTTTCATGATATTTGCTACTGAAACAATCCCTAGAAATAGAAAAAAAAAATAGAAACATTATTGTCCTACAGTTAGAAAAATCAGGTGTAATTTTACAACAGAAGAAAAAAAAATCCCTCTGTGTAAATTCTCTTTGAAAAAACATTGAAGCAATGTCGATTTTATTAATGCAGCGATGGTTGATAAAGAATGAAGGCACAACATTAAGACAATGTCTATACGACTTCAAATTAAGAATGGATATGAAAAGGTAAAATGCTGCAACACGAGGACATCCTTTGGTTTGGTCATTTTATATGAAGCTGGTAGGGTTAAATTAGCTTTACTAGTTCTAAGACAAGGTGTCAAAACAGATGTAGGCTATGCTGTGTTTTAATCGATGCGTTGTTTTCCACAAAAATAATAGTAACCACACTACAGTGAGAAATTTTGCCTTTTTTTTGTCAGACAAACGGGTCTGAAGGGGTCAAAGAGATCACTTTATAGAAATGCATCACTTCTTCTTACCTCAAAACTACGCCTGGAAAAATATAAGTACTGTTCAAGAAACTATACCAGTTGAAGGATGATGAAGGGGTGTGGGAATGAGGGGAGGAAAAGAAAGATGAGGGGGAGACAGACAGACAAGAAGAAGGAGCCTGCAACGGTGAGATCTCAATAGTGTGAGGCCTTCTTTGTGTTTCCGTGTGAGGTTTATTTTGGGGGCGCAGGGGGTTGCTAAGAAAGGAGGCAAAGAGGAGAGGGTGGGGATCCTATCCTGGACCCTCAGACAAGCGGTACATTGTCCTCCCCAATGTGCGGCGGCACTTGTGGCGTAACGCCATTATTTAGGCCAGTGGAGGGAACCGGGGTCTGCAGAGCAGCTTAACCAAAACGCCAATTAGAGCCGGATCATCCTGATTAATGGACGAAGGAGATTGTTAAACAATGCCGGCCATTGTTAACCTAACCCCTACTTTAACAACCAAACTATATATAGATATTAACATGTGTCTCAATCTATTTTGTCACACATATAAAACTCATACCAACCTTCCCAGTGCAAAGAGAACTTAAAGTAAATATCTAATAGATTATAATCCAAACCAAACACAATGCTACTTCTAAGAATAAAGTTTGAATCATTTATTTGTTTTGGGGTTTTTTTATATCCCTAAAATCCTACAACATTGAAGCTACACTCTGAATCAGACTGAACATAATTTGAGTCACTAATTTTCATGAGAGTGGACTCCCTTTCTTAAGAGAAAGATTTTCTGGTTCGTATGCTAATCACACACCATGTGATGCTTGGGTCTGCATCTTAATACGTGCCGCTTTATTGTTTTTTTTAAGCATATGCACTGAATAATTAGTCACTGCATACTCCAATCAGGGGGGACACCAATGTGAGGTTTCCATGGTCACCCCATCAGTTCCCCCCACCTCCTCCTTCTCCTCCTCCTTCTCCTCGGCTGCAAACAGGACAGAGAAAAATAAAGCGTGGGAAAAAAAACTCTTTGGGGGCTCAGACAATGATGGCGGGATAAGGGAGGAGGAGGAGGTGTGATGATTTAAAGAGCAGCTTGTGTCTAGACTGACTGCTGTAGAGTTTGGTTGTTTTGGGGGTCGACGGGGGCATATTTCACATTCTGTGTCTGTCTTCACTGAGGGCATTCTGATTGTAAAAAGGAAATACACAACAACATGAGATTTAGGGATACATAAGAGTATGCACAATCCTACGACTTGCTTGAGGTCTTTATATTTCTTTATAAACGCTAATTTTAGGCAACAGTGCTATCGCTCAAAAAAACATGCAGGCATTTTCCAACCAAACCAGTTTGAGTAACACAATACCTGCTATTTAATCCCAAAATGTGCATGTCTTAATCCCAGAGCTAGTTTTACTTTTAGTCTATGTGATTTTAGACAAAAAATATTAATCATTTACATTTTAGGTCGTATTAGCACAGAATTAATAAAAACTGTCCATCTCTGTGCTGCTTCTTTCAATGTTATTAAGCAATATAATTTTGACTAATTTTAGCTAGGGTAAGGCCCTAATTATTATAGATTTTTTAATGTAACAATAAAATTTCAACAAGCATAATGATGGAGCCCTGTTTCTGTTGCATATGAGATGGTATCGACAAGCCAGTATAGTTTGATGCCTATAAAGTTCTGAAACATTTGAAAAATGTAGCATATACATGTGCAAACCTGTAAGCAATTAGGAAGCAAATGCCCCTTTTAAACGCATCCTGGCTGATGCATATTTGGAATGTCACAATGATCAAACCAATTGTGAAACATGCTGGAAACAATATGTACTATGCAGTGAAACCAGATGTAAGCTAGAAAAAATAGTTTGACATATTGAAGCACTACAAAAATGAAGATGAGTGGGTCTAAAACAAAGTAAAATTGCATCTGTAAGAGGAGAACCAATATCAGTATATTTATCTTATATTTGTCACATTGCAGATTCTTCTGTTGAATAATACCTCTGTGTGTGGACAATGTACTACTTTTCACCCAGTAACTCTTTGTTTTTGTCTTTTCTATAAGATGAAAATTAAAACATTTGATGTGAAATTTCAGAAGGATATAAAAAAACTATTTTTAATCAAATTATATTAGTTGAAAGCTTTTAATGTGTATCATCTTTTCTTTTAAGGTTTCAGATGCGCAGAAGAGGATTTTGACTGAGCCACTGACATCACTTTCACAAAGGTGTTTAAGGTGTTTAAACTACAATGATTAACCTGTTTCAAGGATCTCAAACACAACAACGCAGAGGCAATGCAGTGGGCAATGAATACAGAAGATGCTATCTGAACGATATACCGAACATTGGAAAGCTGAAAGACACACGGATGGATTTTGCAAGCAAACATTGCAAGCTCGATTCTGAGAAGCTGCTCTGCACATCTGTTCAGGAAACATCTGCACTAGATTTTAATGTAGGTCAGAGCTCAGATCAACAATCTCTCTTACAGGCACACAAACAAAAAACAGAAAATTGAGCTGAGACATCAATCACATTTATGCATTTTCATGTAGAAAAGTGGAAATAGTGACGAAATTAGGGAATGTCAGTAGCATATTTACAATAGACAATTTAAAACATTTTGTTTTAATTTTTGATTGAGTCTTTTATTAGTGTTTGTTTTTTATTTAGTGATACATTTTGTCTTGTTTGAATCTGAATGTCTCAGTGTGTTGACAATCTTAGGACTCATTGATGAATCACCTATAACTAACTGCAGTGTCAAATGCTTTTTAACATTTTATTTTATTAATGCATTCTTTAGGATGGTTTAATGTTTATTTTTGTTTTTAGCATAGCATTTCTTTTTAGATATCCTGCAGTCTATTTTTATTTTAATAACTGAAGCACTTTAAAAATGATTTAAAGGATTTTGAATGTGCATCATTATCATAAGACTGGAGCAACCTCAGCAGTCTTTTACAATCTGTGTTTGTGTTGCACACTTACTCTGCAGGGATTTTAGTTTTGTGCCTAACATTGAATTTACCTATGCAAGAAGAATAAAGTAAGATGCTGTCAAATTTGATAGATTCTGTACTAGTTTTTGCTTAGAAGAGTTTGTACTAAGCTTTTAGATTAGCACTTGAGAGGATAAATGTTCAGGCTTGTTTTATATTAGTAGCACATTAAACAGAGACGTGTTACTAACATACAATGACATGCGCTTTATGAGCACAAGGCAATGTGAAAGGAAAGGGATTTTAAAGGAGAATCTGTAGGATTTTTATTACTTCAAACACTTTTTTCTCTACGAAAATGTATTAATTACTGCTGGTGACAATTGTTAAAAGGTTTTGTTATAATGTAATGTAAACTTATGTGAATGCACTGTGAACAACTGTCTCTTTGGAGTTTCAGAAGTTCAGTTTGCACATAACCTAATATGTACTATGCAGCTTTCTATAACATAAATCAATAAAATAATTAGTGTGAAATTTGTATGTCTATCCTTATTATTATCTCTTCTAAATATGGTTCAGTTTATTCAAAGAGCAACTTAGAAAAAATCTACCTCAACGCTTTGAAAAAGACAGAAAAATAGTCAAACTAATTTCCAATAATATGGACTCAGTATGGACTCAATTCTTTTTTTTTTGTTTAGGGTCCAACACATACTAGTTCAATTAAATGAACCCGAGATATAATAAAAGTCCAATTTAATTGTTAATATCACACAGCTTGCTGCATTATGCTGCTTTTAAGCACCGTTGCCTTGCAGCAAGGGGGTCCTGGGTCTAAATTTCTGCCTTCTGCATAAAGTTTACATGGCCACATATGCATGGGTTTGTTTCTAGCTTTCAGGAAGTCTGCCCTATTCGGCCTTCAAAATCCAGAGGGACATCATTGTCCGCAGTTCAAATAAAACTCATTTGGAACCACAAATGTTACATAATCTTTTGAGAAAAGAAAACTTAGAATTTTTTTATAATTATCTACAATACAAAACATCTTTTTTAGGTTTAGAGAACCATTGTCTATTTTTTATTTTTATTCTGAAGTTTAAAAATTCAGTTAAACATGAAGGGGTGGATATATTTATCTACCATAGGATATTGCTATTACTGGACAATTATGTTAAAAGAGCACATAGCTTCTGCCTTAATGACTTGAAAAATATATTCAGTAAATATTTTAGAACCGACAGTGGTGACAGATGTAGGAGTTTGCCTTGCAACTGGAGGGTTGTTGGTTCAAGCCCCATCTCTGGCTTTCAGTGTCGTTGTGTCCTTATGGGAGACACTTCAACCGCACTATCTAATGATAGTGGTCAGAGGCACTGGTGGTGCCAGTGTATGGCAGCCTTGCTTCTGTCAGGGAACCCCAGGGCAGCTGTCGCTACAATGTAGTTTGCCACCATCAGTGTGTGTGTGAATGGGTAATTGACTGAATGTAGGGTAAAGTCTGCTGAAATTGAAAAGGCACTGCATAAGTACACGCGGAAATATTCAATTAGACAAGACATCAAAAATGTATTTTCAAAATGTAATGAAAAGTCACTGGGAAAAGTAATCGATTAATTGGTCTTTAATTGGTCATTATATGAAGGGCAAGCATTGCATACTTGTAACCATAAGTTTGATCAGTTTTGTGTACTCTGAGCACACAGCTATGTGTTAAAACCAGGCTAAGAAGAACAACACAAGACAAATTAACAATTACAATGAAAAAGAAGAGGGAAAAACAAAAGAGACACAAAGCTTAAAAACGGAAGGTGATAAGAATAGAGGAAAAGAAGGAAAAATAGGACCTGCACACCTGCAGCAAGAGAAAGAGAAAAGACTATAGAACAAAAAGTAAAACAAAAACAAAAGTATCACCCAGAGCCTGAGGGCCCCACTAACTCAGTTGACCATCAATGTCTGTGTAGACCAAGCATCCCCAAAGTTGGCCCTTGAGGCCCGCTGTCCTGCAGGTTTTAGAGGTTTTTCTGATTTAGCACAGCTGATTCTGATGATTGCAGTTCAGCAAAAGCCTGTAAATCAACTATTCATGTTAATCAGCTTTGCTGGAGCAGGGGAACCTCTAAAACCTGCAGGACAGCGGCCCTCAAGGACCGACTTCGGGGATGCCTGGTGTAGACCAACAGATTCTAGAGTCGAATCTTAATTTCGCTGAAAGCTGGGACTTTTTGACCAAATGTCTGTAAACCTCAATAAACTAAAGCAATTTTATAAAGACAAATTAGCAAAAATGTCTTCACGAGAAGACGCGCCACGACTTTAAGCAATAGCTGCTGGAGGTTGTTTGACAAGTTATTAGATCCCTCCAACCCCCCAAACACCGGACACCATTTAGACCTTGGTATATAGGCTTAATCTGGTCAGTCCATGATAATCTTGATTTAGTACAGAAATAGTTATTGAAAATTGGCTGTGTTTGGTCGGTCTGATTTTGTCCCACTTTAGTCCATAATAGACGTTGAAAAGATGTTCTAAAAAAGGCTTTTCACCTTTCACTTTTCAACCAAACGTAGACGCAGTTTGGACTTAAATCATGTGGTCTTTGTAATGCCTTTTCAGCCAATTTTTTTCTCGGTGGGAAGCTTTTACACTTTAGCTTGATCTTTATTATAGGTATTTTGGAGAATTTTTCTAAAAGACCCACCTTCTCCAATTTAAAAAAAAAAGCACATGCACAACCCTGTACCCGCTCCAGAGAGAGAACATATTAAACACGTGCGAGAGCGTGCACAAGGCTATTTCTCTTCTTGCATGCTCTATTTAAAATTTGCTGTTTGCATTGCTCATACAAGCTTACTTTCCAAAAGAGGATTTGCAGTTTTTCCACTATGTCAGACTCGCCACTGGTAAGTGAAAATGGTGACGAGCATGTAGAATCGCCTTACGTAAAGATATCGCCAGAATGATTGACAATTAGGAGGACCTCTTATTTTGATGATCCACCCTGAAAGAACATCCTCCACTATATTTTTAAATATTGACAGCATATAGATTCTTTTGTCTCTTAGCCTATTTGAGGTTAAATGGAAGCTATTCCATCTAACCTTTAAGTGCATTAGGATTTAGGTAGAATCCACTCACTTTAACATATTTAGGTAATGCACCCTCACAGAATGTAGCAAACTGAAGAAAAAGAAAATGCATCTAAAAACACCTTAGAGATGGAAGACAACACTGTGTTAAATGTATGTATAACATGTTCGCCTGAATGTCAATGAAAGAGCAGGGATATAAAAATCAGGAAGTCGCATCTGCTTAAAGTCTCGAATCTGTGGCAGCGAGCCGCAGCTGCTGGAAACAAAGTGCAGGCCAGTGGATCCAGCTGCTACCGTGCTGCATCTAACAACATCTGGAAGTGTCATCTCTCTTCAGTTCACAAACACCCTGTTACAGTTCAGACTGAGCAGCACTAAATATAAGCATGAATCATCCCTGCTGCTAGATGACTGTTAAAACCAAACTGTTATTTATGGCTTACAAGATGAAAGTTTAAAACATTTTAAAGGCTATTCTTTTCAGGGTTATTATGTTAAAAAAAAAAAAAAAAAAGAATCATTAGTGATGGCCAAGATTCATCCATGTCCTACAGATATCTTAAATGCTGTTTAGAGAGACACCCAGGAGGCTGGAAGACAACCCAATAGCTAATGGATCAGAGGCAGGCATTTACTTTGGTCTGGTTCATCACCAAGCCAAAACATACATGAATGAAAGTAACAAAGACACAGGTGTGCTTTTAGAGTCTCATATCGACCCAGCATGCATATTTTTGGACTGTGGGAAGAAACTAGAAAGAACTCATGCATGCGTGCAAGAACATGCAAATTTATACATACAAAGGCCACAACACGGAGACATTCTCTGTCTCCAAGAGCATCAGCATTGATTGGCAGGTTATATTTAACTCATTGTCTTTTAGACAGATTCCATGAGTTTTCCCACTGACCTTAAACTATAAGACCTTCAGTCATGACAACTTCAAGCATATACTATACCCAACACTAATGTTGATTTAGTTCATTATTTAAAAGTTAAATAAAAAAGAAAATACTCAAATTCAAATACAATTTCCAGTGCTATCAAAATAGGCAACTGTTTTGGTTTTGGAGCATAACTGATTCATAAAATAAAAAAACGCTTTTGTAGTTTTCACTTATTCATCTTGTAAAGAGATCTTTCTACCTTTTGATTTTCACTAAATACGACTTATATATAAGCTACTTATATAGATTTTTAAAGAAAAGCTTACTCTAATAAGAAAGCACAATCAATCTTATAAAGGAGAGTAGAATACTTGTGTCCCAATTATTGAACATATGTGCTCAACTGTCTGACCTTTAGCGTCTTCCTACCTTTAGTAGGTTCTGATTCTATACCTTAATTAATGGCTCTATTTAAATTAAAAGGTGCTAAAGTATGGAGAAAACGAAAGAGAAGAAAAATGTCAACTTAATCATTTTTTTCAAGTATACCATATAACATGGTTTTAAAGAGGCATAAGTGCATAACTAGCTAAGCAGGCTGCAAATTAGGGAGAACGTGTCAGTGACTGATGCAAGCAAGTACTGTGTCAGGTTTGGGGACTGCAGAGTTTCTCCATGTGGAGTGAAAAAAAGAGAGACATAAAAAATGAATTTATCTAAATTAACAGTACGGTAAGTTAAATGTTACAGCCTCTTCAAGAGTCTGATTTGGATAACATATATCTATTGATATTTTTCTCTCATTTTCAAAGCAGTAGAATCTCTTTATATTACCATTGACTCAAGCAAGGGATAGAATAATTAAAATTGTTACTCCATTTAACTGGTATACAGTATATAAAAGAGTGGAACGCTCCACTGCTCATCAAAAGCTCAGCTGTAGAGGTGGTCAGCAGCACCAAATTCCTGGGGGTGCACATCATAGACAACCTCATCTGGACTGTAAACACCACCTCACTGGTCAAAAGGGCACAAAAGCGCCTTTACTTCCTGTGGAGGATGAGGAGATCCCACCTGACCCCACCCATCCTCATCACCTTCTACAGAAGTACCATAAAGAGCGTTCTGACCAGCTGTCTCACTGTGTGGGATGGAGGCTGCAGCGCCTCAGATTGGAACAGCGTGGTGAAAACAGCAGAGAAGATCATCGGGGCTCCTCTTCCCTCCATAAAAGACATTTCATCCCAGTGCTGCGTGTCCCGAGCCAGTAACATCATCAATGACCCCTCACATCCCCACCATGGAATGTTCTCCCTGCTGCCCTCTAGGAAGAGGCTTCGATGCATCCACTGCAGGTTCAGCAGATTCTGGATAAGTTTCTTCCCTACTGAACAGCTGAACTGTTGAAAAGACTCTAAATCAAGTCATAGACTCTGCAAAAAACTGATAACAGCAAACCAAAACACTGCATATTTGCACGATATATATATATATATGAACTTCCATATCAATGCGTTTTTTCCACGTTTTTTCTCCCACACATTTGATCACTGCTGCACTTTATGGAATGGAAATGTTAATTTTACTGCTAAGCTGCTGCTCATTCACTGTCTGAAAGCTGTACAAAACAAAATTTCATTATGTATACACTTTGAGTATACAGAATGACAATGAAAGTTGTCTAAGTCTAGGTGTTGTATGATGTCGACAATGACCTAAAGAAAGCGCCATCTGAACAGTGAGCCTTGTACTTGAGGCAGCGTTGCAGACTCTTTCCTGCCCCAGACGGCAGGAAAGTTGAGGGAACTGTCTGATAGCGATAGAATCAATAATGAAACAAAAGGCCACGTCTGGGAGGAAAATCGTGGGAAGTGTCGCTGAGGGGATGATTAGCATTCTGTATTGCGAGTCCCCACAGGCCGTCTCCCGGGCCCCCCCTCTCCCATCCTCAGAAGTGAAGAATGGCTTTAAGGGGGCAAGGAGGGGGCAGCAATAGAAGAGAGTAGGTTGCACAGGGCCAGACGGGGGATGCAGAAAGTCAGGGAAGACAGCTTCACAAAGACGGGCATGCTGCTGCAGCAGGGAGGCAACGGAGGAGGGGGGATGGCGTGAAATCAGGCAGTGTGAGGGAAATGGGTTCAAGTTCAACTCCAAATCCTCATCATCATGTTGAGGTGATGAAGACAAGATGTCTCCTGAGGAATCCCGTCTGACTGAGACTGGAACTAACTGAGGGGGAAGTTTTATTAAAGCTGAGGGAACATTTATCCCTGCTCAGACTGATGGTAAAAGAAAGATAAGGCAGTTTGACTCAGATTCACATAACCATGAACCTATTCTCCTCTTAAGTTTATCTTTTATTAAATAAAAAGAAATAGGTTCTGGATTCATCAGTGAGCACTTTAAATTTAAAAAGATTTATGGAATTTTTCAAAAAACAAGATTAGAAAATAAAATGCATTTTATTTCTGTTTGATTAAACATTATATGTTACAGTGGAACTGTACATCAGGTTATTTCTCTTAGATACATTTATTAAGGTTGAACTTCAGATCAAATTAGACTCAAAGGTTTGTTCAGATAGGGTCTCATTGCTGCTGGGATTCATTAAAATATCTCTGGACATGAGCTGATTTATATTATTCGTTTCTCATGTCTGCGTTTAGGCTCCTAAATATTATAAATTTATCTGCACATGTGTTTTCTTTCCTTTGTATAATTGATGATGATTTATTCATTTATGTCTTGACCGCATTTTGATATTTCCAGTTTTGGCTGTGTCTGATCTATTACTTCTTGTTATTGTGTTGTATTTATTTTTCTTTACCCTCCTGCCCACTTTTTAGTTTCTCTTTAATCTGAGTCTTTCATTTGCCAATTGGACTGCCTGTTTAAATAAAGATAAAGGAGGGATGGACAGGGAGGGGTGGAGGGGTATTTGGCAGAATCATTTATATCTTTCTACCAAAGCCCTGCCTATGAAGCAAAAAAAAAAATATATATTTTTTTTAAAATGCTGTTTAAACTCAACAGATTCATAGGGATGTAATTTTTTTCAACAAACAAAATAAGACAGCTGGTATAACTATTTACCTGTTCAACTTGCATTCACAAAGAAAAATGATTTGGATAAAAATAGGGCATTATTAACTGCATATCATCATAATCCTCTATATGTACAATATAAACTGTAAACTCTATGTGTACCTTCATATAGAATATAATATATTTAAATATTTAAGAGTTTAGGCCTTCCTTGTGTAAAATGTATACAAATATTAAATGATTATCACATTAATATGAATCTAATACGGAAAATTATAAAAGTGCTTTTCTATCAATGTTTAAAGTGTCTTATATTAACTCTATAAACCATCTAAATAGACACATAGATAAAGATAGTCTATCTTAAAAAAAAAGGAAGTCCATTACCTTTGAAAATACAGCCTATCCATTGATTAAATCCAGATAAAAGCTATTAAACTGATTATTCAGTACATTTTAAATAATTTAAAATACAGATTGTTTATCAATTATATTTGATGGATGACTACATACACTTGAACATGTGTTTTCTAGTGACCTTTTATGGTTATAATAGCAAGTGTGTCTTTTTTCCTTATTGGATGTTTGATCCCTAAAAATGAGAGGTTCCATATTATTTGCAATTGTTAAAAACTGGAGAAAGGAGTTTTTATATTTTATAATAAAGAAAAAGGTACCATTTTATTTATTTATTGTTCTTGTGTATTTCTTCATGAAAATGAATAGTTTTTAAAATTCTTTTAAACCTTTATATGATTTGTTCAAAAACCTGAGCAGGAATAAAGGTTATTTATTTGTAGGTAAGTGGAGTTAAATGACAGATTTTGGTCTCCTTGACTTTAGGAAAACGTGGTGTACATTATGTAGTCTTTTAAATCCAGCAGAAAAATATAACTCGTAGAAATCATCTAAATATATGTCTTGAAAAATATATGAGTGTTAGAATGATTAAAATTATTTGGATAACAGTCCGTTTTTCCTTCTAAATGGCCCAAATCAGTCATATTTATAGTAAAGTTGGCCAAAGATCTAAACAATTCATCTAAATTAACATCGCATCCAAACATAATGTGTAGTTAATGAAGACTCTTAACATGTCCAAGGTCAGAAATTGAGCGCAACATAAAGAGATCTGACCCCAGGGCAGCGGGACAAAGGTTCATGACCTCTGCCTATAGGCTCTTGTGCCCTATGACTGGAGAGGGGGGGGGGGGTTCTCTGTAACCCTCACCAGTAGTCTTTTAAATCCTCAAGTTGTTTGACCTTTGATCTCTTTGATTGCCGCTGTGCTTCCTGGCAGGCCACTGGGATTTCCCATAATGACACCTGTGAAATCCTGCTGTTTGCTTTATGTGCTGACACACCCTCATGATTTAACAGGACTGATTTCTGTTCAAAATATGAAAAGATTATGGAAGAAATTATCAAAATCTCAAACTGAATCCTTTCCTTTAAATATTGAACCATTTCAAAACAGCCGTTAAAGCTTAGATTATTTTCAACAAGTAACACATCATCAGATCAAAATAAACTATATTTTTAAATCTTTTTTATGGAAATACAACAATGGGAATACTGGTGTTCTTTTAATAAATGGGAAGTTAAAAAACAGGTCTGCTGAAGCTTATGATCATGGAATGACAGGTGGTCACTCCTGGGGAGATTCACTACTGTGACATATTTCCTCAAACTATCTGTGTTTCATGGCCAAAGCCTCAGAAAGTCGTTTTTACAGATAGATGTTGATAACATAAATATGTTATATATTTACCTTTTTTTCAATGCTTTATCCTATTTCATTCATACTGTCAGAGAGATTCTATTTAATCTCTCTCACCCTTTATAATGAATGAAGTATCTTTGAATTTAATTCAGTTCAATGTAATTAAATGTCTTTACAATCCTTTACATGTCTAGCTGCAATCACTAGTTGGTCTGGCTAGAGAAACTGCTGTATCAAACTGACTAAAGAAAGTTAATTCATGATGTAATAGATGCAATGAAATCCATAGTATTAAATATGTATTGTCAAAGTAAATTAACTCTTTTAGAGTTATTACAACAACAATTGGAGTAAAATATACACGATGTAGAGAGTCAATTTAACACTGAAGCACTTGGATTACTGTTAAATTTAACTCTTAAAGTGTTGCTTTTTTTCCCCAATGTTTAAGTTTTAACAAGTGGTAAAAAGTAAAGACATAGAAATAGTTTTATAGTTAACAATGTACCTTTAAAATATAAAAATAATTGGGCCTGAACAAACCCCAATATACTCATATATATACTCCCACACAGAATACAAAAAAATAAAAAATAATAATAATAACTAAATAAATACAAAAAGGATCAAGTTAGGTGAACATAATGAGTAAGTGGACAGAAACAGATATACCAGAAGGTAAATTATTAAAGTAAAAAAAACTGCTGTATTAAAACTATGTTAATCTTTTTCCACAGTCCATACAGACAAACACTCAAGAAAAAAACAAACAGTTTTCTTCAGGTTTCAGGGGACACTGCTGTTGATATGTCAGACAAACTTAACTCAAGACAGAAGATAAAAGAGAAGGGAAAAAAAAGATATTGATAAGAATAATACATAACAGCTATATACGTTTCACCGCATCAGTCTGAGATATTAGGTAAATTAATCTTTCTAAGGACTTTTAACAAGAGGCTCCACAAACCCAGAAATCTCACAGAAGAGCCTCTTAAAGTAAGACGAATTTTCTCAAGTTTAATAAAACACAGTGTATCTCTGAGCTATTGGATGTATGATGGAGGTTGAGGCGACTTCTATTTCCTTATAATCTCTCTCCGTGCCAAAAAGGTCAGGAAAGCCAAGGAGCACTTCTGAAAAGACGACATGGTGGGCTGTGAAGGTGCAACCCCAAACAAGGCAGTCAGGGGATCAAGCTCCAGTTTCATGCAAAAAATGTCCAACAAAATAGCAAAAACTTTGGGCCAGTAGTTGGAGAGCTGAGAGCAGAGCCAGATAGTGTGGATCAAATTGGCTGGAGAATGTTGGCATCTATCACAGGCAGGAGAAACGCTGGTGTAGAACTTGGCCAGACGACTTTTAGTATAATAAGTACGATACACAAGTTTGCATTGAATAAGATTATGTCTGACACAAACAGAAGACTTGTGCACCAGTGACCACATTAGTGTCCAAAGATCCTCCGAGATAGCCTGTCCCTTAAAGTGTTACTTTAACATTGCAAAATTTACTGCAGTTGGCTTATGTAGCACTGAAAAAAAATATTTTGAATTTTTTTGGGTTACTTTTGATATTGAACTTTGATAATATAAAGTTAAATGTTACAAAATCCCCAAAACAACAAATCTGTAAGATGGCAAACACTTTTTTGTATTCCTGTAAATGTAAATAAAGTATAGGAAAAAAAACCTGGAAAGAAATCTTTCCAAAGTTTTGCCAATGTTCTCAAAACAGGTAAGCAGCTAAAGATGGGGAAAAAATACGATTTTTTTTGGCATTTCCTATCATCTTTAATGAAGAGGTCATGGCCTGATAAAAAGGCTGTTGACCTGCTGGTGGCTGAGTTTAACCCCTCAGACCTTCTTTTTGATGGGAGCTAAGAGGTCAGGGCTCAGCCTGGAGGGAAGTTCACGGACGGCCAGGCACACAAAGTGTGTCACAGCTCCCTATGGACTGTAGACATCTCCTAGAAGAAGTGTGCTAACCAAGGGAACCTCGCAGCTAGTTTTTAGACAAATTCCCAGGACAATGCTGAAACAATACAGCAGTAAATTTCTGTGTCGTAGATCCTGTATGGGAATGCTCGGCTTAATCTGTTCCCTCAAAATTAGCACCGTCTGAAATTTTGACTGAAGTCATTCATTCTCTGCCTTCCCACAAAAAGCGTCTGGTGGCTGCTATTGAATATTTTGTGAATTATTCCTTCTCTCACACAGCGGTGACGGAGGGGCGGAGAACTCAATGAGAAAACAATGTGTCATAGATTACGATAAATAACAGCTCCTTCCAGACTTAGACACAACCACAAAACGTGGTGAGAAATCAACCATGAGCATGTCACGGCATGGTGGAGGGTCTGACTGCTTAATTAAACGTATAAAAGGGCCGGGTCAGACAGATCAGACAGGCAGAGAAAGGCAGGCGAGATGAGGCCCTCCAGATCGTCTGCATCACACTGAGGGTGTGTGTGTGTGTGTCTGTGTGTGTATTGCACGGTGAGAAACTGTGAGCAGTGTGGCCTGCATATCTGAGTTCTGGCTGTGCAGGTCTGTGTGCTGGAATCTGTTTCTTTCTGACACATCTGTGGGATTTTTTCATTTATTTGGGTTTAAGGTATGGAGTGGGGGGAGATTATCGACTTAGTTTTTTACAGTGGTGGTAGCAATATTTCTGTTCATTATCAGGAATGTGTGACAAAAACGTTTACTGGATGAAGCAGATTGTCCTGGAGGGAGAAAAGCACATGAAGACAAATAATGTATTTGCAATTTGAAAGATTATTCATACTAATATTTGTTACTACTATTTGTGTATTACAAAAAAGTAAAAAATAAAAAACCGCTGGACTTTGTTTTTTTAAGTTTGAAGACATTTCGCTTCCCATCCAGGAAGCTTTTTCAATTTAAAATGTTTTGAATTTTCATAACAAACTAGATAATTTCTTATCAAGTCTTTCTTTAAATAAAACAAACAAAACAAAACAAAAAAAGAAATGTATTTGATATGATAATGGCTTCAAAATTTGGGATGTTTTCCTACAGTAGGGAGGTCCTATATTCAAATATTTGTGGAGTTTGCACGCTCTTACATACAATGAAGTAGGTTATCTGAAGATTATAAAAATTCTCCTAAGCTTTGAGCCTAGGGGTGAGCTTTTAAATGGTTTTCTGAGCCTGCAGGTTCAAGACTTGCTGACAGTTGGGACAGAAAATGCAAGCATACATAAAAATATCAACAAATGTTGCAAAGTATCAAGCACAAAATAGTACAAACAAAGAACGAGATTGTGCATATGAAACAGATACAATGGGGAACACTTAAATGTACTTGAGCTTTAACTGTAACAGTAATAAAACATTTGGTTTTACATGCATTGTTGAAATGTGCAGAAATTAAGTAAAGTTTGGGCAGATATCCGGCAGCTCAGCTGCAATAATAAGAAAGTTTTGATTTGCAATATTTCCATGGCATCACTAGTCAGTTATGAGAAAACAACATATGAGTCACATGCATCAATGAGGATCAGTGAAGAACAAGATAGGTGAACAATATAAAGTCAATTTTTAGTGTCAGAAATCAGCTCCATACCACTAATAAAAACATCTGCACAGTCACATTGACAGAACATTTAGCAGTGATAAAGATTTTTAATAAAAAAAAAAAAAAAAAAAGCCAAATGCAACTCCAACCCATGACTTTCATGAATTTTACAGTTCTGGATACTCATGATTCCATGCAGTGATTCTACCAAAACACAGAGATAAATCTGTCAGTTATCAAGATTTTCTTTTCCCCACTTTTAAGGCAGCATATTTTTCCAGATCTTACCGTGTTTCGCAAGGTTTAAGTTTCTTAAAACTTTGACCTCTTGAAATTTTTATATTTTTCATACTAAAACCACAAACCATTATGGATCCTATACGAATTTAATGTGACATACCAACACAAAGCTGCTCTGAAATGTGAAGCGGAAGGAAACAGAAACAGGTTTTCTGAACCTGTTACATAAAAAAATAAATAGGAATAAAGTGTGGCCTTCATTTTTACCATTTATTACTTTGTAGAACCATCTTTTCCTGAAATTACAGCTGCAAGTCTTTTGTTTTACATATCTGCAGATAAAACTCTTTACATTAGGATAACATAACTGTGGTAAAAGCATTAGGGAAATTTTCTTTTATTACAAGTTAGAGATGGGCTATCATAAGAACAGAAAGTTTTGTATGAGTTTGTATCCGACTTCCAAACTTACTAAATACAGATGCAAAAAAAGTGACCTCATTCTTTGATAGATTTTGATAGATTTTCAGTTGTAAATGTTTTTATTAGCTCATCCTCCACCCAGTACTACCTAATATTCGTGCACTTTGGTCATTGGATTATGTTCTATATTTCATGAAGGCACAAACAAAGAAAAAAAAAAGATTTTGCCTGATGAGGTGCAGACAAATGCTTTGCAATTCGTATGAAGATCTGCACTGCGTGTGAACACTTCTTCTAACTTGTTTTATTCTTTTGAAGATCAACTAAATTGTAGTTTTGGTTTAATTCAGCCCACTCCTTCAACATGTTTGCTGTTTCCACTCCATGCTCCAAGTGTAAAGACGACTTCCTCTGGCTCTTTCTCCTCTTTCCATTCTTCTGTAAAGTCCCGATTTGTGGCATACAGGGCTAATAACCTAACCTGACAACAGCCAGATGCATCTGGCTGTAGTCAGGTTACTAATAACTGGCCATTAAACAAAATCTCCCACCTGAGAATTTACCACTGGCCTTTTAGCTCCATCTGTAATGCTCTCCTTTCCCACCCAGCAGTTTTTTGAGTGGTCCAGTACGCTTTCCACTTATATATTATATATTCATTAAATATTAGATATAAGATTTTCAAAATTGTTTCATGATCTAATGTTGATTTTAATTTTTAATTACATAGAGTGGGCACCAATTACTAAGTTGACCTCAGAGGAAAAACGGAATGAAAAAGAGAGCTGAACTGATGCGCATTGAGATTTCTAATTTTAATATAACAAGGGGTGTGAATACTTTTACAAGTAACTGTCTAAGTTAAAACTCTAGAATCGACACAGAGAGTGTTTTCTTTTCTAGGAGTCCTTAATGGTCAACACAAGACAGAATCATTTATAATAATCAATTATTCTTACCCACTCAGAGCTGCTTGTGAGCAGGCGTGTCCTCGTCTGGAGGCTGTGGGTGAGAACCGACCAGCAAGCCACACCTCAGCTGCAGCTATTTGTTATCTGAGACACAGAAGAGAGGTCAGAGGTCAAATAAGTTCACAGGAACTGCAAGCTTTCTCATGTTAATGTGTCGCAGCAGCACATTAGGAAAACACACATTGACAGAACACGGTTTATTCAAGTGAGTTTGACAGACAAGTCAGCTTAACTTATAAAAACAAATTACTTTTTCTTGGTGTGGTTAAAAATTAGCAGTAAATAGGAACATGAAAGAGTAACAGGCTGATGATGAGGCAGCAGAGAGAAAAATATGGTTGTGTATTGTACATTTTTTTTTACACACACTGTGATGGAATCTATACCAGCTTTCAATTTAAGTTATTTTCAGAGACATATTTTTGAAGGACGTCACATTTCCTTCACCTTTCAGTTTAAATCTGTTCTTTAGAATCAAACATTGCCTAGCGGTTTTTATATTAAATTCATGGCTGCAAGAATAAGAGCTATAAAAAAAATACAAGACACAGGCCTTTTCCCAACACAAGTCACAGAAATACCTGAAGATTTGACTCATACAAAGTCATTCCACACCACAGTATCCCCCCCCCCCCCCTTTCTGGTGGATAGAGTTGTGATAGTTTTTATTTGAAAAGAAATTTGTAATCCTTATCAACTGCAAATCACGGATGTCGCATTACATTATACTGACTCATAAGGATTGAATGTAATATTTTCTGCCTGACTTAAAAGGTTTTGTTTGCTGATGTAAAGATGAATTATTAACCTTCAGCAACCTTCCATTTTAAAGCACAGATGAGTTATAGTTAGGATGTTATAGTTATAGTTATAGCTAGGATGTCCTAAAAAATATGTTGCAGACCAAAAATAATTTTTTTTACTACAAGTTATATGAAAAATAATTAGAAGAGTTTAATATTAAACAATATAACTTTTAGATATTAAGGACAAAATGAGTCAGACAGTATATATCATTCTTAGAAGTTTTGCACATGAATCTGTGATGATAATAAAAAACTTAAGGATAGTTCATTAGTTTTTATGAAAGGTAATTTAAAACATATTTGTTTCAAACAAATAAGGAGATGCACCACTCAGGCTCAGGGTTCCTTTTTTATGTTGGCTCTTCCAATTTGGAATTTATTTCCAGTGCTTATAAAACACATGAAACCATTTGTTCCACCCTTATCAAAATAAAAGGAAATATTGTATTTTGATATGCTGAAGGCTCCCTAATAAAGGTAGCAATTTTGGCAATTCCCCTGAATTTGTGCAGTAACCTGACCAGAGCTGGCTTCTGTATTATCATCAAAGCATATCATGGTTTTTGTGTTAATAATTAATTACATTTATTTTTTCTTTCATCATTTTACTATATTTTAAAATTATATTAATAAAAAGGAAAGAGGGCAGAGGTTTTCTGCTATTTAAAGCAGATGACCCTCCTGTTTGCATTGACATTTCCAGACTGACAACTCTCTTTTGGAGTTTAACAAAAATTAGACAGTGCATCAAAGATGGTCATTTTTAGTATATAGGTGCTTAAATAAAGACATTAAAACCCATTATAAGGTTTAAAAAAATCCTAAGATCAGTACACTCTCCATCAAATCTTGATTTAGAAGAAATTTCAAATGTAACCTACCGAGAAACAAAGATGAGATGGAGGGTTTGGGGTAATGTTTGTTTCTGAGGTTCCCAGCCTGCTCAACATAACTTTTCAACATCTTCTATGGCCTTTTTTCCTCTTCATCTTGCAGGTGGGTAAGATCTGTTTGGGTTTTGCTACTGATATTGCAAAACGAAGATATTTTATGTTTTCCAACAAACCCCACGAAAAACTCAACTCTCATTCTGTAAATAGGAAATAGTCCCTGTTAAATAAAGGGTTCTTAATTAGCTCCCATTAGAGTAAAAGAGCTTTGTTGTTTTTGTAGCAAGAGTCTGTTCTGGGAATTTAATTAGTCAGTATTTTACATTCCAGGTTGAACAAAATGTAATAATTTTCTTATCAATTTCTTTGTGAAATGATTTATAAACAGTCATTAACATTATTAAGAAGTGATTAATTGAATCTGAAGTCCTACTCTAAAATTGTATCTTAAAGATGAGAAGAAATCTAAATAATAACTCCTTAGCTCTAATGCGTGGGTTCATTTTACTATGCTCTAAGTCCTTGTATCTCCTCCTGCTCCTGCTCACAGCAGCGGTCATCTGTTGGCATTGCTGATTTCTCACATGGGGTGTGAGGAGGTGGAGTAGTGAGCCACGTGTCTGTAGGAAGAAAGAGGAACTCAATGAACAGCCCTTAAAAACTGACCTCTTTTCAACCCCTTTGACCTTCCAACCTCAAGGTCACTGGTCTCAGCCCACCCTCCTTCGTCCCTCATCCCAGAATCTAGAGCTAAAGTATCAATTATATGACAAAAAGGACAGATACTGAATCATTTCATTATTAACGAGAATGAGTCCATTAAAGGCTTCACAAATTGAGTCTTCCTGGCACAGCATGCATATGGCTGAAATATTTTTTCACACACACTGTCATTCTAGAGCCAACAGCCTTATTTTGTTTTGATATGATTTAAAAGACCAGCAAAAATATATATGATGTTGAAGTAGCTTTTGCCTCATTTATAGTTGTAAGTAGGACACTACCAACTTTGCTCAACTAATCTTAGCTAAAATAAAATTATACTGTCAACAGAAAATCCCATATAGGATAGCATGGATTGCTCTGGTGCAGTTTGACGTTCCACAAAAATGGCTCAATGCTGCCACCTGGTGTCGAAATCTGTCCATACATTTTTAAGGTCTGGTTATTCACACACACACGCACACACACACTGTCATTCTGCATCTACAGTGAAGAGGAAAACTCCCTTTTAATAGGAAGAAACTTCAAGCAGAAACAGACTCAGTGTGAGCGGCCATTTGCCAAGGTCGACTGGGGTTTAAGGAAACAGAAGCAAACATAGAAAAAGAAGCACAGATACAAAGGGCAACTGTCAACCACCTCCACAGGCAGCCCTGTCAAGAAAACATACAGCCAGGCAGAAGAGCTTTGAGACAAATCCCAAGTCAGAAGATAGATAGCACAAAGACAGTTAGTCACAGCTGGAGAAACAGGATTAAACTGAAAAACAGGCCAAGCTCCAACATCTATAAACAAAGGTGTTGATGGCAGCAGCACAGGTAATATTTCATACTCCAGGATGGAATCACAGCAAAACAGAAACAGACGAGATGAAGTTTTTAAGTGTCATGGTCTTGGTTCTGTTGTTCTTTACTTTGCTCCTTGTTTTCTAGTTTTATTGGTTTAATTCCAATTTTGTTGTAATTTCTAGATTTATGTTAGTTCTCATGTTTTTCTGTTGTCCTCTATTGCCCTCTTGTGTGTGTGTGTGTGTGTGTGTGTGTGTGTGTGTGTGTGTGTGTGTGTGTGTGTTCCTTTCCCCTTGGCTCCCTCGTTGTATCCTCTCACACCTGCTCCTTGTCTGCTCGTTAGCCCTCCCTTTGTCTCTCTCTGCTATATATGCTCTCCCTCTGCTCTCACTCTTTGTTGGTTCCTTGTCTTTGCTGTCTTCCCATGCTGTGGTCTACGTTCCTCGTCTCTCCCTGGCTCCTCGTGTTTTGTTTCCCCAGATGTCTCTATAGTTCTGGTTTGCTTTTCTTTATTAGTTGGATTTTTGCATCCCTGCCATTGTTTACCTTTTTGATTAAATCAACAAGACATCACCTCAGCCTCTCTGCCTCTGCATTTGGGCCCTAAACCACAACCAACCCTGACACTAAGACAAAAAATAGAGAGAGCATAATGTTAGAGATTGAGCTAACATATTCTGCAGAATGGGAGAATAGAGATATAATGAAGCAGAATGATGAAAATAGGTCCCTATGTCCTCCAGCAGCCTAAGCATATAGCAGCATAACCATAAAGATAGCCCAGGATAACCTGAACCACTCTAATTATAAGCTTTATCAAAAATGAAAGTTTTAAGCCTATCCTTAAAAGTAGACAGGAGAGGAGCCTGTTAACTAAAAGATCTGCCACCCATTCAACTTTTAGGAATTCTAAGAACCACTAATAAACCTGCAGACTGAGAGCGAAGTGCTCTGTTAGGAACACAAAGAACAATCAATCTCTGATATAAGATGGAGCTTGGCCATTTAAGGCTTTGTTCATGAAAATGAGGATTTTAAATTATATTCTGTATTTTACAGGATGCCATTGAAGTGGAGAGATATGATCTCTCTTTTTAATTTTGATTAGAACTCTGGCTTCAGCATTTTGGATCAGCTGAAGGCTTTCAACTACAATTTGTGGACTTCCTGATAATAAAGAATTGCAATATTCCAGCCTTGAAGTAACAAATGCATGGACTAGTTTCTCAGCATCACCCCTGGACAGGAGATTTCTAATTCGTAAAATATTCTGCAAATGAAAGAAGGAAATTCTAGAAACCTCTTTGATATGGGATTTAAATGACAGGTCCTGATCAAAAACAACACCAAGATTTTATTTTTTTTTAAATCTGAGATCAATTTAATCCCATCCAAATTAAGTGACTGACTAATCAGCTTCTGGTCCAAAGACTATAACTTCTTTCTTTTCTGTATTCAGGATCAGACTGTTAAGAGTCATCCAGGTTATGTCTTAAATACATGCCTGTAATCTATGTAATGGGCTAGCTTCATCTGGATTTATAGACAGAAATAGCTGAGTATCATTAGCAAAAGAGTGGCAATTAATCCCAGGCTATCTAATAATTCTACCGCTTGGGAGCATATATATAGTAAAGAGAATTGGTCCTAGCACTGGTCATCAGAGCTTTTTCAGTGCTATGATGAGCTCAAAAGCCAGGCTGAAACTCTTCAAAAAGTTCATTACGGTGTAAGTGGTTGCACACTTGTTTGGCAACTTTAGGTAAGAAAGCAATACTGGAAATAGGTCTACAATTGACCAAGTCATCTGGGTTAAGTGACAGTTTCTTAAGAAAAGCTTTAATTACAGCTACCTTAAAAGCCCGAGGTACATATCCCTGTAACACGGATATGTTAATCATATCTAGAATAGGGGTGGAAATTAGAGAGAGTACTTCGTTAATTAACCTGGTTGTAACTGGACCTAACATACAAGTTGAAGGCTTAGATGAAGACATAATATGATTTGAGTTTAAACTGCTTTGATGAAAATCAAAGCAGTTTAAACCCGATTCAGATTCCATAGTTACCGCAGAAGCTGCCTCACCATCCAGAAAAAAACAACCATAGTTAGAGGGTTACTAATGATCTTAGTTTTAATAGAATCAATCTGATTTATAATTACTGCTAAGAGCAGGTGGGACGGTTCAATGGAGCTATGGCTCTGGGTGAGTTTGGCAACTTTATTAAAAAGAAATATAGGATTATTCTTATTTTACTCTATTAATGAGGAGAAATATGTTGCTCTTGCTTTACAAAGGGTCATTTTATACAGCAGCAAACTGTTTCCAGACTAGGTAGGATTCCCGTAGGCATGTAGAGCAACATTTTCTCTTCAATTTCCTAATATTTTGCTTCAAAGTGCACAGCTCTGTGTTGAATCAAGGAGCCACCTTTATATTTTTTAAGTTTTTATTTTTCAAAGGGGGCTACATTGTCTAAGGCAGTACGCAGAGAACTAGTTACCTGTGGTCGGAAAATTTTGATTACTATTAATTTCTTATTTCTTATATTGATTTTTGCTATTTACTTTGTAAAAAATATTTTTACTCACCTGAAGGCCACAAAATGTTGAGCGAGAGGAGTGATTGGAACAAGAAATACTTATTCCCATATCAAGCAAGATTCTTTCTAAAAGTTTATTCATAACATGCTACTGTTTAACCAAATTGTCTACAATTTGTTTTGACTCTGACTACAGAGAAGTCTGTTCAGAACAGGGCTGAACACCATGCAATGACGGCTGTATGTTTTTTGCTTTCATTTTATTTTGCAAAGTAAAATAAAGTGCAGAATGATTTAAATCATTTGATCTCCATTTATTTAACTGGACTGTACAGTTGAATACTTTTTCACATGACACAATCCCATCTACAAAACCATCAACCTGTAAAGGGGAATAAACTACCGGTAAATGTTTGCCCTCTGCAGGGCTGCTCAGCATCACAGGGGAGAAAATGGAGCAGATTCTTTAAAATGTATAACTGCATTATCCGATAAAGATCTGCTAAAGTGAAACATTCTTCTGGGGGAGGAGAACTCTATTCATGTAATTTTGAAGGTAGTTAAAAATTGGTCAGACAGGACAGGGTTGTAAGGAAATAGTTTTATTTATTCACATTCAATACCACATGTCAGCAAAAGGTACAAAGTATGATGATGAAAATGTGTGGGACTACACACATTTTGAAAAAAGTGAATCGAGTCTAAGATAAAATTAAGTGCTGCACTTAAGCTATCACCTTTAGTGTCAGCATGGATGTTAAAATCCCCCACAACGATGACCTTGTCAGCATTTTGCACAAAATCAGATAGGAACTCTGAAAACTCATCTAAAAATTCAGAGTAAGGATCTGGCGGACGAACCAAAGGTACAAAAAGAAGAAGTTTTGTTTCTTTCCATTTGGATAAGGGGAAACTAAGGGTTAAATGTTCAATAGACTTGTGATTATTCATTGACTTTGAGTAATCAGTAAGTCAGACTGAAAGATTGTTGCTACTAATCCTCCTCGCCCTTGGTATTTGAAAATTTGAATAACTAGAGGGAGTTGGCTTATAGCTCAGCAAGAGGAAATACTCTGATTTGATTGATCATTATGAAAGGAATACTCCTTATTTGAATATAAGAATTTGAAATTTAAAAAAACGTTTACATGAAGAACAGATTTAGAAAATAAGTAACTGAATATTTAGGATAGCTTTACATAATTAAAGTTTCACAAAATTACACTCCATTATTAAATAAACAATCAAATGAATAAATAAAGTAATAATACATCTTTGAATAAATAAAAAAAATCTTGAATAATATCAAAAAGGATCAAAAGCATATTTTTTTATTTTATAGGGACATTTAATGGAATATTTATTGACAATTTATCAATAGCAGTATTTATTTATGTATTTAATTTTTGAATGAAATACTGTAGTTTTCCATATCCACTGGATTTATTAATGGGTTGTAACTTTCTCACATGAATCCGCATGAAATAAAGCCAAAAAACAGTGGGAGTAAAATAGGAGAACTGATTTATTCTTGGATCTGTTCTACAAAACTTTATTACAACATAAAGCCACAGAACAAAACTGCGTCTGCTTGACCTCAAATTTTTTTGTAGGAAAAAACAAACTCTGGACAGTTATTTCAACTGTAAAAAAAAAACAAAAAAACACACATACTTGCGTTTCTTGGTTGTTAATGGCTCACTTTAAAGGTGTCAGGATCTTTGATAAAGTAGGAACATGACACACTGAAAATCTAAAACTGTAGAAAGGGCTTCAAAGATAGCACCATGGCGTGAAAAGGCCTTGGACATTGTTATAACCACAAAAGGAATAATTATTAGAAAAGATTCATACATCAAAGCCTAATCTGGAAATAATTAAATGCCATATTTAAAATCCTCATAATCACGGATGAACGTTCTTCACTGAAGGAAACCTTAGTCCTCTTGCATTATCTTCTGTCTCTGTGGTTCATTGTGCTCTCTATAAAAAAAAAACATCATATCACAGTACAGTAACAAAACTGTATGCTTAAAAAGAAAGAACAGGTGTTAAAACTTGATGTCCCAAAACTGTGGTGGCTCTTCGGTGGCTTCAAAATCATTTCCAGCTGCTAAGAAGCTGCTATCAGTTTGTGACAGCATGTCAAGGCTTTGCACAATTTCTCCACCCCCTGGATTAAAAATGGAGAAACAAATAATCAGGCATAGAGTAGATAATTACTATGATTGAAAGGGTTGATTTATGGAATATGCACCAATCTCACCAGGGAAGCAAAGGATTTGAGGTCTCTCCCATAGGCCTCCAGACAGACACCTGATTAGAGGGTTCAGCCTTTGCTGGAAGCCCTCTGAGCATCGGTACCTCACAACTGCATTGGTCTCATACCTGGTTCGAGCTTTTCCGAATATGGATGCATTACGAATCTTTGGTGGGGGACCACAGGAAGCTGTAGAAAGAGATGGCACATGTATACGTAATGGCTTCTAATACCCAAAAGAGGGAGCCATGATCTCATATTCATATGAAATGTGGTCAGTCTGACTGAATAAACTTACAGGTGCCTTTCTTGCAGGTGTATGCCAGATGATAGTTGCAGGGTACATCACTCCAGCGGCCATTATCGTGCCAAACCATCACCACGCAGTCCTCTCCAGAGAGGAAGTAGCTGTCTGGCTGCCCTCTGTACCAGTTCTCATACAGCTGCATTGTAAAATAGATTTTAATTCAGCCCAAAAAATAAAAAATCATGAAAATAAACTCTTCAAAGATTAGACTACATTCAGTATTATTTGAAGAACAAAATTTAAATGTAAAACCTATATGTAACACAAAGGGCAATGGATGGTCTTAAAAGTTTCTGTAACTAATTACTTCATAAATGTTTTTGCTTTCATATCCAACCTAAATGAAAGCAATTTTTATCTTTAGAAGTATTGTGTGCGTAGTTTGCTTAGTATTTTTCTGCGATAGTTGTGAGTCTAATATTTCTCACCAGCTGGTTTCCATCAGTCCATCGGAAATCATCCTCAACAGTCTTATCATTCAGACCAGTCCACTGGTATTCTTTGTAGTTACCTAGTAAAGACATATCCCACTTCACTAACACATATTTTAAAAAAGCCCTCATATATATAAAGTACAATGCAAAATATTTAGGCATGAATAGTATGTTTTTATTTTGCTTCCAAGAAGCCAGTCTTGTAATTTTGTGAATTGGTATTTTTGATATATATATATTTTTTAAAGACATTTGCTTCTTTTTCAGTTATCTGCAGTCTAATAAAAGTTACATTTCTTGAGAAAATCTGTTCAAGATACAAAAATAAAGGCAACAGTTTGGTGGATAGAAAGTACAGTGCATTGAAAAATCTTCACTACCCCCCTGACCTTTCTTAAATGTTATTCACATTGTAGTCTCAAACTTGAATGTATCTTATTCTGATTTTATCAGGTAATATATACTGTACTTATGATATGGAACAAGGTAAATTGTTCCATGTTTTTTTTTTTTTTGTTTACTCACAAATGAAACATTTATAAGACTGGTAGACATTCAGCCTGAAACAATATCTTGTGTAACCACTTTTTGCTGCTATAACAGCTGCACATCGTTTAGTTTGAAATTTGAATATTGAAAGCACGTGGTTTCACTGGATTTCTAGTAATATTAGAATAAAGGGTGATAAATACAAATGGAGATTCACCAAAAAGATATTTCCTAAAACATCTTATAAATTAGAACATAAACCAAGGGATGGTGGATCTCTTACAACCTGTCATTTCAGACAGACTTTATATCTGCTGTGATTTTTCAATGCCTGATGGTGTTTAAGGCACTGTCCTGTAGAAGTGTGTGAAACAGGAGACAAATATCCAAATTATAACCTACCAAAACATTCTACCATTTTCATACGGTACTCGATGTAACTCTTAAACAGTAAAAAAAACTTTATTCAGGCCTACTGTTAATGTATTCCTGCTCCTCGGGGGTCATGATGGACACCAGATGAGCTCCTTGTGTGCGACAGTGCCTTTCTGCTACCTCCCAGCTCTGACGCTGGCTGAAGTGTCGATAGCAGAAACCTTGAAATTTATCCCAGCCTGGTTCACATCGCTCCAAGTCTGAATGCCAGACATTAGTGAGGAAAACATAGCAAAGAAAATACAAAATACAGTAAATATATGTTAATTTTGTGGTAATTAGTGGCAAAACAAAAGCTATTTCATTTCACACCCATATTTATTTTTTATAGATCTGGATGTTTGGCTGATTTTACTGTGATGCTTAAAAATATAACCTCTTTTCTTAACTAGTTCTCAAGCTGACATGTTAAGGTTTGGGGCTACAACTGACTGGTTAATGAAATATTTTAGGACTGGTTAATAATTAATCAACCATGACAAGAAGTCTGATGTGGGTTATTTTGCTGATAAAAACATTCTTCAACCAGCTTTTAGGCCTGGAAGAAAAGGCTTCCATTGTTTACCATGCTATAGTGCAGACTTAAGAAGAATAAAGAGGCATTGCTGTCAAAATGTTCCTTTATTCTGTTTATTCTGTTAGTCAGTTTTATCTAAGCAGCAGTTCTCTTTTTAAATAACATTTAATCAATCAATCAATCAATCAATCAATGAATCTGTCTATCTATCTATCAATCTATCAATCTATCTATCTATCTATCATCTATCTATCTATCTATCTATCTATCTATCTATCTATCTATCTATCATCTATCTATCTATCTATCTATCTATCTATCTATCTATCTATCTATCTATCTATCTATCTATCTATCTATCTATCTATCTATCTATCTATCTATCTATCTATCTATCTATCTATCTATCTATCCGTCTGTCTGTCTTTAGCTCTCAGTGTTTGAACTTGCCTGTTACTTTCCTGCTGATACACCCGAACTTCCTCACTTTAGGACAATAAAGAATATTTCTGTTCTTTTCTATCGCCCCATTGACCACTTTCCTTGACCTGTTTTAGTTTTATCAATCACGTAAAAAGGACCAGTTCTAAGGCTCAATTTGTACAAAATACAATGGATTTTTGCACCCTTTCCTGATTCCTTTACACTTACTTTTGATTTTTGCAACCTATCTACAAGCGAAGGCTCTAGTTAAAGGATGGAAAAGAACCAGTGTGAATGTAAACCCTCATTATATTAGCCTAACTTTATTTACAGGTAATCAGACATCTGGCCAACAAATGTAAATATATAAATCATATGCAAGAAGAATGAATACTGGTATTGAATCAGAAGGCAAGGTTGGCAAAGGATTAGTTAAACAATTTGCAATCATACAACCAGGCAATTGCAGCTGTATGAGTTTTTTGTATTTCACCCTCATCAGATACGTTTGTATTTCAGGTGACTAATACTGAAAACAAAAGAAAGCTCACCGTTCTCACAAAGGTCTCCTCCATAAGTTGGCAAACAGAGACATTTAATGTGTCCGTCTCTCTCAGTGCAGGTGCCTCCATTGAGACAGGGGTCATCCAAACAGGCATCTGAAACACAAGAGAGGGGCTACTGCAGATTACTGTCGGAATAAAGACCACAGGTATCTGTGTGTTGAAAGTACAAATGATATTGGGGCATGACTAATGCACACACAACTTTAAAGGTAGCAACACATTGTTCACATTTGTTACACGCTGGTTAGTATAACTTGTAATATAGACCACAGAATAAAGTAAAACTTTAAACGGTGTAAGGCAGGATACGAAATTCTCCTCAGCTTCTTAGGTCCTTCTTCTCTCTTCTTTCAATCTTCTCTTTGGTATTAAAGATTCAAACCTGTTTTTGTGTGCATAAGGTCAGAACAATAAATGGAGCCTTGATTTTCTTTCCACTCTCCACAAAGACTCTTTTCAAAGAGATTTGCACATACAAAAGAACGGTTGTTCATTTTTGGTCAAATTTTTAGCCTTTAATTAAATGCTAACAAAGCTTGCTTGTTGAGGTCATAAAAATAAAAAGGAGCAATCTTTTCTGTTCATTACGTAAGCTGAAAAATCAGCTATTTTGATATACCTTAACATCATTTTATATTAAATGTTCACTAAAGCAAAAAGTTATGAAAAAGTGGACTAAAGAGGCAACCTTTTGCTTTTGTCACCTTCAGACGATAGATCGCTTGTTTGAAGGCTCAAAAAGAAAAAAGAGAGCTTGAACTCTGGATTTATTTTAAAATTTGTGAAAAGAAAGCAAAATATGACATGTCTGTGGAAACAGAAATTAAATATTTTAAACATAAGCTTTGTCCTGTCATTATGTTCACTGTTACATAAAACTCCCTCCAGAAACATCTCTCCAGTGTATATGAAAGGTAATAACTACTTTTCCGACACAAATGAGAATCATATGCTCTCTGGGCATAATTGCTGTCAAAGCTGAGCAAAGAAATATACAAACGCAGCGTGGGAAACCACTTTGATTCCTTTAATGTCTAACAGACCCCATCCTCTCATTAAGATGCTTTTCCTCGTGTTTATGTTCCCTAAAATACTAACATTTTACTAACTTGGCAAAGTCTGCCTTAACAGAGATGTTTTCACCTTTCCTCACTGAATGAAGAGAGGGTTATGTACGACTTAAATGGGAAAATCAAATGTCCCTGGCAAAGCTGGTATTGGTGCATTATTGAAAAACACACTAATAACTATATGATTACTGTTTTCATTTCTGCTGAAGAAAGTGGACACAGTCAGTCATTAGTGGACGACAGAGACCTCTATTAACTTAACCTCAAGGCTCCAGAGTGCATAATACTTTCATGCACACCAACCATGAGCACTGCAGACATGGGGGTAATAGGGTATTAAAGATATGTAACATTTCTGACAGAAGCCAGTCTCATATTCCCCAAATAATAGAAAAACACTGCAATAAAAATCCTGCTGCACCAGCTATATAAACTACAGAAACAAGAAACCACCATGATCAAGTTTTTCCAAAAAGAAATATTTGTTGATATGGCTCAATCAGAAAATGCTATGCCCATACTTATACAAAATAATACAAATACTATTGCTATTTTCTGTTTATTTATTTTTTTCTTCTAGTAATAGCACTTTGTTTGAAAGCCCTTTATAAATAAAGTTAATATTATTATTATAATTAACTTTTGCAAATATTTTAGGATTTACAAAACAAGGCCCAAGTTTATGTTTCTATTTTTATTGCGTTAACTTTTTATTTGTAAATCTTGTAATTTTCTATTACATACATTTTTAATGACTTAACCCTTTTATGACTTTCTTTACACAAAAACATTGAAAATAAAGGTAGATGTAGATACAGTAAGAAGACAGGAAATCAGATATATTACATAAAAAGAGTTATAAATAAGTAAAAACTAAAATGAATATGATAACATAATGAATTTAAATATAAAAATAAAATCTTAAATATTACAAGGTATCATTTCTAAATGAAAATTTTAAAAATACATACAGTATAGACAAAACTGGAGAAAAAGATTATAGATACACTTTACTCTTCAGTAAACTAGTAAAGTAAAAACAAAACATGAATAAATGAATCAAAGTAAGATTAAAGTTTAAATAGATAACAATAATAATAATAATAAGTATAATAATAATAATGCTTAGGCCCACCAGAATTCACTGTTGAAAACAAATGTCACATTTTACTGTTTACCTGTTTAGGTACTATAGGTTTACTAGTTGTTACCATAGTAATTAGTGATT
Source organism: Cyprinodon tularosa (assembly GCF_016077235.1). Lineage (NCBI taxonomy): Eukaryota > Metazoa > Chordata > Actinopteri > Cyprinodontiformes > Cyprinodontidae > Cyprinodon > Cyprinodon tularosa. The sequence continues at coordinate 1,463,746 of NW_024038331.1, forward strand.
GAATCATCCATCTTTAAGTAAATCTTTGTCTAAAAAATCTCAATGAAATATTCTTAAATTTTAATGGCCAGCACTTAAAAAAGCATGCATAAGGACTTAAGGAACAGTACCTTATCGTTGCTGAATGCTTAATCTTCCTTTATTATTTTCATATCAAAACTGTCATAAAACATTTTTTTCTGTCAACATTCAAATAGCCTTTTCTGACTGATAAAATATATTAGCTTTATCTTGTTAAACTAAAAATTTAAACTTGGAAGCCTTTTATTTAACTCACACAATACCACTTGAATTTAAGCTCTGTACAACAAGGCTCTTAAAATATTTTTTGTATATTTTATTGAAAGAAATATGCATCCAATGCAAATAGATGTAGAAACTACAAAAATGAAATAACTAAATGTTTTAACTAGCCCAGACAGAAAAAGCTAGTTGAAGTTAGTCATCCTAAAACAGAGGTTTGAACAACTGAAAACAAGATACAACCAATGGCAGTTCTTAATGAATGGCACTCCGGTCCCTCATTCTGTCCTCCTCCAACCAATGCGAGAAGTATTCTAACTTCTTAGTGCCTTCCAATTCTCATAAGTCAGCAGTGGATGCCAACTTGGTAATGAATGCACATGCACAAAACCAACAGAAAATCTAAAGAGTGCACATCTGTTCTGTCAGATCAGTATAACCCGTCAGACCAGCATACCCATAGTCCATACGCATGTGCAAGAAGTCAGATTTGCATATGCGTATGTTAGCCCTGTTTATCCCTTTAGATTTGTACAAAAAATACAATTTAAACTATCTCGACGGGCGTATATCCCGTTAGTCATGTACAAAAAACGATTCAAGGTCAGATCGCCATACGCTTCAAAAAACACCAAGAAATAAGTAATTAAATTGTTTTTTTGTACATAAATAAAGGGAAACATGCCTGTTGAGGTAGTTTAAAGTGTATTTTTCGTACAAAACTAAAGGGATAAATTGGGATTGACTATGGGTATGCTGGTCTGACGGAACACCCCCGTCTCCAATACTGTCCATATGGCCAACATCAAAAACCGCCACTGCTCATAACAAATGGTAAACAAAAATAGTTTGTGCTTCAAAACCTAAGCACAACATTTGCTTTTGTTAGCTAACGAGACTGTTGGAAAAAAATCAAATGAAAAGACTTTTAAGTCTGCTGCATTGATCAGTGCTATTACATTCAAAGTAAAATGTTGTTACATTCATAAAAGAAAAATACATTCTAAACTTATAAAACTGGTTAAATGATTGACCAGAAATGTTTTGCTGGGGCTGTCACCACCGTTCTTGTTAAAGGAACACCCAAAAATAGCAGTCAAACTTAACCGTACTTCACAGAAGTCAGTCTTTGGATGAGTAGGGGAATATCATGCACAAAAAAATAAAAAGACGTGGACAACAGTCGACTGTCCCAGTGTGAGTAGCAGGAGAGCAGTGAGGAGTGTTTAAGGGGTTTAGGAGTCAGAAAAGTGAGTAGATTTGTTGAGACAGCAAGTGAAAAAAACAGGAAGGATGGTTCTGTTTTGGATTTTTTTAAAACAGAAAATGGTCTGAAAACAAACCGGGGATTTTAGTGCATCACTTTGATGAGGAAGGAGAGGACAGTTAGGCTGATGAAAGTGATTTTAGCATTACCTGAAAAGGCCTCTGTACCACCTACAGCTGCCCTCTCTTTGGGCAAGATAAGCAGGGTGGGTGGTGGGGTGAGGCTAATGTCAAGATCAACCACACCATGATCCAAAGGTGGGACAAAACGGTTAAACTTCTGGGGCTCTGTCGTCTTACGGAAACTGTGAGGTCTTGTGGTTCTTGGGCTCCAGGTGTGTTTGGGCATGTGTGTGGTAGTCATTGTAGGAGTAGACAGTTTAGACTGGTCAGTGCTCACTGAGGTCTCTGACACTGACGTGAAAGGGAGTTTCTGACTGAACTTTGGATTATTCTGATGTTCTTGGGGTCCAGTTGTGGTAGTCAGCAGATTCCACTTAGATGTTTGAGAATTGAGAGCAAAAATGGTAAAGTCCTCAGAGGGTAGTGCAGCATTTTGTTTGTCTTCAAAATCAAGGGCAGGAGTAACTTCAGGTTCATCAGTCCCAAAGGTTACTTTGGATTCTCTTTCGGGGAACCCAGAGGAATTATCTGTTTCTTCTGCATAATTAAACCTTCGAACATTGGCTTCTTCCTCTACGAAAGGGGTTTGTGTAACTTCGGCTTTCACATGAATTGGGGTTAATTCCACTTCAGCATTTTCTTTTGTATTCGAAATAACATCAAGAAAGACAGTTGAGTCAACTTTGGCATTTTCTTCAAAAATTACTTTAGGAGTTACTGGGGCTTTATCCTCGATGACGAATCTTGCAACTTTATCTTGTTCTGTAACGGTTGGGTCAGTAGCACCCACTTCTTTAAAAACAAGAGTTGGGGTTATTTTAGTTTCTCCATAAAAACCCAAGGTTGAAGGAAAGTTAGATTTTTCTTCAAGAGCAACTGTTGGGATTACTTTAATTTCTTCTTTAACAGGCAGACCTGGACCATCTGTCTCTCCTTCAAGAACCAAAGTTAGATTAACTTTAGTTTCCTGTTCTAAAACAACAGTTGGGTCAACATTAGCTTTCTCATCAAGAACAAGAGCTGGTGTAACGTTAGCCTCTTCTGTAAGATCTGCATCAACTTTAGTTTTGCCATCAACACCCAAGGCTGACAAAATGTTTGACTCTTCTTTGAGGGCAACTGTTGGGATTACTTTGTCTTCTTCAACACTCAGAACTGAAGCAACCGTCTCTTCTTCATGCGGTAAAGTTAGGTTAACTTTAGTTGCTTCATCTAGAATAACAGGGAGGTCAGCATTAGCTTTTTCATCTAGAACCAGTGTTGAAATAACTTCAGTTTCCTCCGAAAGATTTGGGTCAACTTTAGTTTTTCCATCAAAAACCAAAGTTGACACAGTTTTCGAATCTTCTTCGAGAGCAACTGTTGGGTGTACTTTAACTTCTTCAATAGACAAAACTGAAGCACCTTTCTCTTCTTCAAGGACCAACGTTAGGTTTACATTAGTTTCCTGTTCTAGGACGTTTGGGCCAACATTTGGTTTTTCATCAAGAACAAGAGTTGGGATAGCTTTAGCTTCTTCTGTAAGATTTATATCAACCTTAGTTTCGCCATCAAACACCAAGGGTGACACAAGTTCATCTTCTTTCTCAAGAACAGCTGATGGCGTTGCTGTAGCTTCTTCTCCAACAGCAATAATTTGAGAACCTTTTTCTACTTTAAGGACCAAAGTTGGACTAACTTTAGTTTCTTCTTCTGGGACAGCAGTTGGTGTAACTTTGGTTTCTCCTTTCAGACTGAGTGTTGGGGCAACTTTGGCTTCTTTTTCTGTGCTTTGGCCAACATTAGCTTCTGTTGTAAACGTAGCAGTCGACGGAACTTTAGCATCTTTTCCAACTAAAATTGAGCTGTAAACTTCCTCTGTCTGGGTTGGGGAAACTCTAACATTTCCTTCTAAAGGTGAGGTCTTTTTAATGTCCTCTTGAAAGGTTGAAGTAACTGTTCCAAGCTCATATCCACTTGCCTCTTCATAAGGGATTATCAAGCCATTAGGCACTTTATAACCTGTCTGATAGTTGTCTGTTGCCAATTCAGATGGTGAATAAGAGATATTTAAACCCACTGGAGGTTCAGTCATAGGAAGTACCCCAGAAACTACCTGGGTGGGAGGCTGAGTTGCATCAACCAATTTTTCCTCACTTTCTTCAGAGTCCAAGCTTGTACTTCCCTCCTGTCTAGACACAGTGAGATCCCACAAGTCTGGTGTTGTAGAAAAGATTTCAAAGCCCAGTTTGTCCACATTCTGTGACACAGTAGCGCGGGCTGGATCTGTGCTCTGAGGCGTGGTGGGAGCTCTGCTAGCCACAGCAGAGCCCAGCGATTGGGTGGCGAATCCAGCAGTGGAGGATTGAGACGTGGACATGAGGGTGACTGCTCCCATTTCAAACTCTTTCTCTGAAAGAGAGAATAAATTATAAATAACAGTTACTGTCTAAAGAAGCTTATTCATCTAGAATTTACTAAGAGTGCAGATTATCTGATCAAAATATCAGGATCATAAAGCAAGAACACTTGATACTATTACAATTATCATTGATATATTTTTACAACAAACCATTACAATATGGGGAGTATCATTATAAGAAAAAAATGTAGGTAAATGTGGAATATTAACCCATAAGAGTATATTTTTTGTTGATAATTCAATTAAAGTATTTTAAATCCTGAAACTGAGTTATAACTGTGGATAAAGGAAGAAACTTGTTTAAGCAGTCTTGACTGAATAAAGTCATTCTGGTAGAAAAAAATGTCAAAAAGCAGTTGATTTAGAAATGACAAGAAATTACAATTCAGTTTTCTGTAATTATTAAACTTGTAGTGCTGCTTAGATTGGCAACCGCATGACAAATATGCCTTTGTGTTCACAAAATCTTAATGTGGACATTACTACACTTTAAACAGCTTTTCAGATGACTGTGATGTAGCTTGAGCATGTCTTGATTTATTAAATAACCTTCCCTACCATGGGAAATATCTCCAGATCCATCTATGGGAGTCCAGATTGAATAGGTCTCCATGGCTGACTCAGCAGTTGGACTTTCTTGTGTGGAAGGAGTTCCCATATCTTGGGAAGCCGGAGTTGTGACCAACATCCGCACAGGATCTTCTGCAGCTGCTTCTTCCATCTTTATGTCAAGCAATGGACTAATTGCCACGGTGGTCCCTCTCCAAACCCCATCTTTTACATCAACGTCTGTATGGTTATTCTCCGTCTCACTGTAATTGGTATGAGATTTGTCAAATTTCACATCAGTTACATGAATTTCGTGGTACTGCTTCGTCTGTTCGATTGACTGTAGAGACTGAGTAGGATATGTGTCTGGTGTTGAGTGGTTCTCTGTCTGGGGTTGGTATGTGCTTTTTACAAATTCAGATAGGTGAAAGGTGAAGCTCAGGTTTTGTTGAAACTCTGTCCCATTGTAATCACCAGAGAGAATGGTTGAGTTTTGTGCTGAATCATAGACCTCTGTTGTGCTATTAATTTCTTTTGGAAGAAACTGGGAGTTGTAACTTATTTCTGTGCCTTCTTGAAGTGGTTGAAGGTGATTCAACGAAGAGGTGGTGCTTGGGAAAGATTCTGTTACGTCTGAAGTAACTGTCTGGTTTGTATCGATTGGGTAAGATGTAGTAAAAGAGTCAGGCAAAAGAGGTAAAGATTCAAGTTCACTTTGTGCTTCTCGTTCCACTTGTTTTTCTAGCTGATTAAGATGAATTTCTTGTGCTCTTTCATTAAACATAACAACTCTTTGTTCTAAGCCTTCAGCTTCTGTGACGTCCACTGGAGAGTCAGTAGAAGTTTCACTGTCTCCTGTTAAAGAAGGAAGTGGTTAAAGATAGCTTTTATGTCAAAGCATATAATATAAAGATACCACTTTATAGTAGGAAATATTTGAAGGCACCCACCTTTGAAACAATAAACATCATGAAGGCTAGACCGGTCGGGGAAACCGGTCTGGTTCCTGAAGCGATAGATTGTTTTGACGCCTGCTTGAGGACCACCACACCTCTCTCTTGGGGTTACGATGGGATAACGCACACTGCCGTCAGAGAGCCAGCCAGGACTGCAGCGGTCCAGCCCTTCACTCCATGCTAAGTATAACTGTGCAGTTGATGCCAGCTGTGACTTCCTGTCTTGACAAAATGACTGCGCCTCATCAAATGATAACTGTAGTGGGATGGGGCTATAGAAAACCTTGCCTAGAAAAAGACAATATTTTCATCAATTATTGCACGGAATGTTTAATTTGCTCAATGCAGATATATGAAAAGTTTGTTGCAGCTCACTTCAAAGCAGATTATTTTGTTTGTAATTTTGTGGATTTTGTGAATGTGAACAATAACTTCTCAGGCTTTGGTTGATTTTCAGTTTTATTACAGGTCTTGTGCCTGTGAGGATAATGAGCTGAAAATGAAAATAGTCTAGTGGAAGACAAAAAAGGAAAGGCTTCCATCAGGATAAACTATCCACAACAGATAGTTTATCCTGCAGGCCTCATAACCCTGACATTTGAATTGTTTAAGCTCATAAACTGAGTAGGTAAGCCCCTATTGTGTTGTTAAATTCTTTATTTTGCATCTTTTTTACTTCTCAACAAAATAATGCGCTCCTCTTTCTTAAAGAGGCATTACAGATTTTTTTTTTTAATGATACTGCTACCTGTGGCCAAAATGGAGAACTGCAGCACTCTCTTCTGCTTGGTCTCGCATTTGTACTAGACATGGTCTCATTTTTTTTTTTTTTTTTACTTCTTTCACATTACATCAAGTTGATACTGGCGTCTGATTTGAGCTGGATGCAGGCCGCTTCCAAATATCCACAAAATCCATCCATCTTAAATATAACACATTGATTGTTGGCCAGATTGGACCCATTTAACATGGACACATGCACAGAAAAAGCTCAGGAACTTCCGACCAACAGTTCTTTCATGGAAAATATGTTACAGGCTTATAGATGCATCGGGACTGAACTACTGAAGTGTCAGTCTGCCTATCAAACTATGTTTCAATCGTACAGGATAAAAAAAGGCTATTTTAGAGATTCCTTTATGTAAAAATTTACAAAATTGTCCTTTTAGGACAAATACATAAAAAAAAAATCAAAAAGGGCACACCAGTGTTAAGTCTTCAAAAGTTTGTCTAATTACAAAATGAACTCTGAGTTTTGTTTACCTGAGAATACATTTTTTTTTTAAGTTAATTCTGTGTCTTCTATCTCTGTCTTTTAAGTAGTAATTTTGTGAAGATGTGGCTCTGTTTTTTCTGTTTACTGTTTATTGCCCTTTCTCTGCTTGTACTGTTTGAATTTTTGTGTATAAGGTGTCGGTTTTTTTACCTAATTGGCTTCATGGCTGCTAACCATTCTGAATCTGAATCAACTGACCGACAATGCTGTCAATTTTGCCTGTTTTCCAAAGCCTTTATTCTGTTTTTCCAATTGAGTTTCTGTGTTTTTTTTAAGCTGCAGTTCCCCCTATGTCCATGTAAGCTTATCTTAAAAAACAATCTTAATTTTAAGCCAACAATTCTTTTGTCTGCTTTTTGACCTAACTCCAGATCAAAGCTTTAAAATTGAGCCTTTTTAAGATGTCGCAGAATTGAATGTGTGTTTGGGATCTTCCTTCTGTTGGTCTGTTAATCTCTGTCCACTCAGACAGAAAAAATGGGGGAAGAGATAAAGGTTGCATGGAGGAGGCCAGCATCCATGTTTGAACTACTGGCTCAGAGAATTTGTATGGGTGCTCCTTCCCCCCCACATACGATGATTCTTTCTTGGCACCAAAATTAATAAAGTTTCTGTCTTGTGACCTATTAAAACAAAATGAATCACGATTCCTTATTTTAGATTAGAAAGATGAAGCACAGATAAATTTGTGCAATTTTTAACTATTTTTCTATTTGCTTTTAAGTTTTACTTAAACATTAACGTTTCTTTCAAATAGATTTTAGGTAACTGGTTGACACAAAACTTATATCAAATAATTATGCTAGACTGAACAGATGGTACAGGCTCATCTTTTAAATAATTTTAATCCATTTACTATTTTAATAAAAATAAAATATTCATTAGAGTTAATTGTTGTGTTAATTTTTTACAACCCATAAAGAAAATTATGCGCAAGATGTCATGAATATAATTACAAATTTTCAAGGTTAACTAGCAACTAAATTAAATGTTAAGTAAATGTTTGTAAACTTCTAATTATAATTAATTAAACTTATAATTATTGTATATATATATATATATATATACACACAAAGACAACAATTAACTTTACATTAACTCATACCGTGAATTTGTTCTATATAGCAATAAACATCATAGAGATCATTTGGATCCATTGTTCCATAGTTCCTCACTCCTGGTTGCCCGTCCATGTCTCCATAGCAGCCGTCACGAGGTGCTTGGATTGGATACCTGCATTTGTTCAGAAAAAAACATCCTTAAATAAAACAAGCCTCTGGCCATTTTAAAGATAATAATTATACAAAAGAAACGTCTCAAGGCCTGAAAGCATGGATTTGTGGATGTTTAACCATGAAATTTCTGCAGTCACATAAATATTTCACATAGATTTTAAAATTTTTGTTATTTTATTACATTACAAATGCCCATCTACAAACCTATTATGCAAACAATCAATGATGCATTTACTTTAATATAGCTTATTTATTTAAAAAAAACATTGTCAGGTTTATCTATTTAGAATTAACCGAGTATACATAGTCAAAATGAATATTACTTAGTGTATTTATTACGGTAACATAAACTTTATTCTTTGAATTGCATTATAATCAGGGTTACCTTTATGCAATTAAAACAAACTTCATGTATATGAAATAAATACACTCATTTGTATCTATTTTGAGTAAGTATATTTTATTAATACTATATACATAAACCTGATGATTATATATTTTAAATAAATAAGCTTTGGTATATAAATTATTTTGCAGCGTTTAAGATTTATTTAAAACATTCATGTTACAATTTTCTATACAGAGTAAATGGGAAGTTGTAATACAATTAAACAAATTTTAAAATTTGGGTGAAGTTTTTGTAAGTGCAAGACTTTTGAAAACAAAAGGTGCACAACTACCTGACAGATTGGTCCGCCAGCCAGCCTGCGTCACACTGCTCATATCCATCGAAATAGGCTGCAAGCAGCTGCTCAGGTGTGGCAACCTGTGCCCCGATGCCCTCACAAGCTCTCTGGGCCTGCTGGAAGGAGAAGGAATACCGACCCAAAGCATCTCTATAGTGGAACACCACCCCTAAACACATTAAAAAATGCAGATATAGAATGGATTAGTATTAATAATAATATCTTAATTGCAATTATCAAGTACACTGCAGAATCCAAATATTGTGTACCTCCAGTACAATACATTAAATGTGAACAATGCACAGTTAAACCTTCAAGAAGGATAAAAAAAAATCACAGTATATCATAGGCTACCTTTGACCTTGACCTGTACAACTTTGCTGGCATCTTCCAGTCCCTGCTGCACCTCGCAACGATAGTGGCCAGAGTCTTTGTGGTGCAGATCCCCCAACCACAGAGTCACATCTTCAGGGGAGGAGGAGTAGTTTAATAGTGCTACTCGATCTCTGTACAAATCGTTGATCTTCACTCTTGGACCCCTGGCTACCAAGATCTCTGTCTCGACCCCTTTAGAAACCACGGTCCACTTCACCCGGGGCACCACCGAAGGGGAGGTGGGGGACAGGGACACAAAGCAAGGAATGGAAATCGAGCTGCCCAAAGGTGCAAAAATTGGACCTGAGTGGGGCATGTTCAGTTGAAGCCGCCGCACATCATCTGATGAAACTAAAGAAAAAACAATATGTAAGGCAATGTGGTTTAGAGAAATTAACAAAAATACTCACATTTAACCTCATTTGACATGCTAAGCCCACAGTTTAGAAAATGCAGGCACATATTTTGCCTTATTGTATTTATTATTTGTCCTGTGAAAGTTTATTAAGACAATGAAAGTTTATGTGATTTGAATTCTTTTGCAAGGCACTGTAGTTAATGTGTACTTACAATGAGTAGTTGGCATTTGGATAGGGAAGGCCAGGCTGAGATAAGAAACTGCACAGATGAGTGAAATGATCTGGACATGTCTGTAAAGAAAAAAACAATGAACAAGGTGAAAAATAATCACACTCAATGATACAAATAATCTTAGTGAATCCATATATCTAATAAAAGATAGGACACTTTTTCATTTTCCAGTTAAATATACTTGAGAATAACAAGGGAAATCAATTTTTGTGATGCTGGAAGGTATGCATGGTGTTGGTTCAGCTGAACATGCTCCATTGATTCAAAACCGAGCCACTTGGCTGCATTACCTTGAAACAAATGCTCTTTTTGTGCTATTATGTTATATATTGCCTTGGGGTCTTTCATGACTTTTTAAATCTTATTAGTCACGTTTTTTTTATTCTTTGTTTTCCTCTTAGATCTGTGTTTAACTCCTGATGTATCATTTCCTCCTCTTCTGTGTTGGTCTCTTCAACCTGCAACATATAAGCCCAGCAACTCACAGTATATGTTGAGCAGTGGAAGCTCCTTCCTGTGTCAAACCTTTCTTTCAGCACTGTGGGGCATATATATTACAATATATCATATATATTATAATTTATCAACTAAATTAATTCTTATAACTTACCCACAGTCAGCTATTAGTGTATTAATAAGGCTACATGTTGGATTTTTTCTATATTTCTTAACTAACCAAAGCTAATATTAATATGTAAATATAAAAATGTATGATCTCTATAATTATCAGAACATCTAGCAATGTCGTTTCTTGGAGTTACACAAAATATTTGCTTGCAGCTAAAACTGAATAATTTTGTTTTAAGGAAAGAATGTGATCTGAGTGAACTGTGTATGCTTTTGAAAATTACAGGAGCCAGTGAAAATAAATAAAAAAGTAAATGAAAGCCCAACCAAACAGCAGATTTTTCTGGTTTTTCAAAGGGAAATTGGTGCCGCAGGCTTCTGACCTCAAGCTATTTATCACCTCCGTGAGGTAATGACACAGTGTCTCAGCCCGAAGGCATCCGTCCAACCCTCCGTCACCAGCCCGAGTGTGTTATTAACCCAGCAGGCATGACAGGATGTCTGAAGTGACCTCACACAACCTCTGGGAGAACTGGAAACGTTCCTCCATCGTGAAAAAGTCCTGCTTTTGTACTATTTCTTTAACACATCAATTATGTATTCTTTTGTCAAACCAAATTTCACATATAATCTTCTTTAAAGACGTCCGTTTTTTCAGCTTAGCTTTAAATTTAGAGCAAATGTTTAATGTATCTCTCATTTTAGTAGATCTCTCTTCTATAGATTACTATTTCATTAACCCCCTGACAAAAAAATTTAAAACAACAGAGGCCTATTGCTGAGCTAAGGGGTAAATCGCAGTATTTAAACTGGAAACTCACCTATAATGAGCCATAGGTCCTGAAATCAGTGATGGGGATATGAACATGTGGAGATTCTCTCCCTTTTGGAGACTCAAACGGCCATGTGTTAGTATGGATGTATTGGTTAGTTGAGTGTCTAAGAAAAGCTTGTAAAAGAGGCTAAAACTACTAAATAATCTAAAAAAGTCAATAAGTCTTGGCAGGAGATCAAACTTTAAAAATTGAGTCCATAAAAACCCATAATTCGTTTCACAGGGTTACAGGATCAATAAATATCTAAGCTAAAATCTATACTTCCTCCAGTTCTAAGGGTCAAGTCATGGTTTTGATGGCTACCTGACAGCATTCATTAATGCATCAACTGATTTACCCATCGATGGTTTCAACTAAATTCCTGGAAGTACAAAGTCCTATTCCAGCTGCTCCCTCTTTCAGGGAGACATCACAATTGCAAACGGACTTGGCAAAGGTTTTACACCAGATGCCCTGCCTGATGCAAACAGGGATTCAAACCCAAACCCCCATAATCACCCATCATTATTAGCAACCCTTGCAGAAACTGGAAGCAGGATATCGTGCAGAAAAGTAGTAGCCTTTTTATGCACTGGTAAATTAACTTTCAAGTAGATGCTATTTCAAAATGTTTTTCCACTCAGAGGACTTGGGAAGACCCATTTCAATGAAAAATGTTAATTGAAAGATTTAAAGCCAAAACCAAACACTACATTTAAAAGGTTATAGCCTCTGGAAAAAGACTGAACTGAAAAAACTTAATGAAGTTTATAATATCTTCTTTTATATCAAATACTGTCTTTAAAATGAGTCGGCGCAAACAGACCTCATTGACTTTTGTCAAATGAAATGGCCTTCTCTTATGGCAATATAATTGCAGTCTGTTTTCCTGGCAGCTGGGGGGACTCTACAAGGCTGGTATCACTATTAGTATTCTTGACAAGAAAGCGTCTCATAAAAGAGCACGTACTGAGCCAAGCAGACAGCTGCACACTGTGCTTTCACTTCATACTCTCTCACAAAAGGCCTCATGGAAAATTAAAGGACAGGCCACTGGCACACTCGTGCACCGTTTCCCTTTTCTTTAACTCACTCTTTTCATGGATGGAAGGGGAAGTTTTTATAGCACTTAGGATCGCTGTGCACCAGGCTTTGTAGAGGAGAAACAGCAACATTAAGACCCAAGACACCGAGTTAAATGGTCTCAGTGTCAGGCTTACATGTTCATTTGTGAATTTAGGTTGAATCGTTCCATTAAAATCTGTTCTAGTTGTAATTGTTGTTACTTCACATTTGAATACCATGGTTGAAATGCAGATTTAAAAATGTACGACCTCCAAAATTATTAGAAAATCTAAGAAAGTTGTTTGCTGGAGTTTTACTAAATATTTGCTTGTGAATTCAGGTCGACGACAGAAGAAAAAAAACTGCCCTTGTCAGATATTGTGCCAGCCGTCGATCCCATTTGCCGCTGAAAGCCTGCAACACCTCTTGTTTAAATGACAGCAACACTGAAGATAAGTCAAGCTGAAATCGATGCCACCCACTGCATTTAGGGGTGTGCAAACTGCAGCAAATGCATTATCCAGGCTTTTTCTCCTGTCAACACAGATTAGCTCCAGCATATTGTCTTTAGTACATGAGAATATGATAGATCCACGTTTCCTTTAAATATAATGCAATGATAAATGAAAAGCAACATCTTTTTGCAAATTTTGCACAGTAAAGAAATTTCCCCTGTATATCCTGGGTGGTCTCTGCAGAGTTTTGCATCACTGTCTAAGCAGGGAAATCTTGTCCCTCCTCCCAATCAACAAGCCAGAAAATGACTCCTGAACTCATTTCAGCCGGGTCAAACACGTCTGTCTGATTGATGATCTGTGAGATCGGAGGAGTGCTGAGCTAGAACAACACTCGTTTTCTCTTAAGCACAATAACGTTGGGTTTTACAAGGTGTAAATCTGGGGTTCTAGCTTTCCTACTCTCACACCCAATCTACCTTAGATTTTTGGATTTTTTATTTTATTACTTTGATTGCACCAGAATAAAAGGCAAAATAAGGTACATACCCTTGTGTATGGCACCAATAAAGCTTAAATATGACATTGTGCACACACAAAATGAAAAAAAATAAAACTGTCAACTGAACCCTAAAAAACGATGTTTTATTCTGGCTTTAGCACTTAAAAACCATTAAATGACCCAGTTGTTTAAAAAAAAAAAAAATTTAAACACTTTAGTGGGGTCATAATCTAAATGATTTCAATTAAAGCTTTTTTGGTAGCAATATGCATTCTGAAAGGTTATATTCTAGCAGTGATTGTTTCATACTCCTAACCAGGTAGTTTTGGGGTCTGAAATACCTTTAAACAAATGTTTTGCCTTAAGCTATTGGAATAAAGTCACTCATATTTTCCAGCAGTTTTTAAACTTTAAACATCCTGTTACTGTTTTAGTTTTTAGCCATGATGTAAGCTTATGGGACAACGTTGAGGGGTTACATACATGTGTCTGCGGTGACACTGTTCAAAGCAGTGTGCCAAAAAGGCACACAACCAATACATTTGACCACTATAATAGAGGTAAGTGGTTGTTTGTTAGGACGTTTTCTTGTAAGTCTTCCTTCCTGGTCTTTTATCTCTAATCTGATTAGAAGTGTTTTAAAAGTATCAAGTTAACTATTAAATTACTGTCCACTAAAATCATGCAAAACAATTATTCTGAACATTAAACTATACTAAAGACTAGTCTTTAGTTTGCACGGATCATAGATCGGATAAAATGACCATATTTAGTGGAACATTTTAGCTTTTAAGGTAACTTAAAAAGGTTAGTAAAGAATGTGAAATAAGCAAAGTCTTTATATGAGGTTAATTATCTGTGAGAGAAGTTAAGAATATTAACTCAGCACCATAACTCTGCCCTCTTGCATCTTCCGCTTGCACATATCCAAGAAAAACCACCAGGATGTCTAGCCACAACATTACTATGCCAGAAAGCCACCCACCATGATTCACCATCCCGTGGGTCTGGAAAAGCTTCAGACTATGTTTCCACTTATTTTCACTCTAGTACCTGATTATTTTAAAGGAATGTTTCTTTCTTTGTAAAACCACCTAGCTTAGGACTATAACTCAGTTAGTTGTTTTATGTTAAGTTTTTTATTTGGACAGTTCTTTCCTAAGTCCATTTAAAATAGGATACTATCAGGAAAAAGTACCGGATAGATAATAAAAAAGGAATCTTAATTATGGCAGGAAATCTACTGATTACAAGCACTTAAAAAAATTACAAGAAACCCTAATTACTTATAAAAAAAAAAAAAAAAAAAGGAAAATGCATACTTCATCATGAGTGGGTCTCAGTATCATGGACTCAGCTACAAAAACAGGATGGTTGTGTTAAAATTACCTGGAGATAATAAAATAACATATTTAGAGATAATAATACAAAAGTCATACAAGCTGATATTACCCAGTTGTTATTTGTATCTGTCAAGGATGCAAGGTAAAAAAAAAAAAAAAGGATGATAATAAATATGGTAGCATTTATCAGATAAAAATAAAATACCTTTGAGAAAAATATGACACTGTTTATAATTCCCATACTGCTGTTGAAATGAAGGACTGCCTGAAAACGAACCCCCTAAATTGCCATTGTCATACATCTGCATGATTCGAAGAAGGGGAACTGAATTGATGAACCTGATGCTGATCTGCTGTTTCACCATTACCAGCAAGCAAATAGTATCATATCTGAAACTTCATGACTACTTATTTTGGTGCAGTTAAACATTTTACATTGTTTATTTTTTGGAAAAAGGTGCAAAATCATGGTTTATTCACCAAAACAGTGAGGTTTCAAGCCACATACCCTTCTTCAGAGTCTCAAGATGGCCATTGTTTGTTTTTCCCTTATCCTTCAGTCAAAAAACTGGAATATTATATAACCAGAAACTACTGACATGAGACTAAATAATTGAATTTGACCCCAGGCTCTATGTGTGTCCATTACTGAAAATCACCTGTGCATCAAGCTGAACTCCAGAAAGCAAAGTTTGGGTACAGGAAAGCACTCAAGACTGAAAGCAGCTCACCAGGCCTCCAGGCATATAAAACCTTTTTCTTATGAAGCTGTGAGAATTAATCAAGTTAAATTTTAATTTTCTTTTGGTTTGTTTTTTTTCTTGATAAAAAGTCTGATTAAAAGGAAGTAGTCTTTCTCGGCTTTTGTTATTTAGTAGCTGTATCCTTGTGGTCACCGTCACAAAACGTAGTGTGTGGTTGCTAGGGATTACGAATTCCTGCAAACTTCAGTAAGTAGGGCTTCTTAAGATAGAAAGGTTTGGACTGAAGCTTCATCCACATGTAGACAAAAAGCTCAAAACTACATAAACTTTCGCTTTAAGAAAAAAGGCAGCTCAGTAAATGTGTGCCTTCACACGAATAAACTCAAAATACCTGAAAAAGCTGTGGAATTATGCCAGACCTGTTGGTGGTGCTGTAATGCAATGATAGAAACAAGCTGGGAAGGGAATTGGGCATGTTCGCAATAATTTTCTGAGGGTGGCGCATGACTGTCTTAATCCCAAACTGCCCACAGCACTACCTCTTATCAAGTGTTACTCCCAATGAAGTCAAACAATCACAAACAGGAATGGGACGGCCCCTTCCCTCCAACAGAGAAGGAAAGCAGCAGTTTCTGTGGAAACACAGTGATGCCCTCGTGAGCATGGCTGTAGTTCTGGGGTGCAGGTTGACATGATTTCACCAGCTGCCAAATTCCAGAGAGCCTGCACTGATGCAGAGTCGCGGTCCAATCGCCCCATCTACTACATGGTTTGTGACGGCCCTTAATGTGGCAGACACTCGTCTACAGGTAAGACAATAGTGCAAGTGTCTCTGATAGAGATGCAGTGATCAGAGATGGAGTTTAAAATATTTTCAGTCTTGGATCTAGTGGAATTTTTTTTTTTACAGACCCAAAACACGCTGGCTTCATGTGGAATGGTACATGGGTTTGCTAAAGTATATTTCTGTTTAGACCTGAACTTATCTTTGTTGGGCGTGAATCCTCCTAAATGTAATTGGCTCTTTGTCTTACTTTATGATTGGATTATATTCAAATTAACTTGACTCATTTCAAATAAATAAAGACTGGATTATATAGTAATATCTAAACTATGGGATGAATTCTACATCCTGTGCCACCCTAAGCTTCTTCACCATCCCATGGGCTCCCTCTGTGAACATTTGCTCGATGCTCTTAACTGTCTTGGAGAGGTTTTATGCATGTTCTGCATATATAAAGACACTCCACAACTTCTCGCTCTGAGTTCCCATTTTTAAGTTTTATACCTAGTCATTGGTCTCGCCTTGGGTTTTAAACTTCAGTCTTTAATGTTTTAGATCCATACCTGCTTGAGCACAACTGGTTTCCATAAGTGGCTGTTTAACAGGTTTTTGCAGAACCGCAATCACCCAGATAAGGTGTTAAGCAGAGAAGCATCTATAAGTAGCTCATAAGTCAGCTCATACCCCTTGTTAAGCATGTTTCCTTGTTAGTTTTGGTTCATGCTTTCTTTTTTTTACAGAAAAGCTTAGATTTATGACAAGCATCTCCTGATACATGGTAGAATTCATTAGGGATCAGGCGGTGAAGTCCTCATAATATTCCCAAAGTAGGACACTTCCACCTCCATGCTTCACAGTTAGCCTGGGAGTCTTTTCCTGGAATTTTGGATATGGTTTAAAACCAATATGTCCTCTGCTCTGGATTCCAAATAATAATTAACTTTAAAACCCATCAAATTAACTTGGATCAAAAAGTCCTGTTCTTTTGTCAATGTTCTGGAAAACCTCCATGCATTTCTCTGAGAACAAGTCTCCTCTCTACTCACTTTCAATCAAAGCAGACATTTTCTGATTGTACTGACATTCACATTCATGTCAACAACAAAAACAGCCTTATGTGTAATTAACTGTTTTTTAAGAGGAAGTAAATCTAAGGATGCCATACATCAGCTTTTGCAAAAAAAAGGAATGTTTTTCAAAATTACATTTTCATAAAGATCTGAAATATACTCTCTTCAATTGTACTTATATTTCTTGAAACAATCAATATTGTTAAATTTGATTGTAAAGATTCATATGACCAAATATTCAGATCCATATAACCAAATACCTTAGAAAAACACACAAACGATCATATGATATAGAAGAGGATTAGGACCACTGAAGAAGTTTAAAAAAGTTACCCGATTTTTCAATTTTATTTCAGTTTAATATGGGGAAATTGGATTGGGAATATGGGAATTCTGACTTTTTTTTTTCAGAATTCTGACTTTTTTCTAATAATTCTGACTTTAATCTCGGAATTCTGACAGTTTTCCCATATTAAAATCAAATAAAATTTAAAAATCAATCAACTTTTTCTTTTCAGTGGCCCTAATTCTCTTCCATAGGTGTCCCTCTTTTAACATAAGCATATAACTTTTCTTGTCTTGCTATTTCTTCATCCTCAAATTATCCACCTCAGATATTTAATTGTAACATACAGGTTAACCTGTAAAGGACGTACAATGAAACGAAACAGAAATTAAAGTCTAAATAAAAAGTTTATCTATGAATTCCACTTTAAAATAAAATAAAAGCCTCTTTATATCGAAGCAAAGTTTAAAGCATTAAGGGCTGGTCAAAAGTTTTGCGCAGTGATGCACCTCACATGTTACTGCTGATGAAATTAACTCCTCTCCATTTTAACGCAACGCGCCAAACAGAGCGATATTTGCACGATATGAAATCAACTGGACACTTTTAAAGGTATTACGGGAACCAAAAACCATACCTGGTAGTAATCATCATTTCAGCTCATGCAGGACGGTCTGACCTCTCTGTACAAGTGGCTTTTATCCGTCAGTTCCTCTCTGCGTGCTGCAGTGCGCCTCTGCACAGGTAGGAAAGAGCTGGAGATGCAGCCGCGCGCCGACAGTGTCAGAGGCTCAGGGGGGAAAGGAGGGATGCAGGAGAATGAGGCGCTACAAATGAAACCATGAACTGCCCATTTCCTCCCTCTCCATCCAGGCATCGGGATGGAGGTGACGCAGGCTGCTCGGGGGGAGGGGGGGGCATTAAAGCCCATATGCCAGTTTAGTGCAAAGAGATGGATGAACCAGGACAAACTGAGCTGGCAACTTTGGTTGAGAGTTTAAAAAACATTTTTTCTTACTGTTAATGAAATAATCAAATATAGCAGATTTGTTGTTGTCTATTTTCAAACCCTCATTTTGTGTACTATTTTCCAAATGATTGCACTGATCAAAAATATTTAGAACAGAGGTGTTGGGTTCATGGGCGATTCTAGACAGGAGCCAACAGGGGCCACACCCCCTGCACTGAAAACATACACTACGAAAACAGAAATATAATTAGGTTAATTTTTTTTTAGATAAATGTATTTTTCTTTGATTAGAGCAGCATTTGGACAGTTTACCAATGGAATGAGATTATTTGCTTAAAATAATAAACTCAAATTCAAGGGCATGATATTTATCTTATTTTTAACATTAAAACTATTTAATCCTTTGGCAGATCATCACAATTACCTGCTCAAATTAAGGGCAAATAAACTTATTTTAAGAAACGGTAACTAATTTTGGATTAGTTTTTGTCTTTTAATACTAAATAGATTTATCATGAAGATATGAGTAGAGACTGTAACAGATTTGTCCTTTGGAGTTATTTCATTTCGCCTGTACCATTTACTTTAACAATTATAGCCATCCTATTCTTCTGATGTTTTACAATCGTCTTCCGATGTTCTAAAACTGTCTTTTCCTGATACCAAACAAGCCTAAAAAAATGAAGAAAACATAGTCTTCTCTTTATTTTAGCTGTTGGCTGTGTTTTTTTGTTTTGTTTTTTTTTTTTTTCAAAACAGACAGATCAAATTGTAACAAGTAACCTGCCTTAGGAACTGTAATAATATTGACAAAATGTAGTTTGTAACGCTTTCTAATACTTCAGGCAATGACAATACTTGTCATTGCCTGACATGCTAAGGTAATACGTTACTTTTGTCATGCGTTACCCCAATACTGGTGCAGAATTCAGATCTCAAGTTTTCAGGGAGTTGGTTCCAGAGTTGAGTAGTGGGAAAAAGCTAAATGCTTCCAAGCAGTGAAATCAACTCCCTGATAACCTGAGATATACAGAAAGTTAGACATTTAAGGTTTTTATCAAAGAGCTGAGTAGTACATAAAATATAAAAACTCCATGAAAACCTGAGATGTACAAAAACTACTCAGCTTCTGGACTATTATATATTTTTTTTTTTTAACTACAGTTTACTCATTATGGTCAAAATGTCATAAAACGAGACAGATAGACCCTGTATTAAAGGTCAGACAGACAGTGGAAAGTCAAAATGTTTATTAACCCATAACACAGGAGCAGGAGGGGGGTGGGGCACTGCCCAATCTTTGATACTCTGGAGGGAGAAACCCATGTAAGTGACCACGATCATCTGACCGACGATGTTTATCCATGTGAGTCACCAACCTGGTGTACCAGTTCAGTCCATCCTCTCCGAGAAAGGTAGGAACCAGCCGATAGACTGCAAACGAATTGCGGCGCAGAACCGCCCGTAGTGTTCTCGATGCAGCAACCTCAGTGAGCAGGCAGAAATCTGATCCAGTTCAGTGAAAGTAGATCAGACAGGAGTCCGCAGCCCAGTCAGGGGTTCCCATCCAAACAGAACAAACAGAAAGATCCAGGGTTCCAGGAATCTACAAAGTGTGAAGGCAGTTTCAGAGTTCCATGAGTCCAGCAGCGAGCTCAGAGCTCAAAAAGACACGCTCAAATTGAGACAGGCAGGCTCAGTGGTTGAGAGACAGAGACAAGACATGGTACCAGGACAACTGCGAAACTTTAAACTGGTCTCCACCTAGGAGCCAGGACTATGGGACTTTAAACTAGCTTCCCTTCCTTCTCTCTCCCTTCCGGCCAGCCAAAATAGGAAGATAAAGTGATCGGCGAGAAAGAGCCAGGACACGATCAGGAGAAGACAAGACCAACACCAAAACCCTCTCAATCCACTGGCGTCGAGGGATGGGGACATGAATCTTGGAAAAACAAGAACTAACGAAACAAACATCAAACAATGATCTGGCCCCAATAGCTGGGCTGAGTCATATATAAATCAACAGAAGCAGGTGGATAAGTTGACGAATGATTTGGAACAGGGCAGTGTGAGGCAGATGAATGAACACGAGGCAGATCATGACACAAAAACTGTTTTTACATGTTCATTTTAATGATTTGCAATTTATAGCATCCTCACTTTTGATCCTTTATTTTCCAGTAAATCACTTTGAATTACCCCATTCATGAATAGAACCCTGCTGTAGAAAAACGTTTTTTCTTCATGCAACTTAGAAATTTTAGCAACATTGAAATCAACAACATAGTTTTTTAGACACAAACACTAAAACACTGATAAACAACACAAACAGGGGCAATTACCTGTAGAATATCTGACGCTATTTAAAAGCATTCAAAATTCTCAAACAGAGAATAGAAGCGAGTTTAACAATGAGGGTGCAACATATGAGAAGTCCTTTTTGCTAAACAGATCAGACAGATGGAGAGACAAGTATAAGAAGTCCATAAAGCACAAGTTATAACTCCATTGTTCATTGCATATAAAAGGTAAATAAAAGTATGATGGCCACTGAAATTGAAAAAAAGGTCAAAGAGGCAAGCAGTGTCAGATTTAATGTAGATAGCTCTCCATCATAGCCAGTGCAGAAGACATTTTATGACAAATATAAAGCAACTTTTTAAGTATAGATGTCCACATTGTGTCATGTCATAGCCACAATCTTCTATATATTGCATCATGTGCAGTGGGTCTAAAATCATACATGCTTTTTTAAGTAACTAACAGATAAACATTTTAAAACTGCGGTATTCGTTTGTATTTAACCCCATATACAATGTAGCCAAAGCAAATAAATCCTCTACGGCAAATTGCCATAAGGAGTCTATCCTTATGTAGTATGAACCCATCTGTTCACAGATCAGTGAAAATCTGAGGTTTGTTAGAGAACATGAGAGAAAAACATCATCATGGATATTAAAAGGCAGAGAAAGCAGATTTCTGAATAAAATCCAGTGCACTGAGGAAGGAGCTGAGCTGTCGGGGAAATCCTGGCCAGGGAAAATGGATGTGGAATCACTGGTTAACTAAATCAAAGACCACATAAATAAAAAAGATCAAATTCAGCCTAGACATTTATAGAACCACAAACACAACCAAAATCTATAATAATTCAAAATATAAGAACCCTGTCATGTCTGAAGTGAAAATCTTCTGAAGTGAAATTAAACTCTTTTCCAGATGGAAAAAAAAACTGCAAAAAAGAATTAACAAAGGACTTTTGTTCAGGAGGTTTTTCAGCTGTTTTTGCAGCTATCATTGAGAACATATCTCATTTCAGGAGACTTAAAGGAAAAACTCCTAGGTTTTTACTTTTATGAAGTACAATCAGATTAGTTTATTACAAGGGTTTGAACTGATTCCCTGCATCGTCAGCAAGTCTTCTGCATGGAGGGGAAAGTGTGCAGCTCTCTACAGACAGTGAATTGTGCTTTGTGGTGGACGTTCTCTGACTGAGCTGCAGCTCTTGGCTCTGCACACCTGAGGAATCTCACACCCAGGTAACAGTCTAGGGAGGAAATGACAGAGCTCAAAGCAAGTGAGGATCACAGGTCTTGCTCACCTTACTGGTCAAAAGGGCGCAAAAGTGCATGTGCTTTCTGCAGAGGATGAGGAGAGCCCAACTGCCCCCACCCATCCTCACGACCTTCTACAGAAGCACCATAGAGAGCGTTCTGACCAGCTGTCTTACTGTTTAGTGTCCAAGACACGCAGAAGGTCATCGGGGCTCCTTTTCCCTCAATTAAAGACATTTCATTACAGCGCTGTGTGTCCTGAACCCGTAACATTAACAATTTAAATGACCTCTGACACCCCATCATGGATTGTTCTTCCTGCTGCCCTCTGGTAGGAGGCATCAGACAGCTGAACTGTTGAGAAAACTTATAATATATATATATATATATATATAATCATGTCACAGGCTCTGCATCAAACTGACAGCACCAAACCAAAGCACTGCATATTTGCACTATATATATTTAATGCTCTGAACTTCTATATCAATGTGTTGTTTTGCATCATGTTTTTTCTTCCACACTGTTTACATTTGATCACTGCTGCACTTTAAGAAATGGAAATGTCATAAAAGCTACATTAAATTTAGTTTTGTATACACTATGGGCCGGATCTATCAAAGGTTTGCGTGTATTAAAACGTGAGCTATTTCACTGCGCACGCTAAAAAATGTACAAACTGATCTATCAACAGCGTGCTAAAAGGATTTGGTCTTTAAAACGTGCTAAATAGCGCCTCTTATCCATTTAGTACTTTTTCTGCAATGAATATGCAATATGGGGCGTTTACACGCTAAAGTGCGTCTTGTGGGAGGAGAACATGCAAATATATTAATTTAGCACTCGCAAAGTGATTTATTAAACCTGAAAGCAATTTTGCTAACGGTATCTGACTCTATATTTAACACGTTTCAAAAGAAGGTGCAAATGGTCTGTATGCGTAATCGCGCACACATGGCAGCGGTTATTGTCGCAAGAAGGAGACATCGAAATAAAGCAAGGAGACGCAGAGAGCGCATTTTTTCACTCCGTGTGAATATTTTTGCAATGAACGAGGAAACGATCATCAAAACATATAGTTTATCCAGCATATTGCCATTTTGGAGCTGTTGGGGGAACTCCGAATGGATTTGGAGCCAGCCACAAGGAGGACCCACGCAATACCAGATATCACAAAACTCCTTGCAACATTGCACTTTTTTGCATCTGGGTCATTCCAGCGTACGGTTGCAGCGAGAGCTGGGATCTCCCAATCTCGTTTTTTCAGAAGTGCTGTCCGACGGGGTCGGGGTTCTCCCCCTGCGCCTGTGGAGCAACATGCCAAATGCTGCGGGGATCTCATCCACAGTCACAGGCCAATACATAACACCTGTTTTTTTTTTTTTTTTTTTTACTGCAGCACATACCACCTTAGGGAATAAAGGTTGCCAATTTATAAAATATATATATATATATATATATATATATATATATATATATATATATATATATATATATATATATGTATATATATATATATATATATATGTATATATATATATATATATATATATATATATATATATATATATATATATATATATATATATATATATATATATATATATATATATATATATATATATTTACTTATTTATTTTTTTTGTTGGGGGTCACTGTAAGAT
Source organism: Cyprinodon tularosa (assembly GCF_016077235.1). Taxonomy (NCBI): domain Eukaryota; kingdom Metazoa; phylum Chordata; class Actinopteri; order Cyprinodontiformes; family Cyprinodontidae; genus Cyprinodon; species Cyprinodon tularosa. Next base: position 1,487,226 of record NW_024038331.1, read on the forward strand.
TTAAATTTCTTAATGCACTAGTTTGTACAGACTACAAACTACTTTGCCGCAAACCACAAAACGCGCAAAACCATCATTTAAATAGGGCGTCTCCAACAGTTTTGCACCTTCCACCAGTTACGCAATCGCTCTTGTTAAATCACCCGCAAACCATGGTCCAGCCCCTTGCGCAAAATTCCAGTTTGCGAGCGCAAATTACTGCACGCAAAATTGGATCTTGATAAATCCGGCCCTATGTGTAAACAAAAAGTCAGTAAAAGTCTAAGTTTAAGCTGCTTTGACTTGGACAAGCTATCACATTGACTCAGATGACAATTAACTCTATAGATCTCTACAAGCAGTAGAATAAAACCATACTCATTGTTGGAATTCCTTCTACACAGATCTCAGGAGAAATTTAAACTCTTTATATGAATATAAAAAAAAAAGAAAAAGTAAGAAAAGACCCAAAATCCATGCAGTTGAATGCAGCTTTGTTGGATACTGAGAGGATTAACCAAACATGCACATAGTCCCATCACAAAAAAGTCACAGTTATGGAGGGTAAAACCGCCATTCACTAAACCTAAGCCTTAAAGAGAATCTGTGAGAAGAACTGCAGCTGAGCTATAAGATTACCTTTGAGGTTGCATGATGAAGAGAAACTGAGCAAAGAAAAATAGTCAGAGATCCAAGATCTGATGACAGATGTTTTCTTTTTCCAAAGGTTCCTAAATTCAATTCAATATTGAGGCTTTGATGAGGCTTTAATAGATTTATGAAATTGGAGACTTATAAATGCTTATGTAGAGTCAAGAAATCTCTACAAAAATCAAAATTATTTCTTCATACTCTAAATTGTAATAATGGAAAATCCTTGCTTGCAAAAGAAATGATTGTCTATATTATAAAGCAATACTTTTTACTTAAAGATGTTCTTGCTTTTTCTTGAAGCCATAGACAGAGCCATTTGATAAATTGGAATTAAAAGTGAATTTATTTCAGTAAATCAGCTCACTAAGGAAAACTTTATGTAAATTAATGAAACACAAACATAAGCCTTGGTTTTGAAGTATTTCTCTCTGTTCATTACACACTGAAATAGTAATGAATAATAATAAAAACAACTTTTAATATTGGAACACAAGATCAGAAAAATAGAGAAAAATATTTCTAATACAGGAATGTTGGCTTTATGAAAATTATGATTAATAGCTGCTAAAAGGTTATTATTTTGGGAAAGTCACTGTCAACCACAACACTGGTCTGGAAAATTGATGCTATTTGAAGGAATTAGAGCTCAAAAGAAAGTTTGTTTTGTAATTTAAACCACAATAGATTACAGACATATACAAATATCCCCTTGCAGCTGACTAAATTTGCCCAAACACAGTTAAACATGTAGGCAGGCAATGGTTCAGAGCAGCATAGAGGCTAAAGTTACTTTTTCCAGCAGCCTTCAAACATCCAGCCTATAATCAGACTGTATCATTACACTGAAGCTGCAGCTTTAGATCATGCTCCGAGTCCAGAGCAGCACTTAGATTTAGTTTGAAACTGTCTTCAGATGTTCTGGAAGTCCATGGGTTTTTAAAACAGTATTTTATATGCAAACTGTTCACCATGTTTTCTGTTTCAATTTTAACATATTCTTATAAACAGCTTTACCTTTGAAAAGTCTGCTGTTTTACAAGTAGGAGTCCCATCCAGGTGGCTCTCATTAATGTTTGTGGTTGAGGAGCAAACATGACTCAGCTTAGCAGCAGCAGAGCCTCCAGTTTATTCTCTATGCATCCCCGATTCTGCTTGAGTCATGCAAGCGGTTTCATTTTAACTAGATTACCAGAACTGCTGTCAATTTACCCACAAGGCAGAAATTATGAGATGGACAACTTAAGGCTAAAATCAGCACTTTCTGTGAACAAATGGAAAAGTAGAAAATGAGACAAATGAAGTCATGCATCAATTCTCCACTGCACCTCACCTAGCTGCAGACTCAAAACCATACAATGACAGAAGAGATGACAACTCTTAAGCTTATTTTTCCTCCCATAAAGTCAAAACCTCAAAAAAAAAAAAAAAATCCTGTTTCCGCTGACTGGCAACTTTCATTCCCTCATGGACGCAGAGGTAAACTGGTTCAGGAGGGGCGAGTCTGGGAAAATGTGCAGCACACATCCCACCACAGGCCAAACCAAAAGCTTTCTGAACCTACCCACCAGAAATGAGGGTATAAAGATCCACTGTGAAATATCATCATAAATTTATGATCTGCTACTTGTTGGTTTTGTCTGTCGATGAATGAAGCTATAGTTACTTTACCAGCTGAAGATCTGGCATAAAAATGACTTGGTTTCATGGTAAATCAATACATGTGGTTGACCAGATGGAAAAAGAAACCTTCATAGGCTGCTCCTTCCATATGTTACATACAAATCCATAAATCACATTTAATGAACTGGTTATTTTATTCATACATATTAAGGTAGATATTTATGCCAATAGCGCGTAAAAGTGAGAATGTTGGTTTTTTATGAGCTTGTAGTGAAAATGTTTTTATTCCAAATGTCTAAATGAGATGTAAGGGATGAGGGAACGATGCATGCTTTAAAAATGAAAGCAAAGTGAAAGCAAAGAAGCAACACACATTTTCTATTTAGAATTAATATCAAGAGGCCTTAACCTTAATGGGTGCCTTTAAAAAAGCTGCGTTTAAAATTAAGTGTTAACAACAATTTTCCACCTTTTGTTTTAGAACCACAAAATTCTATCTTTTTTTTTCACATTACGGTATATGTATTGTCACTACATTTTTATAGGGGTGGCCAGACAGAAACCAATATGCACTGAGGGGCGGACAGGTCCATTGTCATTTCTTGCCTACATTTCTGATAAAAAATGTCCCCCAAATGTTATCAATAATTGTTCTGCATTAATATCAATATTTACATATACTTTTTTAATTTTTTATTTTTTTTAACAGTGTCCTGTCTGACAATGTGGCAATAAGAATAATTGTCTTGATGCCAAAAAGAGCCCAACAGATCTTACTTTTACAAGTGGGGCAGTAGGGCTATCGCCATAGTGTTCCACTTGATTCATGCATGTAAATTGCTTTATTATAATTATGCAGGGAGTTTTACAGATTATATGGACAATGTAATGTAAGTAGAACAGAAGAGGAAAAACAGAAAAGAAAGGAGGAAAAGATGAAAGAAAAAGGAGATAAAAGGGAAATAATGATAAGACATGATATATATTTATATATACTAATACTAATATTAAACAGATTTAGTTATCTCTGATAACAGTGAAGACTGATAGATGACTCGTAGAGATGCATCATTTTCTCTCTACCACATAAAATACAAAATCTAGTTCTGAAATGTATTTATTTTCTTAAATGTTAGTATATTAATGTGAATAACGATATTTTTTGTTAACAAGAAATTAAAATATAAAATTACTTTGAACATTCCACAGTATTACATATGTCATCATCTGGCCAATTATTGGCTAAGGGTGACTGTGGTCACTCCTTGTCCCCCATCTAACTACACCCCTGAGGATGAGAGCATAACCATGTATAGGAATAAAAAAAGTCTAATCAATTCTGAATGATTTGGCATGTAGACATGTATTTTGCTCCTTTTACAACAGAACACCCAAATTAATTCCCCCTACTAGTTCCCTTCAACTTCAACATTAGATCATCTGATTAGTTTTTCTGCTGCAAATAAGCAGTTTATTTCTGCAGCTTATACTGAGTTTGATAGAATAGATTAGTTTATTAATCTCAGCCTAGATAATTACATTTGCAGAAGAAAGGATTGAAAGAACAGGATAGATATTAAATTTAAAGGGGAAATAAAATAAAGGTAGCCTAAAATATTTTTTTGCGCCTGAATCATAAATTAGAAATGTTATATTAATTGCAATAAATGGGAACAGCGATCATCTGGTATCTGAAAGTTTTTAAGGGATGACAATGAACAACAGCTCCGCTGATGCCAATCCTTTTTTCTGCAGCCTGGTTTAGTTTCTAAATGATTTTTCCTCCAACTTATTTTCCATAGCTGGTAATAAATCTGTAAATTAAGTCATACCTGCAAACTTTAACACATCACAGGTGCAACCAGTGGTGCCAGAAAGGAGTCAAACGAGGTGAGCGAGGACTATGTTAAAACTATGCCGTCTGTATAGTCTTCTCCTCCCAGACTGTTTCCATGTCTCCTTAAGGTTTCCCAGACGTTTTGGAAAGACAGACTCATTTGTCTGATGCTTGAAGTGTTGGAGAGCTATACACTGGTCTGTCTGGGCATTGGTAAAATAAAATAAGCCCATTTTTGCCTTAAGCCCGATCCAAAACAGGCAGCACCCATTTCCATTCCTAAAGTTGCCAATACCACTAATAATCTCATTTTTTTCCTAAAGTCACAGACTCACTAGATGAAGCCTGAAGTAAACCAACAGTTATTGCTGTTCTGCTGCTTTCTTGGCTATGAGAACATCTTAATCCTCACTGCCATCTGTTATAAGATATACAAAAGCTTTAAATTGTTAAGCTGCCATTTTAACACTTCATAACGCAATGTGTGGGCTTGGTTAATGTGATACGCTTTAAAGCATCAATATATTTTGAGTTTAAATATTAATGCTTAATGGAGGGCAGATTGTCTATGGTTTGAGAAAGGATGATTAAAACTCAGGGGTCATGGGTGATTAAAAGATAATCCAAGATAATTTTAATTTCCTAAGCTGCTAAATTTGGCATTAGATTTGACACGCTCAAAATTTAAAGCTAAAAATTGCTACACTAAGCTAAGAAAAATCACTGTATTTTTTTGTGAAGGCATAGAACTGCGGGGTTTCTCGCTAAAAATATGCTTTTCACAATAAAAGTTTTCCACTTTGATATTTAATACATCTTTTTTTGAATGGCAATAAAACACAGGCCAGAAAACAATCCATATTATGGTGAAAAAAAAAAACAACCTAGAATAATTCAGGAAAAACATGTTGCACAGATACAACGTTCACGAATGTTTTAAATGCAGAAACACAAATTTTAAGTCCGTTTGGCCTCCTTAAGGTGTCTTCCATTAATGATGTAATCCGACCAAGATATAGACTCCTGGCAGAGGATGCTCAGCGCGCCGCTAAGAACCGAACAGAATGAGGAGGTAGAAGTCTGACAGTTATGTTCAGTACCAATAGGACTTCTGGTGCCTCCTGTTTTCCTGAATACCCAGTTTCTCCATGACCTCCTCTTCCAGAGTTTTCAGAGTTGGAACGTAGGTTTTTTCAAGAGTGTCTTCAGGACTAGTGTCTTTGGGTCCATCTGCGAGGAAACAGAAAGTAGGAGATAAGTGGGTATCAGTGCTCTCCTCAGAACCTTCCTTCTTTCCAAACCATTGCAAAACCTCAAAGGATTGTATGGGATGAACTACTCCTGCTCTGCAGAACTTAACAGGCATGCAGAGATGCAATCCTTTTCGATCATGTGTGCAGAAGCAGGACCCTGACTAACACTGTAAACACACAGGGGATTCTGCCAACATGGCAAACATATAAAACAAAGACTATTTAGACTTTCTTTCAATCAAAAAGCAATACAACTCTACAGACACACAAGCCAATTTGATCAGTTCAGAAAAACTATTAAATTAGCAGAAATTACACCATAAAAGGCTATTTTGACCATTGTTTACAGCCTTTATGGACCTGATTTCAGGAAAAAAAAAAAAAAAACAAGAACCAAATCTTTCTGTGGGTGTAGGAGATAAACCAGCTGGTTTTGAATTCTGTAACCTGAAATAAACTGACCCCCCCAGTTTAAGCTGAACTCATGTTTCACCTTTCCACTGCTGAGGCACAATGCCGTCTCTCCGTTCCACCACAGGTTTAGGGATGATTCGGCCCGTCCTGGTGGAAACTCTCACCCTCTCGCCCTCTTCTGTGTACTTCCACTCCACCTGAGTGGGCTTCCTGAAAAGTGAACGATCAAAGAACATCAACTGATATGGACCGAAAAGATCTGCTACATTGCTTTAAAAGCTGCTGAGTAACACAATATTAGATGGATTCAGAGAGACCTATTTAATTTTTTGTTAACATGTTACTGGTGCATATTTTTCCCTTTTTTGGTTATTTATAAGAGTTAGCTATGAGTCTTTTTGCATGCAACATTTTAATTTTCTAAACAGTGAGTTTCTTTCAGTCCCATACCAATAATCATTGGTATGGGACTGAGGTACTTGAAGCCCTAAATAACTAAGCCCCATTTCATATGAGAGAAATTGTTGTTCCTTTTGTTCCTAACAGATCACTCTCAATCTGAAGGTTTACTAGTGGTTTCTAGAATTTCTAAACGTAGAATGGGAGGCAGATCTTTTAGTTATCAGGCTCCTCTCCTGTGGAACCAACTACCAGTTTTAGTCTGTGAGGAAGACACCCTGTCTACTTTTAAGGGTATACCTAAAACTTTCCTTTTTGATAAAACTTATAGTTAAAAACAGAGTGATGATTGCTTAGTCTCTGGGTAAGTAGAGAATTAGGTGGAGGAAGAGCGTAAACAGCCCCTCGATCCATTGTGGGAGAACTTCAGTCAAGACAGTAGTTTCTCCTTGGCCCTACTGTGGCTCTACCTTTCTTATACCTCATCCAAAATAGTTATCCTCAGCTATTTTCTATCTTTATGCTGCTGTATGACATAGAGACCTTTCTTTTTCTACTTCATTCCATATCTATTCTCCCATTCTGCAGTGTTTGTTCCACTCATACCTTCATGCTCTCTCTGCTTTTTCTCAAAGTAGCTTCATCTGGTCTGTTCCGGTTTGGCGAAGCTTGGCCTGTTTTTCAGTGCAGTCCTGTTTCTTTTTCTGCAACTAACTGTATTTGCTCTCTTTCATCCTCTGACAAGTAAAGCTTGGAGCTTATCTGCCTGGCAGTGTGTTTCCTAGACAGGGCCACCTGTGGAGCTAGTTAACAGTTACCTTTTGTATCCGCTTCTGTCTGTATACGTTTCTTCCACACTGATATCAGCGGGTTAACCCGAGTTCTTTCAGACATGGGGCGACCTAACAATCGGCTCCCTTCCTATTGGCAAAGGCTTAGTCTAATCCCTAGCTGGCAAGCTGCATGGAATCTGTCCTCCAACAGTTTTGTGTCTGGTGACATCATCACACTGGGTTAGCATTGATGATGTTAGCAGTGTGACAGAAATCAGGAAAGTAAACAATGGAGAGCAACATGCAGCCGGGGTGTAGTCATTGTGCTTTATTGTTTTGTATCATTTGTCCGTCCAAATCCCTCTTACATTGCTGCGGCATGTTTATCGAATGGGAAGAGAGTTTTTTTTGGCTTATTAGATATCAGATCAGATGCGACAGCTGCGGTGTGTCCGTACATTGAGCTCAATGATATCACGTAATTTAGTAGGTCAACCTGGGTCTGGTGTTCCCACAGCATGCCGGTCAGGGTCGAGTCGATTTTACAATGCTTCGCTTGCCGAGTCGTTTAACCCGGGTAGACACGGGTCATTGAGCTCTTCCCACTGCCACTAAAAGCCGATTTGAACAGGTTCTTTGACCCGTAGGAAAGGGGTATAAGTCTGCTTCTATTTCTTTGAAACCGTCTGCCGGTTATGCAGAGCTTGGTTCTGCAAGGTTTCTTCCTGTTAAAAGGGAGTTTTACCCTCGCCACTGACCCTGCATGCATGGTGTGAGGGGTTGCTGAAGAGTCAATGGCAAAATGCAAGAGAAAATCGTTGCCGCAATCTCACGCAGGAGGACCATATACTGCAAGTCAATGACTGGATGCAATCAACTGGTTTTCATTAACAGAAACTTTTGACCAATCTGACTGAATTGTCTCTGCTAAGTGCCTTGAGATGATAGGTGTTGTGAATTGGTGCTATATAAATAAACCGAATTGAATTATAATGGGTAAATAGTTTTTCCTTACATTGAATGCTATGTTTTGATTCATTATCTAAGTAACACCTTCATTGTGGTTGTTACATGCCTGGAAAATCTCTGATCTCAAGATAAGTTGTTGTCTTGTTGTGTTTATTCTACCTGTCTGATGGGTCAATCAGTGCGACATCATTGATGAGCAAAGGAGCCTCGCTGGCGATGTAGGTTCCACGGTAATCTCTGCTTTTCCCAATGAACCTGAAATGCTGCAGTGAGAAAAATAGAGGCATTTACCCCAATAGATATCTGGCTCCATCTAGTGGAATTGAGGAGGATCGCTGGGTCAAAAAAATAATTTTTGTTTTCCAAATAAAGTTTAATTAATTTCAAGAACTTTCTGTAGAGGAAAACGTTTCAATAAAACATGCAGCATATCTTCCAAATTATCAACAGCAATACGTATTGAAAGACTTTAATAATAAGGCACACAAGATTCTAATAGGGGTCACAGTTGTCTATAAAAATAAAAAATAGAGAAAAGAAGCATAATAAAACTAAATGGAAAATAAGAGGGATAGATAATAAAATCAGCCTCACTCTTAAGGGTAAATTGCTAATTTCCCCTTTTTTAGGCCAAACCTAGTCTTGTTAAAAGAAAAAATGAAATTGATGTCTTACCGTGTTCAACCCTTCCAAGATGACCCAGTTTCTGTGTCTGAAGACTTGGGTCACCTTCCCCTGCTTCCCTTTCTCCTTCCCAGCAAGAATCTCAACCTGTAAAGACAAAACAACTTAATATTCACAATTTCAATGATAACATTGATAAACCAAGTGTGTAAAAAAAAAAAAAGTATTCCGTCAGGTGGAATCAGCAGGCTGTTCTATGATAGCTGTCCATCTCTTTTCCTTTAGGAAAGTAAAGGTAAAAGAGTCTTGGTCAAAACTAACACAGCTTTTGAATCTACTAAGCTTTAAAAATGATTTTCCTCCCTTACATATTTCTTGATTAGATAGATTTTTTCCTTTGTAAATAAATAAAAACACAAATTCGAAATAACAAGTCCATGCAATTTGAAAAAGAAAGTTAACAAGTCAACATGTGGAAAAAATTGTAAACCTAACCCTAACTATCTGGTTGTGTCACTGTTTGCAGCAACTGCCTTCATACGTTTACAAAAACAGCCTTTATTCTTTAAGATGTAAATAGAGGGATCTAATGTAATCCAAGTGAGATGCAATTAAAAAAAAGAGTTAAGTTTCTAGAAGTCCCTTGATTGTGTGTGGGAGAGGATTTAAGGTCAGCAACTAGAAGATATGTTTTCTTATTTAAATTAACTGTCTGAGGTCACCCCAAATGTTTCCTGCAAATGAATGCTGAACATTTTAATGGGGTTATGTTACTGTCAGATAAAATCAGGGAATCAGGTTTTTTGTTTTATATCCGTTTGAGTAAAGAAAATGAATATTTAATCTTTAGTCCCCAAAAATCTGGATAGAGCTAGAGTTTAGTATTAAGAGATGGAGGTAGATTTTAATATGCTTGTTTACGTTCACATGTTTTGTTCTCAAATAAAACGCTGGGGAAATCAGCCCAGTGGATAAAATGTGCCCATAAAGACTTGATGAATGATCCTGGGTCTGGTTCTCACCATGTCTCCCTTCAGGACTGTCCAGTCCTCTGCTTCCAGCGGCTCCACGAACACCTTCCTCCTCCTCTTCCCCGGGGGATTCCGCCTCTTAGCAGCCTCCGTCCACGGCCTGTTGGTGCCGTAACGATAATCTTTGGGCACCACAACCCGGGCTGCCATCGACAGGAGAGCGGTCAGCCTCATGGTGCTGCAGGAAAGAAATAAAAGTTATCCTCCTTGCCAACAATTCAGAGACACACAAGCTAGGGGAATTTTAGCAGTTAGCTGCCGCTGAAATTAGCTCGTAGCTAATTGCACTTTTTTTCGTTAACATATCGTGAAATTAGAGCTACAGCTTTTGTTTTTTGTTTTTATAATCATGTAGGTTCTTTAATGAAAGTGAGACTGTTATATGTAGCTTACCCTCTGTTGATGTCAATGTCACATGTAGCAGCAGAACTAAGGTCGCTGTTTAGTTTTAGCGCCACCTGCTGGACAGGAGTGTCTTTTCAAGACTCCACACATGCGCAACTGTCTGTACTGACTGTCCTCTAGGACCCTGGTTTTCAAAGTGGGGGCCGCCAGAAGATGGAGGGGAAAAAAGTTATACATAAAATAATTTTATTGAATGAAAATTATTAAAATATTCCTGTCTGGGTATAACTGCATAATTAAAATCCTTCACATAAAGCTTACAAATAATATTTTCTGGCTGTATGTAAGACAAGAGTTTCCCCACCCTGTTCTGTTTTTGCAAGGTATAAAGAGCCTCATTTAAAAAAAAAAAAAAAAGTTATTAAAATTAACGTGGTGGGTCTATGTTATTGTTATATGTTATTCATTAAATTGATCAATTAAAGGTTAATAAAATAAAAGTCTGACTTCAGCTTTACAAAATAAGTGTGTTTTTATTTAGATGGTTTGTTCACACATTTGTTTATTCTGTCACTGTAGCATACACATGAGTGTTTACGCATGTTTCATATGAGGGGGGGCCTCAGCTGAAAATGTGCTGGTGTAGGGGGGCCTTGGCATGGTAAAGTTTGGGAATCCCTGCTCTAGGAAACCAAGATAGAAGTTGCTGAGCATCAATTTACAGGTTTACGTTTATATTTTGACAGGAGCTTTTTTGTATCTTTGGTTCTTTAGATTTTATTTGTATCAATCCACCCGTCTATTGAAGGACAGATGTATTTATTACAGACTCATAGTCCAGATCACATAGAAACAACTGGCATTAAATAATTATTCCATCTTTAAACACTGCTCATTGTTGAAAAATGGAGAATGCAGGGAAAATTTAAAGGTAGATCATAATTATTCAGTTCTGACCCGAAAATTCAGCAATTCCTGTGTTGTTGTCAGCTTAACTGAAAATGTTCAAAATCTGCAAATCTTCTTACCTTACCTTCGTTTTAAGCCTCTAACTTCTCCTCATATTGATTTATCTTATCTTCAACATTTTTTGTATTGCAAATTAAAAAGAACCTCCTTGAGGAAAACAGAAATAGTGATTTTCTTAGCATAAAATCAAAAATTTCTCCCTGGAGAGTTGACAATTCCCTCGGATCTTGCCTTTATCCTAGTGCTTAAGAACTGCTACTCTGCCCCATATACACACCATTCCTCTGGTGCCAACCTGGATAACTGGGGGGATCCCACTCTAGATTACAGACGTCTCGATAAAATTAAGTACCTTCTGGTGGCACCTACAACCTTCCTCTCAGTGCTTAGACAGAGCCTCACGTTCCTATGTGAGGGTCTTTTGGTCCACAGATTGAAAAAAAAAAAAAAAAACTGAATTGCTTTTTGTGTCTTCAAAGGAAAAGTTATCTTTTATTGTGTATGTATATTATTTAGTATTATACTAATTTTAGTGCTTTTGAAATGATTAACCTATTAATCTTTAATTTTGTTTGTTTTGTTTAGTTTGCTAAATAGATCACATTTATTAATTTGATTATTTTTATGGAGAAGAAGAGGACCATGTTTGAGCTAATTTTACAGCATTTACTTTCTGATCTTTAAATCTGTTAACCTGTTGTTTTGTAATTTAGTTTTTGAAATTTAATTTAAACTGTGCCGACAAAAGATTCATCTCACCGTCTCAAAAAGAATGGTTCATTTTGATCCTCCTGCTGACCTCCAGGGACCTCGATGCCAGAAGTCCTCACTCCCTTCACCTGCTAAACGGGGTATTGAGGCTGGAAGACTGCTTCCTCCAGGTGGTACCTGACACTTCTGACAATCACAGTCCTCGGAAAAAAATCAGTCCAGGAGAATCTGGCTGATAACGACAAATTATAGTGGGAAAAAAGCAATCAACTATTCACCATAGTTAGATAAACAGAGATTGATGGCATTTTATTAATCATATATCTTTGCAAAGAGAGAACAGTTCATCATGCAGCTCTTATGGCACAGCATTCAGTTCTGTTCTGCCTGAGCAGCGTTTATTCCCCCTTACTTACAATAACTGAAAGTAGTCAGAGTCCAAACAATTTACAGACGCTTTGGTTAACAGTAACATGTTATGAATAAACCTTGAGAAAGAATCTGGTTTGTTATGGGAAGAAGCTATAGCTGGTCTACAAATGCAGAGAATTGTGTGGCCTTGCAGGTGAAACAGACTCAGTGAAAACTTTTATAGTGAGTAAATAGGATAAAATAATATATAAAATAAGAGGAATCTAAATTTTCCAACATTAGTCTAGCATTTTTTTTTTTTTTACTTGTTAATTGAAAATGCTCTATGAGCCATATAATATACAAATGTGTATTACACCGTCCATTTTCTTTAACATTTCTTTGTAGTTATCTCAATTCCCATTCACAAGTTCTGAATGATGATTGTAACCTTTCTGCCAACCATAGCTTTAGATCCAAAGTATTAAGTTATCAGCTTAACCTTATTTCAGGGTCACTGTAATTGCTGGAAACCAAATTAAACCAGGCAGTACTTTTAAGTTAGTACTATTAATTACATCACAAAACCTAGCAGTTTAATATGGGCATGTGGACCTTTGAAAGTCTTTGTACACCTGAGAACTCTGTGCTAGAATTGAATCTTTTGTCTCGACATATGGCGAATGACTGTTCAAATCAGGGAAACAACAAGAAACCGACTCAGCACTGAAAAAAAATAAAAAGGCTAGTTCCTGACCATCCTAAATTGTGAAATGTTTTTTTTCTTTCTCTAACAGTAGAAATAATTATATGGTTTAACAGTGTTGTCTTCAAAAACAGGGTTTATTCAACCGGATGAGAAATGCAAGGTAGTCAGCTTAATACACACCTTATAGAATAGCTCAACAAACAAGCAAATCAATTTGGGAGGAGCTGTGCTCAACAGAAATCTAAAAGCAACCACATGTTAAGTTACTTTAGTATCTAAAATAGACCCAAGATAAGAATGGTTTAAGAGGTGACTGTCCTTTTTAATATTTCAGTCAAGATGAATGACAATCATTTCTATAGTTGGAGGGAGGGGGACTAGCGGAGAAGTAAAGGAAAAATTGATATACCTGTTGGTTTGTCTAATAACTGACTTAACTCCCATGTATCCTGAAAAAAACGACGAGAGCAGCGTTCATATTTGGTAATCAACATGTTTATTAAATTGACTTGCAACTACAATGGCAAACTAAGCAGCAGCTTAAGATGAATGTCAGCATCTAAAAGAAAACAAAAAGCAAAGAAACGAAAACAAAAGGAAAACATGACGCTTGAAAACAAATGTATTCTGAAATCAAGTGGAGGAAAGGTTTCATCATCTTTTTTTTCTTTTGAGGAATTTCCCTTTTTTTCGATGACTTGATAAACTTGAAGCTAACACCGCTATACGGTTGAAAAAACACCGAAACAATGAAAGAACAATCACATCCACAACTTTATATCACAGTGAAAACAATAAGACCACTGAAGTAAAATGACTTGTATTCCAGTTACAAGATTGGGCAAAAAAAAAAAAAAAAAAAAATATATTTTTTTACAAATTCAACAAACTGTGATGGAAACACCTTGATCACTTAGGAGAAAAAAAATATCAATGCAGTGAATATCAGTGACAGGTTTGGGCAAATGTAACCAGAGATTGTGTTTTGAGTTGATGGGTTTCATCCAGATGTGGTAAGAAACTCTTCCACCCTTGCAGCTATCTGTACCGCTCCACCTTAACATTTCAAGGTGAAGCTGAGACAACACTCAGGAATGTCTTTCTGCTTTCTACCATCAGCTTGGACAGTTACAAGGCCGTTCTTTGCAGTCGGTAATTAAACACAATTTGCAGGATCGATGTCTTTGAAAACCAAGAGGTCCACGTATGAGAAAATTTAGAGATTAGCTACACAATTTGTTGCTCTACAGTGAAGCATTCACACCAGAGCAACAAAACTGGTGTTGCTAATAACAAGAGCAAACAATGGGACTGAAAGTGCAACTTACCATGCATTCAATGACTGAATAAAGGGCCTAGTCAGGCTGAGAAGCAGGTTGATACAAACGGGGGTGAAATGGTTATAAACTAAAGCTGAGCGTTTTGTGTGAAAATGTGTTCCATTATTCTGTACATTATGTTTTAAAAACCATTATTTGGGAGTAGTTCTCAAAGACATGTTTGGGATTTAGATCTTCTTTTGTGATAAATGCAGTATATATTAAGTTTATTTATTCCCTCAAACTGAAAACAAAAGTTTTTGACACCTATTATTCAGTCTTTGTAATTATGTAATTGCACTTGGAAATAAAAAATATATAAACATCCAAATCCTGTTTGCACAAGAGCTTAAAAACACTCAGCTCAATTGTTTGAAGACCGATCAACGAATGTTAGATTTGTTTTTGTTTCTGGGATATAGAACATCCCAAAATTGACAAATGGAAATTTGTTTGTCTCTTAATACAAACATGTTTTGTTTTTTTTGTTTGTTTTCTCACGTAGCTTGCTCATTAATTAAACCGCTGAAATACGGCATCCTACTAGTATTTCTGTCGATGCCTGAATTCCAGAGAAAAGCATTGAGGGCTGTTGGTTTTCTTTTGAGTAGATGTTAAGCGCTGTCTGTCACAGGCTGCAGGGAGAAAAGAAAAGAAATCATCAGGGCAGAGCTTTTAGCTTAACATTCTGAAATCTACAACATCATAAAATGATACAATGGATACAAAAAGATTTCTTACATTATTGCTTTAAAAATATTACCACCCATGTCTTCAATAGGGCTAATGGCCTGTTTTCACTAATGTAGTTTGTGATTTTGTGCGGGTTCTTTTTATTTGAACACATTTTCAACCTAATACTCATCTATGCTTTAACATAAAGATACCTTTAACTAAACAAGTTTAAAGAAAATTGTTAATTTCTTAGTCTTAAAATAAAAAAATTAGCTAGGGGTATATTAGAAAAAGAAAATGGATACACAAATGAACTCTAATACCTTTGCTGTTGTGTACATTGAAACAAACTGATAATAAATATGAGATGTTTGATGTTGAACAGCGGTGCAGTAGTTCAAACCAGATATTTATACACTAGATAAAAAGATGAGTTATTCATTTTCTTTTTTTTTTTCACTGACTAAAATAAATTCAGCTCAAAGTTTTCTTTTTTGTGTCAGTTAGGATTACCAAAATTATTTTTGTATTACAAACTTTTTCATTAAGTTTCCTTTTGCAAAAAAAAAAAAAAAACAGAAAGGAAAACACTAATAAGAAGTTCATTTGAAGATCTGCTTTTTGTAGCAAACACATAATCTGTCTGTGCGGACTTTCTAAATGCAGACAGACCTTAGACAGCCATAAACACCATGTTCATTTGTGACGTTGCTATCAGAAGCTTCCAAGTTAACAGAGAAGCAAACTAATCCTAGTAATTCTCTAAAGGTAAACTAAGGTGATTTCATATTGTTAAAAAGTTGCACATTAATATCAGACCTGTATTTTGTGTCCTATTATAATAGCTGAATGATCTGTTCAATGAGTAGATGTTGATGCTACTCTCTAATATCTGTGTGCTTCTAATTTTAAAGATCACATGTCTTTTTTGTTTTATCTGATTAATGATAATCTGCATGTTGTTGAGCAGGTTTTACCTTTTCCGCTGTTAGCTGGGCCTCTGGTGGAGCGTTCTCCTGGCCTTCTGGTTTCGACTCACTCTGTGAGGAAGGTGCTGTGGCCTTGGTTTTATCCACATCATTCAGCTTGGCATCGGTGTTGGATTTGTCCCCCTCTGCCTCTGTATCCTTTGGCCGTTTGGGAGAGTCCTGTCAAAAGTGCAACGAAGGGTGAGGAGAGCCTTGCAGGAATCTAGCAGTGGAGGTGTCCGTTCAGACAGCCTGAAGCTCACCTCTGTGGACTCCTCTGCTTTTCGCTTAGTCCCCCCCTTCTCGTTCTTCTCGTCGATAACCAGGGTCCCTTCATCTTCGTCGCTGCTGCCCTCGGCATTGGCTTTCTCCGAGCTGCCTGTGTCTTCAGCAGCTTCTGATGAGTTGTCCTTCTTTGCAGACTAAAAAAAGAAAAGAAAAAAAAATACAAATCAATAAATAAAATATGCTTTCAAACAGAATTTGAGCTTAAACAAAACAAATGTTTAACGTGTGTTTCATTAATCAAGGCCACAGACAATAACCAGAATTGAGATGTTACTTTATGAACACAACAGAATGGAACAAGTTCTCACAGGTTTTATGGGCTGTGTGACATAAGGAACACACTGTGTTAAATGTAGTGAATGCAATACCAGTAAGGTAGGATTTTACTAGTTTTTATGTCTTTTGCTCTAAATTTGCTGCCAACATAAACCTCAGAGAGTGAGGAACATGTAGCATTACTGAAAAATATACCACAGGAGAGACTATATATAATTTTTGTTGCGTGTATAGTACAGCCATTTTTTTCCCTTGGAATAAGTGTATTTTCTCTTGATTTGAGCAGTTACTACAAATGCCAATGAAACAAGAGGAATTGTTCTTAAAAATAAGAATATCTCAGAAATACTCACTCCACCAAAAATCATCTAATTCACCATCTCAAATTCAGGGCAAATACACTTAATTTAAGAATTTATTAGGCCTGTTTCATTCATGAAGACTACCAACCTCGTATCCTTCATGAGTGACAGTGGGGTTGTTCTCGATTTCCCAGAGTCCCTCAGCAAAGCCTTTCCTCTTATTTGGTTTTCCAAACTTCTCCTTGCACTCCTCATATGGGAAGAGATCCTTGGCTCCGAGGAAAGCCCTGCCACCATTGAACAATTAGCTGTGATATCAACCAAAAAGCTCTCCAAATTATGTTCAATGCTGATTTGATTTATTCTAAATGAAAGTTCGAGGATTTAATGACATGCTTCCTGCAAAAGCGAAACATTTATAGGCATAGACACGAAATACTTACGTCTCATGAGTTCCAAAAAAGAACACTTGATATTTGTTTGAGGGCGATTTGACGGCTCCTTCTGGTAACTCGTCGATCTGTACGACACAAGATAAAATCCTAATTAGGTGTACAGGTAAATAGAAAGAATCCATCTAATATCAAAACAATAATAAAACACTACCTTAAAAACAAAAGAAATTGGAGAAAGGATGATTTCTCAGAACATGTAAATAAAACAAATCTATAACATGCAATTATCTATAGTAAAATTAAATAATTTTCAATGGTAACTGATACATAACATTGAGTCTCAGTTAACCGTAATAAAAAAAATATTAAGTTGCTGATCATGCATCATTTGGGTTTGCCTCTCTGCTGGCAGTAACAGTCTTCCAAAAGGGCACAGCGAAATAAAGAGACAAAAAAACACTGCCGTCATGACAGACAGGCATGGCGACTATTGTCTCTGCCAGACGGGCTTCTGGCATTCACCAGATAGGAACGCTGCGAGATGGTAGTTGGGGCAGGACCCAAATTCTGTTGACATGAAGCTGATAAGGCTGAGGAAAGGGAGGGAAACGACACTGCCCAGAGTCATAGTTCCTTCTTACTGTTTCTTCTAATATTGAGCATTTTTTTCTTTCTAGGTCTTTACTTTGGCAACACTTTTAAGGGATTACAATGTTTTGCTAGTTGTTTGATTATAAATATTTGCCCTTTTTGGTAGTAATCTATGTTTTAAATATAGATTTCATTTGGTGCTTATTTAGAAACGCAAAGATTGGTCCATCCTTCTCATTGCCTGATCCATCACATATGTCTATATGCACCATTAAGGAGTTAAGAGGTGAATAAAGACATTTAGCTTCAGAACTGTTTCTTAAATAACCGTGACATTTATTACAAAGAAAGGCCCACCAAAACACCAAACTATTTAAAAAGCCTAATTACAGTTTAAGAAAATAAGCATATTATGGAATCAGGCGTCATATTAGATTTTTCTCTCTTGGGAAAGTAAAAAAAAAAAAAAAAAAAAATACATAAATATGATTTTGTTTCTTCCAACATCACTGTATATATGTCATTTCTCCTTCTCTAAGCTCTTCAGAAATAATAGCGCATAACCTGCTTTTAACCTCTTAGATGACATCTTCATTCATTTATCTAACATTGAGGGTATTTTAGGTTGGCAACTTTTATAATATTCCCGGTTCTTTTTTATATTAAACAGTGTTAACTTTGTTAGGATAGATAAAACTGATAAAACAAAATCCAATCTGAAAATAAAATGATAAACTAAGGACATTATGTGGCAGAAAAGTAAGTTTTCAGTCATTTTAACATAAAAAAGCAGTGCAGTGGCGACATGTGAGGTCAGGTAAACAGGTGGACGTACAGTAAAACATAAAATAACCATCATTAGTTACAGAGTTACATATACATGTGTAAGGATAAACATTAAAATGTATTTAATGATAAAACATTGGTATTTGCGTTGCTGTAACATGGGTTGTGGTGTTGGCTAACTTTCACAAACGGTCAGCGGTTATCGACCGTTAAGAGTCCGCGAAAAGCTTCAACTTCCAGCTAGCATCAACAGGCCTCAGGGGACACGGGAACACCGGAGGGGTCAATAAAAAGAAGCCAGCGACAGCACCTGTGTTTAATGACTGGATTTATTACGTGCTGGTGCGTCTTAAAGAAATGCGTAATAGCAAACTATTGGCTCTTTTCGTTACGTTGGCTTTAGAAAAAAAAACAAAAAACCGGAGATGCTAAGCTAACACATGTTAGCTGCCTATGTTAGGCCTCTCCTGGGTGAACAAGAAGGTACCAAAGCAGCAACACGGTCAGAAAGACTGAAGTTAGCAGCAGACTGGATGCTGGGAGCTAAATATGCAAACGGCGGGAGCTTACCCTTGCAGGCCAGTGTGGATATCCCTTCATTTTAGCAAACACCAGGTCTCCAGGTTTGTATTCCTTTTGCCTGTTGGTCCTCGGCATGATTCAGATTCAATGTAAGAGATGTGTTACAACAAATATATATTTTTTAGCCTAAAATCCCTTGCTGCCACCTTCTACAACAAAAAACTAATCCAAGCGTCGAGCCGACATCCAAATAAACAAACCAAGCGCGGAAAAATCGGAGCGAAGACGCAGCGAGCGGTTCGCCCCCTCTTCTTCTTTGAATGAAGAGCTACGAAAACAAACCGCGGCCGAACGACAAAGGCTGTGTTTCTATTTTCAATAAATTTCTACAAATTAGCGAGGTATATTGACTAGTTTGTATAAACGCTAGCTCGCTCTCCGGATTAGTTAGGTTTGAAATTGAAACCCGCTTTCCTCTACAGACGCGCCCCCCAGTATTTAGGTGCAACCAGAAAACAGCGCCCCCTACTGGCTGGAACAAAACAGAACAACTGCGAAATGAATCAAAGCATTAAGATTCCCATTACGAAGAAGGTAATAACTTCATAATGATGTTGAAACCAAACTTTTCATATGGTTCGAGCATGTTATTTTTTGATTTTCATGAAAAGAATACCGATGCAAGCAGAAGACTGACAATCTAATTGTTATATTTGGTAAATTTCATATTCACCAATATACATTTTCATAATCTTCACCCTTTTTTTAAGTTTTGGTTCAGGATATTGATCTATATGTATCTACTATTTGCAAGAGTACAAAGAAAACAGCTGTAAGGAAATATGAATTTTATAGATTATTTAATGTTTCTAACTTGTCATATCTGTAACATCTGCTTTGTTTTTTTTTTTGTTTTTTTTATTTGTTTCTTTTTGTACCAGTGTGTTTTCTGCAGAAGCATATATCCCTGGCATACTGTGTTCTGTTCCTTGTTTTTCTTTGTATTTGTATCTGTAAGCTGCTTTCTCAAAAAATTTATAAAGAAAATCCTATTTCAGTTTTTTAAAATATCTGGATAAATTACTTGCATTTGGAATTAATGGTAAACTATTGGTTTTACTTAATAGCTGTGAATATATTTAGCAAAATCTAAATTAGAAAAATAAAAATATAAAAAAATAAATACAGCAGCAAAAAAAAAACAAAACATAAATGTTAGGGATTAAAGTTGACTTGTAACCAGGTTTTGGATTTAAACAAAATGCAAACATTGATTTTAGACATTTTTCATCACAGAAATATATGGAAACTAGTCAGAAAAGTTTACAGGAACCCCGAAGGAGCTGTAGAAACTTTGGTTTGTTCTGGCTTTATCTTAAATGTAACAGCAATCTTGGTATAATAGAAAATGTAATATAGTTTATGAAATAATATATCAGGTTTGGGTGTTTTCATTACCTTTAAGCAGCATTCATCTAAATAAATAAAATAAACATTGTTTAGTGGGACAACACAGAATGCTAATTACAATTCAAAACAGAAACAGGATGCAAAGGCTTACAAATTATCAAAATAATAATAATAATAATAATGGGAATGTATAGTCTGGGTAAATGTACAACATAAGTCAAAATTTTGTACAGCTATTGGAATATTGTGCTCAGATAAATGGTTCACATAAAGTTACAAAATAAAATAAAACAATGCATCTATTTGTGTTGTAAATTTTTATTACACGTGCATGTGGGTTTTGCATGTGTTGGTTTATTTAAAGACATAATTACATGGAAAAACTCTAAATTGTGTCACAGACTCTGCATCACACCGATAACACCAATTAAAAATACTGTATATTTGCACCATCAATGTGTTTTTTGCACCAAGTTTTTTTTCTAACACACTGTTTATATTTGACCACTGCTGCACTTTGTGGAATGAAAATATTAATTTACCATCTGGAAAGCTGTATTAAACGAAACTTCGTTTTGTATACACTCTGTGTGCACTAAATCACAATAAAAGGTGTCTAGTCTAAGTTATATTTCTTGATCGTTTTATAACATCTACTACGCGTATTCCGCGCTAGGGCGCGCAAAAGCTCCAGTACTGCTGTAGATAACAGCAGAAGAAGAAGAGCCCCAGTACTGCTGTAAATAACAGCAGAAGAAGAAGGCGGCAGTTGTCCTCAATCAACGTATGATGAAGGCGAATGTTTTGATGCAGTCCATGGAGTAATTAGCTCAGTTCTAAGGACACATATAGACTTTAAAACGACCCATTCGGTTTATTTGTTCAATAGAAGTTATTACTACTAAAACTAATTGACCTGGACAAGAAATTGCGCGGAACTAGACCACGGTGGCCTAGCTAACATTTGCTAGCTCCGTTTTACCAGGTCCCTTTTGTAATACTCCATATGCGGTTAATTCTTACATTGTGGCTGCCTGAGCAAAGTTACCTCTACTATTAACATTTCCATCGGCTTATTAAGAAGTCTGTGTTCGTGGCTTCTTCAGACCAACTGAAGGAGAAGTGTTTATCCATGTCCACTTGTTCCTGTAGAATATTAATCCTCGGTAAGCTCAGCAAACATGTCTCTAGTCGCCTATGGTAGCAGTGATGAGAGTGACTCAGAGGAAACATCGACTATCGAAAGTAAACCAAGCGGGGGAGGACTTTTCTCGTTCCTGCCTGCTCCTAAAGCATCTGGAACAGCCAGGGCTAAAGGCTTTGCAGCCGCGGACAACACAGGGAGGGAGGACTTCGGTCCATCTACAGGAGGGTTCTTATCCAGTCTGCCCAGACCAAAGAAACGAACAGAGCCTGTCAAGATTCCCGTGCCACAAGTCCAGAGACGAGATGTAAGTTAAATCAAGTCTATGATCACATGTAGTACACTGTGTTTGGATCTGGGGGTGTAATTTATGATCATTTTTAATTCACAGTCTGACTCGGATGATGATGAACCAGCTACAAAGAAGCTACAAGCCCAGGTAAGGTTGAGTCTTTATTAGAAATAACAATCAGTATATACTTAAAAGGATGTTTCTTATAAAACAAACACTATATTTAGCTAGTTTCCCCTGCTCTTTACTTTGAAAACAATATGTCCCCAGCTTTGAACATGTTAAAGAAAACACAATCTGCTAGCGAAAGGAGTTTTAAATATAAAAGGATGTAACCTGCCACCTCACCTAATGTGGAAGCAGAGCATTAATCAGAGCTGCAGCCAAAGACTAAATCTAGAAGAACTTACCTGTAGAGATGTTCTTGATCCAATCTAACAGAGTTTGAGCTTGTTTCAAATACATATTTGGCAACATGGTAGGGACATAATCTAAAGGCAAAAAAAAAGAAGTGAATACAAATGCAGACCAGCTTTGAGTTGGTCTGTCATAATAAAACCCATTCATCTAAAAAGCACCTTTACTGTGTTGCTGTATCATTAGAAAATGTGACACATTTGAAGCAGGGTGAACCAATTTGTCTGTTGCTCTCACCAGGGTGCAGGGTCAGGTCTGTCCTCCATTCTCCCCAAACCCAAAAACCTCACAGTGAAGGAGATGGAGAGACCTTTGATTCCTCACACGCTGACTAAACGGCAAGAGCCCAAAGGACCCAAACCTGGAACTCCTGCTCAAGGTCTGATCAGTTCTAGCGCGTCTCCCTCCGCCATCAAAGCCGCGGCAAAGTCAGCAGCCCTGCAGGTGGCCAAACAAATAGCAACGGATGACCAGGATAACGAAGAAGACATAACTCCTCAGAACTACTTTTCCCTGGAAGACAGCTTCCAACCTGTTCCTGCTGTCGTCCCGAGTGTGGATCCTGAGCCAGCAGCCCCTGCAGAACCCTTTCCTTATGTGACTCCCAATGAGCCAGGACGCTCAAATGCACCTTTGGATTTTGCGGGGAACCCAGAGGGAACGGATGCATGGGAAGGTCAATATAATCAGTATGAACAACCCATGGCTGGCCCAGAGGCTTTCTCTGAGGTACATCTAACTTCATTCTTATATCTATGGAAGAAAAACAACAACTTCATGTGAAAGCTCCTGCCTTCTTTTTTTTTTTTTTTTAAAGGGAAGCTATAATGAGCCATTCTATCAGGATCCTAACCCCGAGTTAGCAGAAGGAGAGGAGCCTGGCAACTCCTCCATTTTTGATGACGAAGCGGTAAGAAGTCGGTTGCATAGTTAGTTGTCGACATGTTCCTGTTTTTCTATTCTGTTTATGCTTCAGCCTGGATCTAAAACCAGCTTGTAATATTCACACCATTTGCATATTCTGTAACTTCTTTTTAATCTGCCTGCTCTGCAGTTTATGCGGCTGCAGGGGAAAAGAAACCGAGGGAAGGAGGAGGTAAAGTTTCTGGAGATCAAGGGGGACGACCAGCTGAGTGGGAACCAGCAGTGGATGACCAAGAGTATATCCGAGGAAAAACAAACCCGCCAGTCCTTCAGCAAGGTGAGCGCTGGCTGGATCTTTTTTATGAGCTGACAAGATGTGCTAGTTAGCTGTTAGATCATCTGAATAATGTTTAAGAGTCTTAATAAAAACAAAAGGTAAGATGAAAACATTAGAAATAACAAAGCTTAAAATTCAACTTTTTTTATTCTTCATTCTTTCTGCAGAGAAGAGGAGAACAACCTACAGGACAACAGAGGCGAAAGCATCAGATAACGTATCTCATTCACCAGGTGAGCGACCTCTGAAACACTAAAATGGTTTCAATAATATTCATCACAACTTAGATTTTTTTTTTTATGCACTGATAAGATTTTTATTTGCTAATACAAATTCACATTTTGATATTTTTAAAGTTTTATTTTTTGCACTAGAAAATGCTCAGACAAAATAGTCTGTGAAAACACTTCATTTACAGAATAACTGTAGTCAACTTTGATCATAGAGAATAATAAATGTGGTCTCATTAATGTAGAGTATTGCCAAAGTGTTAAGTGTTTCATCCTGTGGATATTTCTTTAGCCTGTTTGGGGACATTTTATTAAGGTTTTATGTAACACAACAGCACAAACTGTCCTTGATTGGAAAATGGAGGGAAAAAATCAGAAATGAGATAAACAAAATCTCTAAATATTAAATTTTCTCTTTTCCCAGGCAAAGGAACGTGAGCTGGAATTGAAGAACAGCTGGGCAGAAAACAGGATGACACGTCGTCAGACCCAGGCCAAATATGGGTTCTAGATCTTGTAGCTGTGGACTGCTGTGGCATACAGATACCTTGTATCACATATTACCCGTTATCAGATTAAGCCTCTTCTTCTAGAAGCTCAACCTGTTTTTATTTTCTTCCTGCTCCACACCCTGCAATGTCACAAACTGCTATTATTCTGTTTGATATGGTGTTTCTCAGTTACTCCTTTACAGTAAATATAAGCCCTACACCTAAAGAGAAACCCAACCAGTGTTTTTAAGGTTTCCAAATCATAAATGTTTATTCTTTGGATGTGTATAAAACATATTCATGGCATTTTCATTCATTGTTTTTGTGGCAGAGAACATCGTAGCATGTTTGGTTCTCTGGGAACCGATTCTCATTGTTGATCTATGATCATGATCTAAAATGAGAAAAATGTGACGACCAATATTTGCGGAAGCTACAGCATGTAGCAGAAGGGATGCTATAATGTTGATTTAGAAGAAAACGAACACCTGAATTTGATCAGTTGTGGTAATAAAGCTAAATGGTGACCTGACCTCTAGCTGCTGCTGAAAACAGTCCTTCTGAGTGAATAATTTCCCATCAGGCACTTCAGAGTTCTTCCCAAATGAGCTGCAAACATCTCAATATGCTCTACTGTGTTTTCATTACTGCTTTATTTTCTGCTTAGCCTTCTCTTCCATTGACTTCAGTTGTTTTGAGTTCAGTCTGAACAGTTTAAATGCAGGAATGTTTAATGGGAGAAAAAAATGCAGTTAGCTTAAAGAGCTAAAGCTGAACTCCCCTTTTATTTTTCTGATGGACACTGTTGCATCTTTTCTTCCTACAGTTTTACATTTCATGTGAATTATTAGAGAAACTCTGTATATAAGATAATTTGCTTCTGAAAGGCCAGATGAATCCTTCCTTAACATGCTGGTTCTCCCCAGTTGTATAGTGGTGTTACTTAACAATATATTAATAGGATATCTTCAGAGGTCTATAATGTGAACCAATCCAACTCAATCCCTTTGTATAAGATGGAAGAAAAACTGTAAACATTCAATTGGCAGGCTAAGGGTGCACATTTAGTCAGACAATTACAGAAATGTGATGCAGGACTAAATCTAAGTTTAAGCCTAGGGAATTTGCATTGCAAAATCACAGGCTGGTGTATTTGTTATTCACATCTTCCTTTTTTTGTTTTCTTGTGTGTTTGATTAAAATTCAATAAACCACTTTTGAATTTTTCTAGTTTTACCTTATCTTCTGTTTACTTTGTATTTATGGCCACAACTGAAGGGGAAGGAGTGATTTAGGATCTCAATTCACTTGGTTAGATACTCCTGATCACAGTCCAGTCACCACCTACCAATACTACACAACATGAACTTTGAAAGGTTTTCATTTTTTGATGCAGGATAACATTCTATTGTCAAAATATAACTGGGAATAACTTACGTTTTTCACAGAATACTTTCACGGGACTTAAGTCCCTGCAAAGTCCAGAGGTGTCCTTGCTCACTGGTAGTCACAGAAGGAAAGGGTTCTGCAGGGGCCACTGGCTCAAGACTTCATCAGAGACAGACTTATCACATAGAAATGTGAGATAAATCTATAAACTGAGATTTGCACATTACTATATTTGCTTTTTAAGTCAATAGTTTGAGGAAAAAAATGACAATTTATGACATTTTCAAGTAAGAGAAGTGGCTGTTTAGACATTTGCTTGGCTTTTGTTTTCTGAATCAATCTATTAACCTCATGGTCTCTCAAATGGGGGTGTGGTGGCCTAGAGGTTAGGGCATCGTGCTTGGATCCCAGAGCGTGGTTTATACAGGAATGAGTAACTAAATAAATGCTTTTTAATGCTCTTAGAAATTTTAATGCCATCAACAATTACCCAATGACTCTCATATATATATATATATATATATATATATATATATATATATATATAAATAAAACACTGCAAAGTCCTTTGCCATCTTTACCATCGACAGGCTGCAGCCATGTCCCAAATTCCTAATTTTCCAGCCACTTTTGTTGAAATTAACATTTTCGGGAAGCAGTTCTGCTCAAACACGTGTAACCAGTTATGAACGGAACCAGACAAAATAGTTTTTAGAAACTTTTTTAAAAAATAATTTTAAATGCTACAATAATCACATTTAATGCATTTTAATGACAATTAAGGCCTTATTTTAAAAGAATAATAATTTAATGACTTTTAATGACCCGCAGAAACTCTGCAGAGGTTCTGAGTTCAAGCTCCACTCCCACAGACTGCCACTCTGACTCCCTGAGCAAGACCCTTAAACCTGCCCTGCTCCCCAGGTGACACACAATAGCAGCCCACTGCTCCCCAAGGGCATGGGTTAAATGCAGAGAGTGAATTTTGTTGCTTTGCACTTTACAACGTAATGACAATAAAGTTGAATTCTATTCAAACAAAACTTATAGTTTGACTACATGCACCTGGTTTGAAGTACCAGCACCTTTGGAGCCTTGCTTGGTGTTGATGGAACAGATGAAGCCAGGATGCTCTCCTCACGTTTGGTTGAGTCTGACTTTATCTCTTTTCCTGGAATTTCTGAATTTAGCTTTTGTTAAAAAAAAATCTTTAGGACTGTTTTCTCCAGAATGTGTTTTTTGGCTTGATAAGTGTCAAAATCAAGTCACCATCAAATTTAAGGGAACAATATGGCTTCAGTGAAACCAGTATAGTGGACGTCAAGCTTCAGCCTCGGTTGTACCTGAACATCCTGGATCAGTTGTTCTTCATCTGAGGATGACTGTTTTGAGTCTATTGGTTAAATTTTGGGCATAAAGTGTGCTTTAACAGAACAATGACCCAAGACACTTGTTTTGAAGCAGTGAAACAGACCAACATAGGGTTTAAGTTCAAGTATGAACTTATACCCTATGTATGAATCGATACTGTATCATTGTATAATGATCCAACCCTGCAAAAAGATTATAAAAAGCCTTAAATATTAGAAAAAAACACCAAAGAAGAACAAACACCAACATCTGACCTAAACTGTAACACAGTTTATTATTAATAGCAAAGTTCTCACTGTATTGCAAATAAACTTCTGTTTTAAACAAGCAAACGTACCAATTCCAAAGTGGGATTAAGGTCACTTCTCAGAGTTATTGATACATATTGTGTTTTTATTTAGTAATACAAAAAACATCAGCTTGATATTTACTTAATTATTCAGAAGTCTGTTACTTTTCATTTGAGTTATCACTTGGTGTTGATCCCTGCTGGGTGTGGGCAGTCAATGTCTCAGAGTTTTTGGCGTCCTCTGCTTCCTCTGTCTCAGAAATGGATTTTAAAATGCCATCCTCCTCGGCGGCGGCCTGTGAGGCAAGATCAGCCTCCTGCAGCTTCCGTTGTGCCTTTCTCTGCTTCTGGGAGGTCGCAGACTGATCTTCGTGTGGTAACAGGGACATGGGGATGCGAACTGTGTCAATTCCATTCACCTGGAAGACATTTGCAGACAAAGTAAGCACAACCACTGGTGTCATTTTAAAAAAGGTCAACCATGCAGAAGCTGCTACGAAAGTAGAAGTACAGAAAATGCTTAATATGCACAAAGGAATGCTTTTGATGTGATCTTGTTTGATGAAAATAAACAGCTTAAAATGTGTTTCAATTTAGTTAGAAAAACTGAATTTAGCCAATGAGAGGGAGAAATACATACTGTAATTTCACACCAGTAGTCGCCCACGTCCTTTATTGGCTCAAAAGGCAGAGTCAATGCCTGAGGTGGAACGACAACTCCCAGCTGAGGAAATATTTGCAAACATCATTAAAAAACGAGAATTTTTTTTTTCGGTTTAACAAAAATACTTTCCCAGAAATGAAAGTTAACGGTGGCATTTTTTATTTAATTACCGTAAATCCTCTAATATAGGCCCGGGCCTTTATTTCACTCAAGTGCATCGCGGTCCAGGCCTTTATTGGATAGAGGCCAGAATTAGAGACAGGCCTCTATTGCTATTTGAGCAAAACAGACTACCAGTGGAATGAATAAAATTGAGATTTTGTGTCTATTTGAACCTATAAAACACTAGGTTCATTTATTGAAAAAGTACAGTTGCCATGTCTCGCTTGGTTTGAAGTAAAAAAAAAAAAAAAAAATCCTCCAATTCTGTTTAATTCTCCTCCTCAGTTTTTCTCCTCCTCTTCATCTCTCCCTTTAATCTCCTCATCACTCGCGCTCCTCCTGTTCTGCTGCGTGTCTGTTCTCTTCCTCGCGCAGACGGGCAGCAGTCAGGGCCTGTCGGCTGTCGTCCAGTTGCGCAGGGCTGTGGTACTTGTATGTTACTTACTACCACAAGTATAATGTTGAGGTATGCCCAGAAAAAACGTTTATAGCCCCGGCCTGTATTAGAGACCGGCCATTATTTACCTCCTCTGACAGCGAGACCGGCCATTATTAGAGACCCGGCCGCTATTGGAATACAGGCCAATATTAGAGAATTTACGGTATATAAAAATGGCTGACGTATCGTTAAGCCACTAAAAGTATGCGGTATTACCAGCAGGGGGTGCCATGTTGGATTTATAATGTAATGAAATAAAAAATTATATCTTTCTAAATATGTCAGGGTTAAATTATACTGCTACATGGCAGATCAGTTCACTTTAACATCCCCTTTTAAATATTTAACAATGCTCATATGGGGATGCATTCCCCACTCAAAAAAAAAAAAAAGAAACAGCAGACAAACCTTTTTCTCAAACTGTCTGCTGACGACTTCTTTAGTGAGCTGGAATTCATCTGAAGGCATTTTGATGATATTGAGCTTGGAGTGTTTAAGAAGGTCAACCGTCTGTGAAAACAAGAGAGGGCATTTAGTACAAGCTTATAGCCATTAGTCGTTTTTTACATTTCACATCCCATTGGTTTTCAGTCAGAGTGGAACCACAGGAGCAGGAACAACTCTGAAAACGAGTGATATATGCTAGTAAACTCACCAGTTGTCCCGTTCTGGTTTGTAACCTCTGGTCTGGTTTGCCCTCGCGTAAAAGCTGGGTTACAATAAAACATAACAATGAAGAGCTGTATCTGAGTGTTTAACGTTTTTAGTAAAAATAAATCATGTGGTACGCACTCTTAGCTCCTCAGCAAACATCTGTTTGTTCTCTGGTGATGGATACACTGCAAGGCCTTGGGCAAGCAGCTTGTTCCGCCCGACAGACTTCCTCACATACACTGTATCACCTCTTCCACCGAGTTCTGTTATTCCGAATGCAAAGAAAAGGTTTTAATGTGATTTGTGACTTTTTACAGGTAATTTAAAACCAACAAGAGGATGATAGATACTAGGGCTGGGTAAAAAACATCAATTTAATCGATTTTGAATCGATTCCTTTACATTTTTGCAAAATCGATGTCTAGGGAATGAGATCGATTAGTTTTATAGTGACATGCATGACATTCACATTCAAATGAGCAGGAAAGATGCACTCAAAATACTTCAAGCCAGACAGCTGCAAATATAGCTAATAGGTTGATGGAAGACATTAACAAATCTAGGCTGACCAGCAAACACCCTGTAGTTGTTACAGACAATGCTGCAAATATGGTCTGTGCAGTGATGATAATGCAGCTCATGCATGTCTGCTGTGTCACGTCTGTTTGCTCGAGTGAGGCTATTTCACTTTTCACAAACAAGTTTGCACTTTTGAGACAGTTTTGTTCACATCTCAATTTTAAACTGTCTGTTTTACAAGTTTGCACTTTGTGTTTAATATGACAGGAAAAAATAAAATACATGAGTATTCTGAAACACATATGAACCACTTTCATTATTGTAAAAACAGATCGAATTGAAATCAATCCATTTAGAACTGTATGAATCAAAATCGAATCGATTCAGGACTTTGGCGAAAATACGCAGCCCTAATAGATACTCACTTGCCACAGTTTGAGTCAGAATGAGCTCCATCTTCTCCTTGGGAGCATGTTTTGTGTCCTCCACCACCTTGTAGATACGGTGTCTTCGGGGGTAAAGCCTCGGCGGACTTCCCTCTTTCGACAGCGGGACCTGCCACCAACGCTCCACGACAACAGTGTGCTGGGAAAATATCTAAATCACTAACTGTTTGTCATGATGCAAGGATAAAGACATTGGACCATATCCTGAATTTAAATAGTAAATCAGCATAGAGAAATAAGCACTAAGATTAATAACATAAAATTCAGAACTTTCCCTAATTCAGGCTTTTAATTCCTAGTACAAATTTTATACAATAAAACAAATATATATAATTTGGGGTAAAGTAGTGCGGGTTTAAAAATCTAAAGCTCCAAAATGTTCCTATATTTAATAATACCGCCTGAGCCAAGATCACCAAAAGGATATAAACCTGGATTCACACAAGTGTCCAGATTGGTTTCCAATCAATAAACCTTAAAAACCAAATGCCATGCATAGAGGTTTGTTTTTGGTTTAGAACCTGTGCTTCACGGCAGTTTCATTATCTTGCTGTAATCATTTCATCATATTGTCTTAAAATGCCCACAGAGTGATCTTGTTTTATTAGTCACAATGTGAAAATTAAGATAAATATTTTTAAAAGCTCAATGTTGAGATTACAAGATCACAGGATTATTTTTATTTTGATAAACATTTCACAGTCTCAGAATTTTAAGATTTAAGATTAAGCTTGTTTTCTTATAATAATGCATTTAGGATGACAGCCTGCTGCACCCTAAATGCACCAGGGAGCGTTATCACAGATCCTTCCAACCAGCAGCTGGAAGACTCTATAACCATCACTGTTCCCAACAAACTCAATAAGTTACATTCATGCTGATTTTGCACAGTTTCTACCTTAGTCAGTTAAATAACATGCTGCTTTTATTTTACACATCTCTGATGTTGCTGCTATTTTCAAATATCCATTACTGTAATAAAGTCCATAGCTGTATATTAGTTATTGGTGCACAGTTTTATATTGTTAAAACACTTTAAAGTGCATTATTTTATTGTTTATCTTTTAGCTCTTCACTATATTGTTATTCTTATACATTTTTCTAAGGTCAACATTTGTGTAACAATTTATCATATAATCTTTTTGCTGCTGTAAACACCAGAATTTCCCCATTGTGTAACAATAAAGGGATCCTCCATTGTAATCTATTCTAGTAATTTCATTTTCTCACAAGAGTAAAGGAAATTTTTGGTGGGAGGTTTAGAACAAGTACTAGAACTAGGTTTAAAAAAAAACAGGTAAATCAGTAACAAAGTCAAATCCATCTAAATATTGCTATTTAAAGACAAGGGAAAAGTCAGAAATCTGGGATCTAGAACAACTGAGGAGCTCATAAAAGTCTGATTTATGCTTTTGCATTGATAAAGGCAGCAGAGGTTTAGCTGTAAGATATTTGTTTGATCTGAGATCTTTATTTAAAAACAACAGTGTGGCACTGACCTGTGCAGGAGTCAGAGAAAAGCTCCTGACAGCAGACTGTCTGAGCAGATCCTGAAGGACGAAGCGGCTACAGCTCCACATGTTGGTTCAACCCCGCAGATCAGCGCTGCCACAAACCTCACCGATACAGAGCTTCCTCCGAGCTTCACCCCGGAGCTCTTATCCACAACCGACAACCCAAATTTATAAAACAAGCTATGCTCTGTTAGCTACAGCCACGAGAGCTCCCACTTCAACTGACATGCCGCAAAACGCTCCATCAATGTGTCTATCGCCACCTAGCGTACTGGAAAATGTACTACAGATACATTTTTTTTCCAAAAAAAAAAAAAATATTTAACCAATGTACATCACACCAGATACCAGTACAGAACTGCATTAATTGCATTCACAGAAAGTGCAAAAAGCATATCTTAATACAGAAGAAAACCAAATATAAACAGAGAGGGAACAATAATAACGGTAAAAATAAAAATAAAGGGGCAACATTATATTATACATAGATTCAAGAACAGGGCGTTAAACAAGCAGATCAAATTTACTCACGAAAGAAAGAAAATTACTAGCACCTTTTGTTCTTACAAATTCTAAAGATTTAACATAAGATTTTGTACTACAGATAAATCTTATTTGTGAGGTTCAATGGCGCTTTGCAAAAATGTTGATTGCGCATTACTGCTACCTACTAGTATAGACTATAGAACAAAATTGCTGTATTCTAGCTAATATGTTTACCTGCTGTACTGTTATATACCATATATAATAATAAATGAATACTGTATCTTTATCTAATATTATAAATACTATTGATTCAAAACAATACCTTAAGCTTGTATGTTTTATTTTTTTATTTAATAACACCCTTCTTTTATCCAATTTTATCTATCAACATATTTACTTAGTAATTTAAAATAAAGAGACCTCTTAATTAGGCAAGATCTAGTGTCTGCTTTTCATACCCCAGTGATGTTTTCAATGGAAGGTGGAGGATGATTTATGTCCAAATTACACAATTTATTGGACTCAAAAAAAATTTGATGAGTTTTTTGTTCATTTTAATCCATGTGCAAATAAAATCTATGCAAAATACAGAACAATATTTATATTAACTTCAGGTTTTCAAAACCAAGCATGGATGGATGTAATTTTTGATTGATTTAACATACTTACCCAGACCTGGAGGATACTTAAATGTAATTATTCTTCAAAGTTGATCTCTTTTTATCTTATTAAGAACTTATTGTTTTCTTTTGTCAACATTGTAATGGAAATTCATTAATATAAAAAAAAAAAATTAATAAACATTTATCATTCAATCTTACGTATTTCTTTGTCATTTTAAAGTCATATTCCTACACGCTACTATTTTTTACACCAACGGAAAAAAACATTGCATTGTGAAAGAAAGAACCCATGATTCCAGTAAATACTACACAGGTTTCAGAGACGTTAAAACAAAAACAAAATAATAGTAATTCAGATGAAAATGGGTATTGAACAGTCATTTGTGAGCCATATGGATAGAAAAGTAAATTAGGTTCAGAATAGAGCTAGAAATATGTAATCAGGCACTTATCAGTATACAAGAAAACATAGAAGTAAAAACTCAACTTGATATAGTAAATTTGAGGTTCAGAGCTCAGTCTTAGCACATAGCCTTGTCTTTTTGATTACTTACATTTCAAATTCATACTGAATGTATGTGCTAGCGGATGCCTTATCTTCATTTGGTTATAACAGGAAACAATCTAATCAGCTCTGGTGCAACCAGTTGAACTGAGCCTGCAAAACAATCACTGATACTAAACTGCTTTGAGAATTTAAGCTGTGAAGCAAAAATATTTTCATGCATCATGAATATGTCTATTTTAGAAAATAACGAACAAAAATAATTAAATGTAAAGTATAAGAGGGATTTCTAGCTAAAGCTACATGTTCTACCTAGTGTGTAAGCTTTAATAATGTCAGGGAAACACAGGGAGGTGTCAACAGAAAGACTAAACTCTACACTGTTAGCAGTGTAAGAATAACTTCCTCTACTATCTTAACACAAGAACCAAAATTTCAATTACACATCCCCCGTTGCTGGTTCATGAAAACTTGTTGCACCATAGAAGCTTTTGCGGTCTGGTAACAAGTGGCGTCCTGCAACTACAGTGGTGCAGCAGGTTAGGAGAGCGAAGCAGCAGCTGCAGAGGATCACCAAGATCATGGCGACCCACAGGAGTGTGGTTACAACAAATGCAAATTGGTAGGTCGTTTTATGGCAGTATTGGTCCTTTTCACTGTAGTTTGGAGGGTAAATTGAATAAACCCATGACGAGCCTACAGAAAGAGCACAAGAAGATACCATGTATGAATCTTTAATTGCTGTACATATTATGTCTGTAACTAATATAAAAGAAAAAATCATAAATTAGCAATTTTGAAATAACAATAAACTCTTAACAATAAAACCCTATGAATACTTTTAGATTTAAATGTTAAAATACAAACTGAAAATTGCTTTGTACTAAAGAAACTGATGACTTTGCACTTGATCTTAAAGGAAAAAAGCTGTAATATTTCTAGTCCTAATTTAAAAGTAACCAGCAGTTCCTGTGCATCACATCATATTTTTTCCTGTTTTTTTGACAAAAAAAAATGAAAACACAGAAACTGTTTTTGAAAGGCTGATTTTAAGCCTATGTTTGGCATAAGTTAGGCTTTTTAGTTTTTATCCAAACTGGTAACACTAATCATTTCCTTTGATCTTATTGCCAAATTACACCAGCGTGTTTCTATTATCAAAATTTTCAGTAAATCAGAAAGTGCTTGAATGCAAAGAGTTAAAACTTTTTCACACCTGCTATCAGCCACGCAAAACTAAAGATGTGCAGGAAAGTCATGCAGACCACGCTCAGGATGTGAACGGCTCCGTCTTGGTAGCCACTGCTGCTGTAGGTGAAAATCAGAGATAGGAGGCTTGTTGCTCCAAGCACGATCAGGTAAACAGGGATTTTGGGCTGCTGGGGACAGCGGTCCATATGTGTGGCACCTGCACAGCCAATAAATCACTTAAACTCATGATGCCTCAGAATTTTAAGTTGATGTATAAAAGTTAACCCACCCAGTCCAATGGCTGCTATCATCACCATCCACCAAATAATGTTCATCACAGCTACAGAAAGAAAGAGGCAAAGGTTTAAGAAACTTAAATTTAATGTCAAAATTGTAATAAACAGAAAAATATCTCACCAATTATTGCAATTAATCCGGCACTTTGAGGTCTTGAGTCCATCTTTTAAAATTAAATTTCAATCAAGCAAATAGAAGCTGCAGATAATGGGTTTTAACATAAAAGAAACCTTTAAACTTCTTTTTCCTTCTGAATTAAGACTCCTACATGAGTTGCCCTTAACTAACCGACAACTTTGCGGACGCTGTTTGCAGTTTAAACAGGATGTTAAGTCATTTGGTTGAAGACATTCAACCTCTTTTGCAACAGCTTTTACTTCTTAGAGGAAATTTGATAAAATCTGCAACTCATCTGATGCAAACAACTGACACACAAAATATTGCTTTATTTTTAACCACCAGCCTCTCCTATGGAGGTGTTCATTTCTTCTGCGAATCAGACTTTTTTCAAAACAAGGTTCAGAATTTATGCAGTTAGATATTTCAACAAGTGTAAAACCCTCTTAGTGTAAACACAGGGCTTTAAGCCAACAAGAAAATAATGGGACACTTGAATAAATTATACTTTCTATGTATTAAACTATTCAGTTTAGCAAATATCTGTCTACTAATATAAAGGCACCAGAATAAACATCTGACTACACCACTGTTTGGAGGATTTTTATTAACTTCTGTCTTTTAAAAGGTTAAAAAAAACAACCATTAGAAAGAGTGCCACCCAGTATTGAGACATTAGGGGGGGAAAAAAACAACAAAAAAACAGCAGAAGGTTTAACGCAACGTCTCAGATATAATCAGAAGCATAACTAATGGGGAAGGCCAATACTGAGATTCTTTGAATGCTCTTGTTTATAGTCTTCCTTCTGGATTTCTTGAATTACACAAAATATCTGTCAGGTTGGGGGGAGGCTTTGAGGACCCAAATTCAGAGATGTATTCATAGGAGCCCATATTCATAGGGAGCCCACACACACTCAGTGAGCGCCGGGGTCACATCTTAAGCCAGCCTCTCAATCTGAATAGAAAACTGTTTGTTTTACTGATTTAAGTAAAGAAAAAGAAAAACAGGCAACTGAAAACGAAGAATACTAAAAACCAAAAATCCATTGAACGTCAGGGAAAATCCACATGGGAAGCAAGAGACGGGGAAAGCAACAAAACAACAACAAGAAACCAGCAAACAAGAACTGCAGAGGTGGAGTATATATATATATATATATATATATATATATATATATATATATATATATATATATATATATATATATATATATATATATATATATATATATATATATATATATATATATATATATATATATATATATATAGTATATGGGGAACATAACATAGGATGGGCTAATGAGCTCATACGGAGCAGGTGTGAAAAGAAGTGCCTACAAAAGAGCCAAGTGGGAAGGAACAGCCACAAGGGGGCAACAGAGAGTAACTCAAGAAATACAGAATAACTGTACAATAAATACAGAATAACCAAGAAACGAAAAATAAACTAAAACAGAGGGCAGAACCCTGAAAGCACCCCCCATATATATATATGCCATTCTATTATGAAGTAGGTTTGCCTTGCAACCGGAGGTTTGTCGGAGGTGTTGTTGGTTCAAGGCTATGGCGTTCAGTGTTGTTGTGTTTTTAGGCAGGACACTTCACGTGCATTTCCTGCTGATGGTGGTCGGAGGGACTGGTGGTGTAGCTTGCCACCATCAGTGTGTGGGTTTATGTGTGAATCTGTGAATGATTGAATGTAGTGTAAAGCGCTTTGGTCAATTCCTCTGACTTTAAATTGTGCTATATAATTACAGGCCATTTAATATTACTTTTGTCAGATTCAACTTATTTCTGTGATCATTGTAGGGTTTTTTTCAGTATAGGGCTACCAACAAATTTTATCTAAGAGTGTATGTCCTGTGGAAGGGACATGACAGTTAATGGGGTATGGATCATTATTTAAAGGGGAAAATCTGTTTTTTTTTTTTCTTCCAACACACCCTGTATTGTATTTTCATCTGGGTAATTAATAAATCATGACCATTTAAGATCAATTATGGCACTGCATTGACTGAAAAACAGTGTTTTTGCTTGCTTTTTTATTTGTTGTTTTAGGATTTTGTGAGCTTGGCCACCAGAAAATGGTGCATAAGTATAATGTTAAAAGAGTATGATAAATGGTTCATGTGCCACATTTTCTATAAAGCCTTAAAGCAACCATAGATGGAGACTTTTTTCAGAATATCTGCCATCTGGTGGCAGCAGATTAAAGTTAAGGTGCAACCCAGTCTCACATTCAGATGAGTAAATAAGAAGAGCTATAAACAAATATAGCTTAAACCATTTCATTTATTAGTCAGGAAGTTTGCATTTTCCATTTTAACAATTTAAAAAAACGTAATAATTTTGTTTAAAACAAAGGCTTTAAACTCAATATTTCCTTTTGTATTAAAGTAGTCCTGTTTTGCAACTTTCATTTTCTAAACAATGATGTATGAAAACAGGTTAGCTTTAAATCATTGGCTAAAAAGTCAAATTATTTCTCTTGGCTGATTTTTTTTAAATTTAACCAAATTTTCGTAAAGTTCTGGGTCATTAAAATACAGGTCAATTCTTGGCAGCAAATTGTTTGATCATCTGTCTGACTAAAAAAGATGCATGCTTCACATCCATTTTGCTGTTTTTTACAACCTCTTTTAGTTGGAAATCAATAATGGTTTGGATCATAGGAGCAGCAGGGAAATCCATGCATATGATTCCGAGGCGCTGGTTCTGGTTTGTCTTAGCCTGCAGGTACTCATACAGCTGTGGGTTGATTCCCTGTGCAACAGCTCTGGGGTGGGCAAACACGCCAGCTCCACTGGCATAGGTTAGAAAAATCTGATCCATATTTCCCGATGGTGCAGCCTCCAGATGTTTGTAGACACTCTGCCATTTCTCCTCCAAATACAGCAGGGTTGGTACCTGCAGGTAACAGTAAAGTTACATTACAAAAGTTTTACCGTTTTAATACTATCATGACCCAGCTTACAGTGTACATATTTTTTAAAATATAAATTATTTACTTTTATAAGATTCTTGAAACTTCAGTTTGATTGCATAAATTCACCATCCGTTTTAACACATTTACTTTGACTGAGCATTATTATATATCCTAACAGCTACAGTTTGATTGTTGCTGAAACAAAACAACATTAACTTCTCATACCTTCCAGGCATCGGCTATATCCAGGGAACCGTAGCGCATTCCCAAATCTGGACCAGTAAAGTCCTGCAGAATGATGAGCTTCCCTCGGGCCTCACCCATAGTGGGTACCATTCTGCTGTGCCATATCAGGTCCCAGTAAGCATAGCGATGGATGAAATCTACCACAGCACTGTATA
Source organism: Cyprinodon tularosa (assembly GCF_016077235.1). NCBI lineage: Eukaryota > Metazoa > Chordata > Actinopteri > Cyprinodontiformes > Cyprinodontidae > Cyprinodon > Cyprinodon tularosa. The sequence continues at coordinate 1,525,170 of NW_024038331.1, forward strand.
TGTCATTTGTCTCACTGAATTCCTCTTTTAACCGCATCAAAACAGTCTCACTTGGATATTCATGCAGGAAGTCAACCACACCCTCTAGTACATGTCCGAAATGAGCCCACTGGTAGGACACCCCATGGTGGATGGTCAGATTCCCGTCGACGTGACGCACACGGACATCTAGAAAACGAACACCAGCTCGAAGTTGGGAGGCCAAGGTCCATGTCTGACACTCTGCATAAACTCCGCCATACAGGGCCATGGTGTTGTGTGTTCCTGGCATTGTGATTGCAGACAATGGCTGATCATCAGGGATGCTGGCCATCCAGGATGCGTTGAGGAACTCCGGGTTTGGAGTGTCATCATAATCAGGCCTTTGGATTGCACCAAAACTAAACCCAACGACTCTAGAAACAACATTAAATTAGATTACTACACTGTCGGGGAATAGCAAACCATTAATTAGTGTAAAGCGTAATAAGACTCAGAAAATTAAGCAAATCTTTACTTGCTCTTTTTCTATGAACATGATAACGTTTTGAACATGTTAGTGCATCCATCTATAAATTTAATCCCGATATATTCACAGTTAAAGAGATGTCTAACTCTGTTAGGATATTACTAGACACATTTCCCCAGAAAAGATCCACATCAGATCCCTCAACCACCTTCAGGTGACTTGTTTCATAGTCTTCAAAAATCTTGAACTCTGTCCAAAGTACAAAACAACTGGATTTTACGCTGAGACAAAGACTAGGTACTGTATGGTTGAGATGTATTCTTCTTATTTATATTTGGTAGATTTATTGTAAATGGGGTCAAACCAGTGTGCCAGAAAGGACCAAAGTTGGATAAACCAACATTGCTTGAGGAAGGATACTTTTGACCTCAAGTAGAGATACTGTCTAGCTGTTGATGAAAAACCAGGTTGGAACTTCTTCTGAGCATCATGAACATTTAATATACTTACTCATCATAGTGGTAAGGTAGTTAAATATCTCAGAAATAAAAAAAAACTGGAAAAAGGCCTGTAAACAGGAGAGTTGGGAGACGCCCACAGGAAAAAAAAAAATCCAATACAAAACAGACAAAAAAACTTTTTTCTCTGATTGGAGCCTGTTCTCACATTTGGGAACACCAGCAGTAGTTCAGTTAGACAAACGGACAGATAGGACGGGTAGTACTAAAATTTAAGTGTTCACAACAAGCTCCATAAAAGTAGCAACATATCAAGAGTTCAGCTCATCCAAATGCGCAATAAAGTAGAGAACAAACAGAGAAATCATACAGCTAAATCATTCAAAAAATGGTCCAAGGAGAACAAAGCAATGTTTTTGGATTGGATGTTACAGAGGCCTGATCTCAGTCCCATGCAGTATGACAGAATATCTGATGATGAGAAAAAATATAAATTTAGTAAATATTTGCTTTCACTGTATTTTTCATTATAGAAATGTACTTCATGATAACAATAATTATGTCTATGTACCATGTATAGTTTGCACTATACAATTGTGTGGTTTAACTGTGTTCCGTATGTCAGTGTGATACATGTTTTGAATTTCCTCACCCCAGCAGGACCAACAGCTCTAATAACAGCTTGTCCATTTTCATTGATGTCATCTCTTTCCTGGTCCTAAAACCAATTGACCAAAGATACAAAGAAAAAAGTCTGATAAAGTATTTTTTTAAAGAAATAAATCAAACAAATCACATAAATGTTCGACCGGACTGAGGGAAACATACTATAAAATGCATGATATATCATTATAAAAAGAATTCCCTGTAAAATACATTGTAAAAACCAAGCAAACAGTTGGAAATGAATCGATTTTGTTTCAAAAAGAGGTCAGCCTCTGCTCTCCAACACTTCAATGGCGGACTAAAACCCTTCTAATCCCAAAAAGCAGGACCACTCCATGGAGCGCTGCTGAGTCAAACATGCTGCACAGTTCATTAAAGGGCATACCTGAAACTATATGGTCAGTTCGGCCAGTTGGACCCAGGTCGCAGCGGATAGTGCAGGAAAACAGCAGTACAGAGAGAAGGGTGGACAAAAAAGACAGCCAGAGGGTCAGCCTGGGGTTTTATAGCCTGAAAAACAACTGAAGAGCAGCTGAGCTGAACCCTGCTGAGCAATGGGTGGGAGCATAGAAAGGAAAATGAGAGGGGGGGATTAAATAGTCGACTAAAATCTTGAATATTTTTTTTCGTTAGTATTGATATATTTTTTAAAAAGATTTCCGTTTTTAGAACAAGTGCATCGAGTAGAATCAGAGCGTTATCTGATTACTGTAAGTCATGTTTACCCAACCTGTCCGGAGTGTAGCATGCCTCTTACCTGTGGGCTGCAGTGACTGGTTCCAGCACCTGGACTGCTAAGAACATGATTAAACAAGTACAGAAATAGCTTCAGATATTTGCTCAAAACACAACAGACTGTTTACACATGCCTACTGCGGCTGAACGGTTTCTCACATTTTGAAAAAAAAATCTTGATAAAAAAAAATGTGGACAGTTTTTAAAAGAAATGTTTAATTACAATGTTTTGCAAAAGTAATCTTGCCTGCGGAACTTTTCTTTTTTTTAAATTTTTTGTTGAACCTCTCAAACACATTTCTGATCATTTCGGGGACTTCATTGCTCTGAAGTATAAGACAACTTATGCATGGGTTTCACTTATTTTTTTTCACTATATTGACATTCTTATTCAGCCACCTGGAACCTTTTGTAAAACAATTTTCCTTAGTTGAGAGTGTTTGTGGGGTTGATTTATTGTAGCTTTTCACTTTTTTTCCTCTTTCTCCTTTGCATAAGTAAGGAAACAGATAAAGAGCTCCCATGAACTTTAAAATTAAGGCTATATATTACTGTAGGGTCTGTTAGATTCTTTAACCTGTTTTCTATTATGTGTGTTATGAATGGTGTTTAGCTCTATAAGATTTAACACCAAGCCTGTCCAGTCAGTCTCTTTTAAATGAAGAATGGCATCCCTGCAGCATAATATTGTCACCATCAGGTTCATAGTGGAAATGTTACATTCAGCTTGATATGCAGTACTGGTTTTGATTGCCAGCCCGTGAAAGTCTCATATTTTTCATATGCTTGCGAGCCCACAAAGGTCTTATGTTTTTCATATCTTTGCACCGTGGCAGCTGATTGCTACTACATAGCATACTTTTAATGAGTTTCTTTTTGCTACTGTTCCCTAACATTGAGATTGTTGGAGTGCATACTAATATTTGTCCTGTTTGAAGATTCTCTGCCAAATGTTGCCTTTTTTAAATTATTACCCACCTATACTGAGTTTGATTTAGGTGAGCAGAATAAGTCTGCAGTTGTGACACACTTTTTGTATAATTAGACCATGGACTGAGAGAGCCCTGAGGTTTGTTTAAAGCATGCAACATTGTTTTTGATACCTAAACATTTGAACCTCTTCACAGCTTTCTTCCTAACCCTTCCTTAATGCATACATTTAAAAGCCATTCATTAATAACTCTGCAATTCTGTTTAATTCAGTTTACAAAACTTTAAGCCTCTCTTATTTAGAATAAAACATTCAAGCAGATGGCCAACTATAAATGAAATTATTCTTTTCATTTTACATGGAAATTAATATTTTGTAAAATAAATAATTTGACTGTATAATTGTTCTCAGAAAGGCTGCAGAGTCAGATTAACCAATAGCATCAGAAAATAACCTTTAATTAAGAGGGGAGAAGAGGGACTGGACAGAGTCAGTAAAATAAACATAAAAACACCATCATTCCCACAGAGTCTAAAGTTTCTACATTTGAATAAGCAAATAAGGGGAGGAACCAAACACTTAGCAAAAGCTCAATGGAAACAGAAAGAAAAAGGAGCTCTGCAAAACAAGTAACAGGTAAAGGCTCTTAAGAGCACAACCTAAAATGTTGCAGGTGTTATGAATTTAAAGAATAAAAAAAAATGTTCTGTCTAATCTTGTTATAACCAGGATTAATAAATCTGCTAAGAGGGTGGATAAAATAAACAGACCCTTTAGAGACATAACCATATGTAGCACAGATGGCAGTAACATGAGCTTTTGGACAGTTGATAATAAATATCTTATTCAAAATCTTTAAAAAAAAGTTGCAAGTTATTTCAGGAAGGTATAGATACCAAGTACATACAAACCAAGCCACAGTCATAAAAAAGGCAGGTTTTATTTCTTTGTTCCCCAATTCATGTGTCAAATGAAACTCTAAACTTTGTTTGCCTTTACAATTCTGTAAAACCTCTACCACTGTAAATATTTATCTATATATATCTATATCTACATATATATACATATATAGGGTACTGACCAAAAGTTTGGACACACCTTCTCATTCAAAGAGTTTTCTTTATTTTCACGACTATGAACATTGTAGATTCACAGTGAAGGCATCAAAACTATGAATTAACGCATGTGGTGTACGTTTTCCTTCCATGTATATTCCTTTTTCTCACATTGTCTGACTTTAAATCTGACAATTTTTTGTCATTTTAGGTCTGTTAAGATTACCAAAATGATATATTTGGTAAACATCAGAATAATATCCTTGATATTTGATAGAACTGTCTTTTAAACTTTGCTGTACAGTAAGTTTCAGCTAAATCTTCTGACATAATGGGAGTACCTCAGTCATGCATTTACTAAAAATACTTTTGTAGCTCTCTTCTCTTTAGGATATAGATCCTGGCTTTGCAACAGAAAATCCAAAGCAGGGCCTTGGTTGTCCAGAGAGCCTTTGGGACTTATTTTGTTGAACAAATGGTCATTTCAAGTTTAGTTCAACATTTAAAACAAAGCTTTTTTAGGCCAACAAGTTAAATTTAGGCTAGGAGAAGTCCTGAAAATGTTTTCTTTTGGAAACATCAGATTAAGATAAATTATTTTTCATGATAATAATTCCAAGACCGCTATTTTGAGATTATGTTTTCTGTGTATTTGCTATTAATATGTTGAAGGATTTCAAAAACAGGATAAAAACGCAACCGTATAATTTCAAACAAATTATATTTTGTATTGCTAGGTATGCCCTTTAATTTAAAGGAGAACATTAAAAAAATTAAATACAAATCCTATTACATGCCATCAGTGTTAATGAGATTAAAATGTGCATGCAGAGAGAAGGTGATAATGGCAAAGGATGAATTTACAGGGACATTCGTGAATTTGGTAAACCGATTGTGATCCTTATTCTCTTAAATAAATTCCTTTGAATCGAACATTTAGCATGATGGAACAGTGTTGCTTTCATAGAAACTAAAACGATGGTATGCAGACTTAAGTATGAAAGGAATCTTAATAAGCTCTTGAACACTCCTAACCAAACATTTCTTTAGTATCTGCTCACCTATTTTATGTATGTGAATGAGTAAAACTACAACTAACATGAGTCATTGAAGAGGGACCAATGAATTTCTTTGGAGCTCCTGTGACACATATGACTGACGCCTTCCTCATTCAATCAGCACAGGACAGCAAAGATTCACTTCCTGGTTTCTACAACATTATATAGTTAATAAAAAAAAAAATCAGGGCAGCACAACCTGATATCAAAGTACAGAGTTCAAAAATACTAGATACAAATCAGATTAAGAACAGTTTCAATGTAATGCAATCTGTTATAGAAACATGTATTCATCAAGCTTAATCAAGCGTGAGTGTTTTTGCTTTTATGAAACTAAAAGCACATTCCAGTTCTCAAGACTTTGCAAGAAAAAAAAATGTAGATTTTTGTCTTTAATTGAGGAAAATTCCTCACAAAAAATGGAAAAATCCTATTTTTTTTTATGTATTTCTCAATACTTAATAAAAAAAGACATTTAGCAAGTCTATCTTCTGTACAAAGCTAAAGTACCTGAGTCACGTATTCAGTCCTGGTTACACACATTCACTTTTTCAGCTCTATCCAGAAATATTCTTTGGGATTAAGATTGGAGCTTTGAAACAACTTCCCAAAACGTGGCTGTTGTTATCATTTAGCCACTTAATAGCTAATTTGATGGCATAAAGGGGTGTTTATCATTAATAGGGTTTCAATGCTTTTCCTCAAAATGTCACCTTGTCTTTCTAGTTGCACCATTCCCTGCTCATATTGCAAACCTTGCAATACCGTTAAGTGATTTAGTCTGGTATCTCTTTTTTCTCTTCACATAAAACATTAGCCATTATGAAAAAAAAAAAACAAGTTTGATTTCCATCAGGTGACAGAAAATATGTCAAATAGGCAGTTAAACAATTCAGTTAGTAGAGCAGTTTATCTCACTTTTCTTCCATTTAAGGGAATCTCCATCACAAATCATAGGGAAAGACATAATAGTGTTGGTTAAAACAAACAAATCTTCTAAAATTCTTGTAAAAAAAAAATAAAATATGTAAGTTGATTAATGATCGGTTTTAATATATTTTCTGTCAGGCACAAAGTTTTCAAAGTTGGACTGGCAGGATTTTTACCTTACCAAGAACATTTACAGCTTTCACAAGCATGTGGTGATTATACGCATGAGGAAAATATTAAAAAAGACGAAGATATTATGATTTACAAACCATGTATAGTTTAACAACTAAGATTTTTTTGTTCATGTCAGTAAGAAGAGTCTATGCAATAAAAGTCCTTAAAGGTATGTTTCCAGGATTTTTAAAAGACCTCTCAGTCTAGGGAGCCTTTGCATCTTTTTAGAATACTGTCAATGCAGTGATCCAAAAACTTTTTGTGAAAATCATTCTATTTATTTGTTTTTAATATGCTATTATTTCATAAAAACTAAGAAAAAAAACCCTCTAATTTAAAAAAACTGATATATTTGCTTGTTTTAGTCACATTTAGTAGGGAGTGGTGGCCTATTGGTTAGGGCATAGAGCTTGGAATTCTGAGGTTCTGATGTTGAGCCCCACTCCCACAGACTGACCCTTTGGGTCCCTGAGCAAGACCCTTAACCCCACACTGCTCCCCAGGCTCCGCACAATGGCAGCCTTCTGCTCCCCAAGGGGATGGTTTAAATGCGAAATGACAATAAAAGCTGTGGGGGAAAAATCTGTGTGTTTTCACAGTTTCTAACCTTATTTCACAACATATAATAATGCTATTTATTTTTTTGTATTTATTTTTTTTAGGTAATGTTGTATTGTCTTGAATTTAATCTAACAAGGCCCACTTAATAAATATAATTGACTGTCCATGCTTGTTATAGCCAATGGAAGTTTAAATGATCCATCCATTAGACTGTTGACAGCAACTTGATAAAATAAGGATACCTTATACTTTTGGTAAACAGTCTTATAATGTCTTATTATAAAGTCTTATTATAATGCTCTGATTCTAATTCTGATGAATCTCATGTTTAAAAATAGCATCGCCTTGGTTTTCCGATTGGAAATAAAATGAAAGTATGGAGACTTAAATATGAGAAGAATTTTAGGAGTGGTTGTTGTTAAAAGGTTACCAGGTAGGTTTCTGGCTGTGGTTTCATTTCTCCTACCTACAATTTTCCTTAGAATATGGTGATCAGGATTAGGTATGAGTATGAGATAAACTTTTTAGACTTCCAAAAAGCATTTGATTCGGTGGAACATAATTTTATTTTTAAAACGCTGAGACACTTTTGATTTGGTAATATTTTTCTTAATATGATTACTATGTTAAACACCAATATTAACAGCTGTGTGTCTTTGGCACAGGGCACATGTCCCAGATTCAATGTAGAAAGAGGAATCAGACATGGTTGTAGTATCTCGCCTCTCTTATTTATTATAGTTACAGAATTACTTGCCATAGTAATCAAAAACTCTAATATTAAATGTTTGAAAATAAATAACCAAGAAATAATAATTATTCGATTTGCAGATGATACAACACTCTTCTTAAAAAATAAAGAACAAATTCCTCTAGCTCTAAAGGAAGTAGAGTTGTTTTCACAAGCTTCAGGGCTGCAGCTTAATATAAATAAGTGTGAAATTAAGAGTATTAGTAACTATTGTGATTCTTCAATTTCCAATATTCCAGTTAAAACTGAAATTAAGTACTTAGTAATGTGGATTAATAAATGTAAAGCTACCAGTGTAAGAAAAATTTAAAAGAAAACATTGATAAATGTGGCAAAACCTTGAATAATTGGCTTCAGAGAGACCTGATGTTGTTTGGCAGAACATTATTAACAAAAACTGAATCCTTATCCAGGTTGACGTTTCCTGCTTATTCCTTAGCCGTCCCTCCAAATCTCATAAAACAGATTAACAGAATAAATTTCTATTTTATCTGGAAAAACAAACACCATTACATTAGAAAAAGTGATTTGCTAAACAATTACGAAGAAGGTGGCATTAAAGCAATTGATTTTTAAATTATGAATGGTACTTTAAAAATAAGATGGCTTCAGTCCTGGTGATCTCATTTGGTTTATTATACCGTTGTTTTTGTTTCAAAGTGTGGGTGGTATTGAGTTTCTTCTAAAACGGGATTTCGTATTATCTAAACTCCCCCTACAACTCTCACATTTCCATCAGCAGGTTTTGTTACAGTGGAAGTTCATTTTCAAGCACAACTTCAGCCCTCATAATGTCCCACTGTGGAACAACAGAGCCATTCTATGTGGTAGAAGATCTATATTTATAAAGCATTGGTGGAATAAACAAATCTGGTCAATTTCTCACTTAATGGATGGAAATGGTGATATTTTAAGTTTGGAGGATTTTAACAGGGTTCATGGAACTGATTGTTCATTAACAAGTTACAATAAAATTTTACGTTGTATACCTAATGTTCTTCTTATGTTAGTTAAAAACAGTATATCTCATTTCTCTATTCCAAGACTCCATAAGCTTCAAATTGAGCATTCAGACATTAGAGACAATAAATGCACTAATAGGTTCTTGAATCAATATTCTATACATAATATGTACCCTAGTTGAACAAAACGTACACTTCTCTTACAACATTTTAAGAAATCTATGATAACCAAAATTAAGACAAATTATTTGAAATTCACAATTCCTCCTAAATATAAAGAATTACTATTTAAAATAATAAATGACAAATATCCTTCAAATGGGTACTTAAGAGAGAGATTTAAATTCAATGTTGGTAATTGTGGTTTCTGTACAACTCAATTGGAAACTACAATTCATTTGTTTTATGAATGTAAAGAAGTAAGAATCCCATGGGATCAACTTCAAATCTTTTTATCTTCTAGATGTATAAATGTGGACTTTAATTCCTTACAAATAATTCAGTTTGGTTTATATATCAATGAAAAAAAATCTGGAATTCTTAGTTAATGCTTTGATGATTATAACCAAATATTATATCCATAAATGTTGTTATGCAAAATGCTCCCTCTCATTGTTTACATATACATTTGCAATAGCATACTTTAATTGTAATATGCAATTACCTTCCACTGCTGTTTAATTTAGATAGTTTCTGTACAAACTTTATTTATTCATTTAATAGTAAAACCCATCTGTATATATGCTATTGTACATAACTGTGAAAACCCTTTTTATAGTAATATCCACCTGTATATTATATTCTGTAATTATCCAGCTGTAAATTTAGTTCATAACACTAGTTATCTATATATCATATTCATCTATTAGTAAGATTCTGTTTATAATGGTATTCACCTCTATACTTATTCAGTACAAACCCATGTCCTGTACTTACAGTATAGAACCATTATTTATCCTGCTGCTATTGCACTTCTGGTTAGACCTAAACTGCCTTTCGTTGCCTCGTACTTGTACCTGTGTAATGACAATAAATTTGCATCTAATCTAATCTAATCTCTCATTATCTGCTCTCAAAAACTAACTTTACCGATGTCTGAAAAAGATGCAGATCCTTATATTAATTAAATTGTCTGATTTAATGGAAGAATTTCAGTTAGTCCCCTTTTCTTGATAATTTAATGTTGTTGTTTTTTTTCTTTCCTTGTTCTAACCTTCCATTTCTATTGCAGTTAATAGGAGTTGTGAGCTTATTCTTTTCTTGTAATGTTAATTATTGACGTATTGTTTGACATTGTCATTGATATTCTTTATTTTCAATTTACAAAAAAAGGATGAGATAAACTGAATTAGTTCCAGCGATTCCTACGCAGGAAGTCTCCTTATCCAATCAGCACCAGGCTCTCTCCTTATCCAATCAGCACAGAGAAGCCCCTGCTCACTTCCTGGTTTCTACATCCTAATTTGGTTACGATGGGCGGGCCTTAGCTAACTGGTGTTAAAAAATGGTGGAAAAGATCGTCAGAAGGCCACTGTAGACGGGCGGGATACAAACAATTTTATCTCTGGTAAGTAAACATGACGGGCCTTTGTGGTTTATTATCTCTACTCTGAAGGGTTTCAGGACCTTTGTGCTGGAGCTAAAGCCGACAGGGGGCTGATAGCGGCACGAGGCGTTGGTCATATTAAGCAGCTGGAGATCAGGAAATGAGAGCTGGAGAACAAACGCATCCAGAGGTTTACATTACAACGGCTACCTGAGGCTGTTTGGAGATGTTTCGAAGAAGGTCATAACCTGCTCGCACTTTTCTTGTTTTTCTTGTAGTACTAGAGATGAAGACAGACCTACTGTTGTTAGTGAGTTATTTTTTCCAGCAGAACTACACTGAGAGGGATGATTAATGTCTCAGCAATGACATCCAATGCAACTCAAGTAGTTCTTCCAGACTGCTTACTATTTCATCGGTATAAAAAGATTATTAGATTGCTTAAAAAAAAAAAAAAGACTACTATTTATAGGGATGCCTGGTAAGGTATTAGCAGGTATGTTTCCAAAATTAAGTTAGTTAAATTGTTTTGACCTTAAAAAGCAACTAAGGGACAAATGAAGCAAGTGATTACATTTTTGTATAGCTTAAATTTTAGGATAATGTATCTCTAATTTCTTAAAAAACATATTTGACAAATACTCTGCTGCTTACGCAGGTAAAAATAATGTAAATATAAATAACACTATCAAAAAGTAAATGTTTACTACTGTAGAATATTAAATTAATAAAGCATTGACGGATAATATTCTGTCTTGAAGCAAAAAGGTTGTTTTTCATCATAAAGACAATTAATACAAAATATTAAATGGATATGAAAACGTTTATCATAATATTCATAATATCTTTTTGGGATTTTGAGAAACTAGAAGTGGAATACAGCTTTTATTGTTCCATACTGGCATGAAATTATAAAAGCAAATTCTATACTTCTTATTTGGAAGTATTAAAATGTATATAGGAAGCATGGACTATTAGAAAAATCTGTGAACTCCTAATGGGGAAGTTGGTTTACGTTTAAAATTCCCATATTGCATCTTATTTTGTTTCCATAATCCTTAAGAAGTTGTCTCAGTTTTCAGAAAACAGTAAAAAAGACCTTAAATGACATGCAGCACTGAGAATTTACTTATTGATTTGGTAAAACATTGTATAATTTATACTTTTTTTTCTTCTTCAATTTATACCCCTTCCAGAGTAATTCAGCCTTGCAGTTATGGCCAGTGCTGAACAAATCAAAAAAACCACAGTCAAAGTGCTGTGCTGTGTGGAGAAGGTGTCCTCCTTTGCTTCCTCCATCGACCCCATGTTTGGAGTCGTCTCCTCTCTGGTTGGTGTGGCCAGAAAGGGCCTGATGAAAGAGGAGAGCCATGCCCTGGACAAGGATTTCAAAGAAATCCACGCCCAACTAGAGACCATCTCCGAGAAGAACAAGCAATGTCTCAAGAAGATCCGCACTGATGAGGTGAACGAAACCTATGGCAAGTACGAGGAGTACATCAAGCACCAGTACGATGCCTTCAACGAAATGGTGGCACGAGTGAAGAAAGATCCGGACAACAGTCAGAAGTACATGGAGAACTTTGAAAAGATTTATGAGAGGGACAAGTCAGATATGAGTCTAGATGTGTTCTACCGCGGTGTGTTGGGGACAAAAACATTGTTTGGAAGACCTCTGCTGGATGTGTACTTGGACAGCTGTGAAGGAGACCATCAGATCATGGAGCGCTGCTGCTCTCATATCGCACACCTCTTCCACATTGGCCTCATCTCGCTGATGGGCTACTATGCTGTTACTGAGGATGATGAAGACGAAGTGCGTGACAAGTGGACCGTGAGGGTGCAAGAAATCCAGGAGAAGATGGAGGATGTCCTCAGTCGGTGTAAAAAATAAGTCATCTCTAACAAACTCTTAAGATAGAAAGGATGTTTTTGGAGTCAAAGAGGGGAGTCTGTAATCTCAGTGGGAAAAAATATAAATCATGTAATATTAAAAAAAAAAATCTATACTCATAAATATAAAAACCAAAGCCATATTAGATGTGTACACATGTGTAGTTAGGGTATTGACTGCATTTTTATCATGTAAACAACCAATATAACTGTATGCTGCTGTGTCACGTTTCAATAAATGCTGAAGTTTTATAAATTCTGTCTGATTTAATGAATAAGGTACGATATGAGTGGTTCTGTATTTTCAACTTTTTTCCCACCATAACATTTGTACATCACACACAGGAGACTGAAAATAGCCGTTAGTCTGTATAAGCTATCTGAAAAACTTAATCCAAAAATGATCTGCAGAATGCACACCCTAAAACCACTCTTCCTTTTTTTAACAAAGAGCTGATACAACTTAAAGGCATTGGTCCATATGTTGTATAAAAACAACTTTTCCTGAGGAGTGACTCCTAATCCATCTATTGAATATAGCTAAATAAAAACTGGTTTCAGAATACGGGAGGAACCAAAACATGACTCATGCTCTCGATATTTTTTTTTGTTGATGAACATGTGATGGTAGGCTAGAAGAATGCAGCAATACAAGGATACTGTCATGAGTTAATGTAAGGTCCAACTTCTTTTTTAAGAGTTAATCTTTTTATGTGGGTGTGTACGTCATAGCTGACATCTAAAATGTTCTTAGGTATGTGAGGTTTTAAGATGTTGAAATAAGCTGGACCTGTAGGACAATCCCATATAGAATAAAAACAAGCTTTCACAGTGTTCCTGGACATATAATAATATAATGAATAAGAATAATATTTTAAAACTAAAAATATAGCTTTTATTAATTTAGATGTTTAAATAATATTTATTGATTAGTGTTCTCCAAATGCTTGCCTTTCTACTATGCATAGACTAACATTGAGAGTGTAATAAGCTGGTATTAGTTGACCATATAGCTAGACTATCTGCACAGGTAACCGTTCAGCAGGCAGTTGCCTAAATTATGATAAACATGGTCAATAATTATAAAATATAAGTACTTATTGAATAAAAGTAGACAGTATTTCTTGATAATATACCCTTATTTTACCATTTCATAATCATATTATGTGCTTTTATTTATTAAAATGTTATTTCGTATTTTTATTTAATTATGAATCTTTCTGGCTTCCATGAGTAGTTACTGTTGAAAATGATCCCTTTCCAGCAAGAGAAAATTAGCTAAAATAAACATTAATGTTCACCAAGTGTCCTTAACATAGCAAATGTTCTGTACAAAAATCATGGCAGATAAAGAAAATAAAAAAATAAGATAGTTGCCATAATTCTCTACTTAGGATTAATTTCATTCTTTAAATTATTTTTAACACCTCAGGAGCTACCCCACTGCGAGGTGCCCCCAGGGACATAAATCAGAATTGACTTCCATATACACATATTAAATTAAAGTCTTCCATATAATATACTGAAAAACGTGCATAAACACTAGTGAAAAGCTCTCCCATAAACTAGTGAAAAAATGTATATCTTAGATCTTATATAATCAATCAAAAGCTCTCATCCAGAGTAGTGAGAACTTTTCATATAAACTGGTGAAAAGCTTTACCTTTCATACATACTACTAAAAAGCTTCCATATACACTACTGAAAAGCTTTCATACATACTATTGGAGTTTAATTTAATATGTGCATATGGAAGTTACTGATTTATGGCCCTGGGGGCAAGTCATACCCCCCCTAACACGCACATTTACAGCTTTGTTTTTATGACATATGGGGACATTTCAGTGATTTGCATTCATATTATATGGCCTAACCCAGACCCTTACCCTAATCCAACATGTAGCCTACCTAACATCTGTTAGCATTAACAACATATACCTGTTAACATTACCAGCATATACCTAACCTAAACTAAATTCACACCTTAGTCCTAAACCTAACCCCAACTCAAAGAACAGAACTTTACCATATGGGGACCAGTTGAATGTCCCTGTATGTACATGTAAGTCCCCGCATGTAAGATATTTTACAAAATACTCCCGCCACATTGTAGGTTAAAAACAAGACCACACACACAGGCAAAAAATAGCTAGGTTTGCACAGTTACTAGACAACCATCAAACGTTTAGGGTAAACAGCAGGCACAAAAAACAGGAAGTAAACCAGTTTATTTTGTAAGTTTCTGTAAGTGTGTGCACACTATTTTTAAGTGGGAACACTCTTTATGTTTTTAACATCAAAAGGAAATTAAAAGCCTTTCTTATTACATTGGAATTCAATTTAAACACACGAACATCTGAATAACACATTTTTCTGTAAAGAATTGTCCTAAATTGGACTGTGTGCAGCAATGATCTAATGTGATGAACACATATACAGTAGGCTCTTGATACTGTTTTAGTTAATTTTCTCAAGGCTTATCTTGAGATTCATCCAGTACATCGTTTCTTTTATTCTTTTCTTTTGAATGACAGCAGCAGTTGCTCTTCACTTTTCACTGCAGTGAACAGTTTTTTCCAGCAGTATGAAGCATAGAGAAATATATGCCTGTTTCTTCACATTTTAGTGCTGTACATCGCTAAATAGCTAACCAAATCAGTGCTCCATGGCTTTTCCGTTGCATGCAAAATACATTTACTTACTTGGACATATTTCCAGTAAGGAAAATCATTCAAATCATTGCATAAGAAATACTCTTTACTAGGACAAGACTGCATTTCAAGACTCCAGTTAGAAAAGGCAAATTTCATGCTTCTAAATATTTCATTATGATTACTTTCAATAAATAATTATACTTTTAAAAGAAAAGACTGAGCATTTTTGAAGTATAGTATTTTTGTATATATATATATATATATATATATATATATATATATATATATATATATATATATATATATATATATATATATATATATATATATATATATATACACTCACCGGCCACTTTATTAGGTACACCTGTCCAACTGCTCGTTAACACTTAATTTCTAAGCAGCCAATCACATGGCGGCAACTCAGTGCATTTAGGCATGTAGACATGGTCAAGACAATCTCCTGCAGTTCAAAGCGAGCATCAGTATGGGGGAGAAAGGTGATTTGAGTGACTTTGAACGTGGCATGATTGTTGGTGCCAGAAGGGCTGGTCTGAGTATTTCAGAAACTGCTGATCTACTGGGATTTTCACGCACAACCATCTCTAGGGTTTACAGAGAATGGTCCGAAAAAGAAAAAACATCCAGTGAGCGGCAGTTCTGTGGGCGGAAATGCCTTGTTGATGCCAGAGGTCAGAGGAGAATGGCCAGACTGGTTGGAACTGATAGAAGGGCAACAGTGACTCAAATAACCACCCGTTACAACCAAGGTGGGCAGAAGAACATCTCTGAACGCACAGTACGTGGAACTTTGAGGCAGATGGGCTACAGCAGCAGAAGACCACACCGGGTGCCACTCCTTTCAGCTAAGAACAGGAAACTGAGGCTACAATTTGCACAAGCTCATGGAAATTGGACAATAGAAGATTGGAAAAACGTTGCCTGGTCTGATGAGTCTCGATTTCTGCTGCGACATTCGGGTGGTAGGGTCAGAATCTGGCGTCTACAACATGAAAGCATGGATCCATCCTGCCTTGTATCAACGGTTCAGGCTGGTGGTGGTGGTGTCATGGTGTGGGGAATATTTTCTTGGCACTCTTTGGGCCCCTTGGTACCAATTGAGCATCGTTGCAACGCCACAGCCTACCTGAGTGTTGTTGCTGACCATGTCCATCCCTTTATGACCACAATGTACCCAACTTCTGATGGCTACTTTCAGCAGGATAATGCGCCGTGTCATAAAGCTGGAATCATCTCAGACTGGTTTCTTGAACATGACAATGAGTTCACTGTACTCAAATGGCCTCCACAGTCACCAGATCTCAATCCAATAGAGCATCTTTGGGATGTGGTGGAACGGGAGATTCGCATCATGGATGTGCAGTAGAGACTGACATTTTTTCGGGAATCCCACGGGTCACGGGATTCCCGTGGGATTCCCGTGGGATGGGAGTCAGTATTAGTAACGATCACGGGATTGGGACGGTACAGGATTAAACATTAACGGGAGCAGACGGGAGCGGGAGCAAACCAATAGTAACTTCCGCTCTGAGTTTTTCACCCGTGCTCTAAAACAACAAGAATGGGAGTGGTGCAGGAGCGGGAGTCATTGTGAATGGGAGCGGGATGGGAGTGGGAGTAATTTCACCAGGAGTGGGACGGGACAGGATTTAGATTTCTACTCTGGCCCGGGATCGGGACGGGACACCATTTTTTTCTGTGGGAGTGGGACAGGACAGGAGTGAAAATCCACTCCCGTGTCAGTCTCTAATGTGCAGCCGACAAATCTGCGGCAACTGTGTGATGCCATCATGTCAATATGGACCAAACTCCCTGAGGAATGCTTCCAGCACCTTGTTGAATCTATGCCACGAAGAATTGAGGCAATTCTGAAGGCAAAAGGGGGTCCAACCCGTTACTAGCATGGGGTACCTAATAAAGTGGCCGGTGAGTGTATAAATACTTATATATAAATAAATAAATTTGAAAGTGCCATCTGGTGGAGGAATAAAGTATTGCAGATACGACTCTGACTACATATCGGTTTCACCTGTTTCACGTCATGTGTATTTTTTTTTTTTTTCTAATTTTGACTTTAAATAAATTATAATGCATACAGAAGCAAACGCCAACAGTGGGGGGGGTGGAGAATATATGAAATCCCACATCAGATCTCTTCTCAGCAATTTGATCTGTTATGAATTAGTGATGCATGCATTTCTACCTTTCTAATACGGTGCCTGGAGTTCAAATTCAATGGATTAGAAAAATGTGGGCAGGGCCCTGCTTAATTTGAGAAAACCGCGCTTTAGACAGCGCATTAAATGTCACAAAGTACCGAAAATAACTACGTTTTCTCAGGACATTGAACGCCGTCGAATATAGTAAGAGGCGTTGAATGACCAGAAAGAGCATCGTTTTTTCGTGATGTTCGAGAGCTCTTAAAGGTGCATTATTTTTACCATTTCATGGCCATATTATATACGTGCTCGTTATTAATTAAAGCATAATTTCATAATTTTGTTTTTTAATTATGTAATTATTAATATTTCGTGCTTCCATAGTTTTGAGGTACAAAATAAAAAAATAAATAAATAAAGGCCATTTGTGGCTCATTCTGTTGCACCGTCTCCACCTTACCACCAGAGGTCTCCATTGAGCAACTGTTACGCCTCCTCAATGAAACGTAACGTGATTCCTCTGTTTGTGTCTGCAACCCTGCCCTGACTAAAACAGGCCTACCACTGCTTGAAGCTCCCCAAAAACTCCTCTTTCTCCGGTTGGTAACCTGGAGCAGCTTCCTGGCCCTTGACCCGTTGCCAAAACATTTAAAAGGCGCCGGAGAGCTAAGAAGGGAAGCGGAATCCGTTTTGGGAGCAGCCTCGGTGGATTCGGTAAGTTTCAGCTGATTATAGAGCGGAAAACCGGGGAAGAAGAGGGTACCGCTCCTGCCTAAAGGAAAGCTCATGGGCTTCTTTTTATATTATGATAATATATATATATATATATAAACACTTTCCATCTGGGAGTGCAGTATATGTTCACGAATAAAATACAGGTATTGAACCTTTTATGTAAAAAGAAGTGTTTAAAGTTAACAGTCTGGTTTCCGGGGCGTGACCTTTCTTTGAACTCAAGTCGTTTCATAGCAGTTGGTGATGTGGTTTCTTATTTTGCTGTCTCCTGCGTGTTAATGCATCATTAAACATTTAAAGCCTGAAAAGTATACAGGGAAAATGGGTTTAAGATATGCAAGTGGTAGATTTAAGCGAATTATCGACAAGACCAAATTTAAATTGAGGCTAAAAACCTAATCAATGTCTTGTTTACTACATTTAACTCCATCTGATTCATGAATTTACTTTGAATCTATTTTAATGTAAAATTGTGAGGCCATAGCTCAAGCCGTTTCATTCTTACATGTTTATTTATCAAGAAGAAAAAAAAAACTGCAAAACTTCTTGCAAGGTCCCCTCACATATAATGGTTCTTATGATTTCCTGAAAGTTCATCAAAGAGAAAAGTTCCTCTTTATTAATTTTGGAACCAAATTTATATGTCTATTTAATAAACCTTTACAATTTTCAAACACACACACACACACACACATATATATATATATATATATATATATATATACATATATATATATATATATATATATATATATATATATATATATACTTCAACATATCTGGTTTCAGTTTTGATGTGACAGAGCAAGTAGTGCTGCATTAAAAGCAATGGCGTAACTATCGAAAGGCAGAGACTGCAGTTGCTTAGGGGCCCCATTACTGACACCTGGTTGGGCCCCTACACAATTGTGGACTAGGACATCTCTTTACAGATGCAATGGTGCGAAAAATTCATGTTAAACCCACCTGATACTAGTTTGGCTGACCGGACCTTATTTATACCGCAACACATGGCAGATTTCAACATGATGGTGAGCCATTTAAACACAACACCAATAGCAAAGCAGACAGTGGTACTTTTAATTTATATGTTCATAACTGTGTATAATTCATTAGACGGTTAGTAAAAAAATACACTCATATCATGTGTTTTAAACTGCAATAAAGATCTTAAAAGAACGATGTATTTGAGTATTTAATTTTTTACAATAGGACTTGGAATTATGGGTAATCCAGAGCGTAGATTCAAATCATAACCGTTACGTACAACGTGTTAGCGACGATGGATACCAAAAAGAGGTACATAAGCGGATTCCAGAAAAGAAAAAGCAAAAGGGTGTTGTACTTCCTATGGGGCCCACCCAGATAATATTGCTTACAGGCCTATTGTTGTGTCGTTACGCCATTGATTAAAAGGCTGGTTGCACTTTATTTAACTAGCTGTTTTATTGTATAAAGGGCTAAGCAGGCAATGGGAAATAACTGGTCCTTAACAGGGCAACACAGAGACATGAAGGACGAACAAATATTCATGCAAACACCCTGACATACAGGTTATATAAATAATCCAAGCATTCATAATTTTGGAAAAAGCTGAACCACTTATAGAGAACCCTGACTAGGATTCAATCCCAATGACATGACACAACACATAGGCACTTTATTTATTTCTTTATTTATAGTATTATTTAGGGCTGCAACTAACTACTATTTTGCAAATCGATTAATCTGTTGATTGTTTACTTGATTAATCGATTAATAATTGGATAGCAAAAGATTACTTCAAGTTTTTTTTAACAAAATTAAACTAAAACCTTTCCATTTGAAGTGTTCTGGATAGAACATATTGCCAGAAAAAATGGTTTTATCATCTTAAATTAACATTTTGGTGTAGTTACTGCTCTAATTGGGTTGCTCTGGAGTCTCTATTCTCCAGTTCACGATTAATCAATTGATTACTAAATAAGGTCACAGTTATTTCAATAATCGATTAATCATGATTAATCCGATTCCTTGTTTCAGCCTTACTTTTATTATATGGAGAATACAAGAAACAATGTGAATCAAGCAAAGCAAACCTGTGTTGATCTTCACATGTCAGAAAATAGCTATAAAATTAAAAAAATTATATTAACGTCATATTGACTGTGTCAGCAATAATCATGTAGTAAATCATGTAAAAGAAGCAACCCCTCTAAAACTCATTGCTGGGAAATTGCAGCAAAGAGCAGCAACTAAGATGGCAGGAGTCTAAACCATTTCTTTTTTACTTTCATACAAACTTTAGGAATAATATTGTTGTTTCTGAGTGCAAATAAGAGTCATATTAACTGTTAGAGCCTCATTTTAGTTACTCACATCTTTAAATTCTGTACTAGTCAGTTTAGTATAGGTAAACCTGCTTTAAAAAAGCGAATATTTTTCTCTATTTTAACCTGATAAAGATTGTTTTCTTCCATGTGATGTTAAAAACAAGAGAAAAAAAATAAAAAAATAAATAAAAGTAACTGTGGGCGAATCTTGCATTCAGATAATAAGAAAAGTGGAAATGTTATGAAATGTAATAGAAAAATATAGTCTTTCAGTAAACCAAATATTCATTGGGGTATTTGCATTCGTTCAAAAATAATTCTTAAGAACATAGAAACCATATTTTGGTCAGAGTTACGATCAAATATGTTTATTACTTGATATAAATGTATATAGGGTAATTTCAGCATCTACTTGTGGTAAGAATGTCTACATCTGTCATGTAAATATTGTCACAACATCATTAGTTGACAAAAAGTGGGAAATATAGTAATTGGTACTTCCAATTTTGTGTTTGGAATTTGCATAAAGGAACATTTCCTGTCCTAAATAAGTTCCCTGCACAGTTTTGATGCTTTCTCTTCTTTCAGACATGCCTCTCCACAGTATTTGGCCTCCATGTTGGACGTTAACCTGCGCCTAAGAGAAAACGGGGCACAATGGGCAACGACGACGGCTCTGAAGAAGTGTATGTTGCCGTCATTCGCCCAAAGAATCAAGTCAGCCTGACTTCTAAGGAGTACAGGGCTAAAGCTTATGAGGTATGCAGAGAACTTGAACAATACTATTCTTTTATTAAAAGATAAATTAGATGCTGCTTGACAGATAATTACATATCTGTAGGGTTTGTTTAATGAGAGCAGCCTTATTCAGTGCAACATTTTTAATTGTTATTTTTTATTTTTTTGGCTCCTGTGAAGATCCTGTTGAAAGAAGTGCCTTTGGAGGGGAAGGAGAAGAAGCGAAAGAAAGTCCTTCTGGTGACAAAGATTAAGCCAGGAGACAAATCTAAATCCATATTGGATTATGTTGATGAAACCATAAAACCAATTTGTAATAACCAAAGCTTCATAGGTGAGATTCAGACAGGTTTGCACCAAACACGTGGTTTGATGCAACCCAAGATCACCTCAGTTGTGTTTTGCTTTGCAGGAAAGCGTGTGGTGCATATGAAGAAATTTAGTCTTGAAGCTGACAATGAAGGGAAAGAAGCCTCTCTTTTTGTGGTGCCAGTCAGTGTTAGAGGTGAGCCTGAAATGTTTTTTCCTTTGCTGTCTTAGTTACATCCCCAATGTTCTGTGTAATCACCCAGAGTGTAAAAGCCCAGCACAACCTTTTAATTGCAATTGAAAAGCTATCTGTAAGTTTGCTCTGCTTACACGGAAAAGGCGAGCAAGAATGAACAAAGCTCTGACAGATACAGGATAGTTTTACAGGTGACATAGTGAAGCACAGTGTTTTTGGAAGCATTTTGCTTGATCATTACACCTTAAAGCAAGGACTGCAGGCTAGATTGATTTCTACATCAAGACAGTAAAGCTATTTCAAGGGGCAGGGAACAAATCATTATACCCCAAGCATTTCCAAAGACAGCGGAGTCCTTTGAATGTAGAAGCTCTTCCTGAGGCCCTTTGCAGTTGCAAAAATGGGTGAGTGAATATAGTTATTTTACGAGGTGAAAATCCATAAAGCGTTTTTATAAAAAGGCAGCACATTACCTTTAATAAAGTTTATTAGACTTAGACAGTACTTTGTTGATCCCTTGGGAAGACTCCCTCCGGAAATTAAGGTTACCAGCAGCTTACAGGGCAAAAAAGTATGTAGTTAAATTAAGTTAAAACTAAGCAACAAACAAGTATTAAATTAAATTAAATTAAAATTAAGCAAAATACATATTTCATATTACCACATGCATCATGATTAATATGGCAAAGCAATATTTTCCCAAGCTAAACATCAGTAAAATATGTAATTATGACATAAAAACAATGATTTGTTTGTCACCGTCATATAAACACTGACAGTTTCTGTTAATTACTGATGTTGGTTATTGTTATAACTCTTAAGTTCAATTTATTTTCATTGGAAAGTGTGGAAAAAAACTTCAGTTAAGTGTTGCAATATTTTAACCACAAAATGGGTGAGAAACTCTAGCCTTTATTAATCAGTTCAACTTTATTAGTCTCACACTGGAGAAATTCACCTCTGCATTTTGACCCATCCCCTTGGTCTGAAATATTTCTAGGATCCCTATTAGCTCCTCCCACTGACTAAAACAAGTAACGCTACCTTATTAACGTTTTAGAGATTATGAATCAAAACTAGGGTGATAAAGGCTGAAGTTTCTCATCAATGGAGCAGCAAACAAATTGCAAGTCAATTCCACCTTTTCGAGGGAAAATGTTGACCTTGGAGTAAAAGAAAACCAGGAAAAGTTGTCTTGTCTCGTTAAATTTGAAGTAGCCTAATAGAATTCAGGGTCTTTATAGAAGCAGCCCTAATCCTCCCAATGAATTTGAGGGGTGAATTTGGGCTTGTGCATGTGCTGTGCAGAGGCAATCAGAAAATAAAAACAGTGAGATATTCAAATGTATATTTAAATGCATCTATTTAAAAGGATCCACAATTAGTTGTAACAACACTTTATGTCGATGTAAATAGAACACGGTAAAAATACTGTAAACTGCTTAATTTTAATACATTTAAATAAGATATTGTCACACAGACCATGTTGTTTTTGTCCATTTAAATTCTCAGTCATGTCAACTAAAACAGACTTAAATTAGAAGGCAAGTTCACTATCACTTTTTTTATTTTTTTATTAAGAAGCTTTGGGTAATGCATGTCTGCACTGTGTTTTTCCCACTGACAATATTTAGTCATTTATTAGGTATCATTTGAATGCAATTCATGATATAAAATCCAGTGTTATTGTACAGAGAGAAGCTGCTGCTCCTGCAGGTTAGAGGCTTTTCAGTTAAGGATGATTGGTCAGTTGCTGACAAGTGTCCTGGATTAATTGAGAGGCGGTGTCATATCGGTTACAACTACTTTGGGTTATTTTTCTACCACATTTCCACATCTAGAGAGCCAGTTCTGCGCAGAGTGAATTTATATATTTCTGGAATGGATTTGATCAGATTCTTAAGATCTTAAAACCATTCCCTTGTAGCTTTTGATGCATAAATAGGCTTGTAGCTTCTAAGAGATTATATTTTTAGCTTTAACCATCTTCAGTTCCGACCAGCGTCCCTGTTCTAACCAAAGAAAAGCATCACCTCAACATGGTACATCCATCACCATGCAGATTTATGTTGTTTTATTCAAATTTTGTAATCACCTATAGGATTTATGGTTTTGGTCAGATACGAGATACACATGTCGTTATTACCTCTGGATGATGCTGTATTAGTTGCTGTTCCTGCTAATCAAGTCTATCTGCACAGATAACAGCAAATCCACCCACAACTCCGGGAGCCCCAGCTTTTACTGTTTCCAGGACATCATGCGTGTCTGCAGTGAAACCAGCCCTCACTTCTGCTCCATCACTTCCAAGATGCTCCTGGCTTTAGATAAGTGAGGATACCGCTGTGTCATCTACATTTTTAAGCTGGGATGTATTTCTGGGCACAGCTGTCTAGAGCCTTTCCTTCCTTACCTCCACAGATGGTTAGCAGAGCAGCACACAGTCCCTCACGCCATCCCCGCCCTGTTCAGGCCAGCTCCTGTCGAGCGAGTCAAGACCAATGTGAACAACCCCGCTTACAGCAGCGAGGGTAAGCTGAGTGACGAGGGTCTACACATGGGGTACACCGCTCTGGAGATCAAGAGTAAGATGATGTCCCTGGAGAAGGCAGAAATGTGCATCCTGAATCCTCTGTTTGGCTCAGATCTGCAGTACACTAACCGGGTTAGAGATCTCATCAAACCACAGTCTGTCAGTGATTTAAATATGTATGTACATATAAACAATTCCTGTCTTCTTCTAGGTCGATAAAGTTATTATTAACCCTTACTTTGGTCTTGGAGCACCAGACTATTCCAAGATCCAAATCCCTAAGAGGGATAAATGGCAGCATGGCCCAAACTGTGCAGCAGAAGACAAGTGAGGGTTTAGTTGTTACATTACAACATTCACCATCAAATTTATCTTTCCAAAGCAAAGCTGAATAGTTGTCCTCCCTATGTTTCACCTGCTCTTTTCATATTTATCCTTGTCCAGAGAGCACCAGTGGGTGGATGACTTTCCTCTCCACCGAAGCGCCTGTGAGGGAGACACAGACTTGCTTTCTAAGCTACTGGACAGCGGTTTCTCCGTCAAGCAGCTGGACAGTGATCACTGGTCTCCCATACATTACGCCTGCTGGTAGGTCAGGTTTTCCAGCGTCTAGCTTTGTTGTGTTTTAAGGTGAATCATGCTTACATTTTACATGTATTTGATTTATTTTAGGCATGGCAAAGTGGAAGCAACAAAAATATTGCTGGAGAAAGGCAACTGTAATCCAAACCTGCTGAATGGCCAGCTCAGCTCCCCTCTTCACTTTGCAGCCAGAGGAGGCCATGCTGAGATAGTGAAGCTCCTACTGCAGCACCCTGAGATCGATCGGGTATAAAACACAGCTATGGATCTGACTTTGGTTTCCTCTTCTTTTTGTTGACCAAAGTCATAAACTAAATTCATTCTCATGCTGATTTTTTTTTCTGACTTCAGCACATAGAGGACCAGCAGAAGAGATCCCCCCTGCAGGTGTGTGAGGAAAACAAACAGAATGAATGGGAGGAGACCATGAAACTTCTGCAGCAAGCTAACAGCAAACCAGTGAGTCACACTCTCTGCTTTTCTGTTTTAGATTTGTTATGAAGAATGTATAAGTTTTAAACCAACAGTCTGTTAAACGTCTTCCTCTTTTGCCCCAACATGTAATGTCATTTGATTAACTTTCACACAAAGTAGTCGATTGTAAGCTGCGTTTCCATCAGCTCTTTCCTATATGTATCTTGAATTATCGCATCAGAAAAGATTGATGGAAACAACAAAATTCGAACAAACTGTTCTTGGCTTTTACACTTAAAAGGTTGATGCGCAAACCAAGAGAAGGAAACATTATTTTTTTCGAATCAGCTCTGATGTAGCAAGCTTTTCCTCACAATGGATCAGCTGTTTCTGCTGTCATCTTTCCACATAGTCAAATTATTTGCGTAAACAATGCTGAACGTAGCCTCGCCATAACTGACATGGTAACATAAGAATAGCTTCGCTGATTGCAACACATACATTAATAGTTTCCTCCATTACTGATATGTGGGGAATACTAGATTTCAGCCTCTACTTCCTATTTGTTACGCAATATCGACGACCGCATAGAAGGCCTTTGCGGTATTTGGTTAATTCACTTCAAAATAAATGGAAACATTGCAAATTCTAATTTTTACTTTATTTTGAACTTTTAAAAGTGCGCTTACAATTCATATTTCAGTTTAATGGAAACACTGCTGTTTTTAGAAATAATGCATGGTTTAAAGTTTGTACAAATTGTTTTCTTCGTACATGCATTAACCTTCCTGTCTTTCAACACATTGTAGAAAAAGAGACAGAAATAGTTTCACAGTAACAATTTTGTTTGGAACAGAGTGAAGCAGTTGGTTTAAGTCAGTTGAATTATTGATTTCTTCACCTACTCTAGTTACTATGCATTGTAAGCCTGGCTAGCCAGACTGAATTACACGGAGAGTAATTCAGTCCTGAAAACTATCGTTGACTCTGCCCAAATTTGGCCAGACCAATCGCATCGCATGTGGAGAGACTTTGCAATGCGTAAAATCAGCGACAGAATTACCCGATAATGCTGCAGCGCTTTTCTCTTAGCATAGCAACAGACTCGCGACCACAATGGAGCAATGTTGCAATGAAAATTAAAAATGTTGTAGAGAGCACACCTTATGTCGTCAGATTCTTTTAGGAAAAACCATCAGAAATCTTTCACTGGAGAGTTTATTCGACCGCCTGACATGTTTCACGGATTAAAAAATTACAAAAACAGAGCACATCATATCCGAACTGCCCCGATTGATCCTAACCTGACCCTGTTAGTCCTACCTTTTAAAATCGAGGTGTATCAGACTAATTCGCAGTGCCTGGTTCAGTCTGGCTAGCCAGGCTAAAGCTCTGCGTAAGATTTTTAGAGCCTACTTGCCAACTCTGCTTTAACTTGTTTATAACATTAGCCCTGACCTTTTAGTTCTGTTCTTTTCCCTGTGGTGTTGTGGTTGAAACCTTCTTGTTTTGAATGTTATTAACTAGGAAACCTCTTAAGTCCCTCACAGAACAGCTGGATAAAAACTTAAATCATAATTTTCCTTTAAAATTCAGTTTTCAGGCACTTTGTTTTGTCTGCCATCAAAAATATGATGATTATATGCTTGTAGGGTCATAAATTGTGAAGACATTTACAGGGTTTCTATTGTTAGAAACCTGTTTCTAATGGAAAGGTAACGTTATTTGCCACTAGATGGTGCTGTGTCTTTGAGCACAGTTCTAGAAGTCAAGTTCTGCTTTGTTTTTGTGCTCCCCAAGTATGAGAAGGTGCGGATATACCGCATGGATGGCTCCTATCGCTCTGTGGAGCTGAAGCACGGCAACAACACCACTGTGCAGCAGATAATGGAGGGCATGCGGCTTTCCCAAGAGACCCAGCAGTACTTCACCATTTGGATTTGTTCAGAGAACCTCCGTAAGTCGTGTCATTTGTGATAGCTCAGTTCAGGAAACATTTTTTTCCCCCCTTTGATAAGCTGCTTGAAAAAAAGTGACCTAATGTTTTTATCCATAAGTATTTTTATGAACAGATAACAGAAAGTTTTGTGTGTTTTGTTTGTCAGACCTTCAGCTGAAGCCATACCACAAGCCTCTGCAGCATCTCCGGATTTGGACAGAGATTGTGACAGACTTGACGGTGTTAGATCCTCAAAGGGAGACTCCTCAACTCTTTCTTCGCAGGGACGTTCGTCTGCCTCTTGAAATAGAGAAGAAGGTACCAGCAGAAGTTTGAGGGAATCTTTTGTTTGCAGCCGTTGCTTTGTTAGAAAAGTCGAGAGACATAAAAGGTGAATCCCACTTTTTTTTTTCTTTTAAATAAGGTGGAAGATCCACTTGCCATCCTCATCCTGTTTGATGAGGCTCGTCATTGCCTGCTGAAAGGCTACTTTCCTGCTCCGGACAGTAAACTGATAACTCTGGCCAGCCTTCTCCTGCAGATCATCTATGGAAACTATGAGAGCAAGAAGCATAAACAAGGCTTCCTCAAGTAAGACAGTTTTCAGATCTTCTTAAATATGACATGCTTTTCCTCCAACATTTACAGAAAAAAATGTGAAACCTGAGATTAATTAGATTGTTTTACCTCCAACAGTGAGGAAAACCTGAAATCAATAGTGCCAATCTCAAAGGTGAAAAGCAAGGCATACCACTGGACCAACAGGATTCTTCATGAATACAAAGTATATTTGCTTTTTTTTTTTTCTTTCATGTCAGACTTAACTTTCATCCCTCCTTTATGCATCTGATTTATAACCCAACAATCTCCATTAGGCTCTGAGCACCAGCGAGGGAGTGAGCAAAGAGATGCACCACCTGCAGAGACTCTTCTTACAGAACTGCTGGGACATCCCAACCTACGGGGCCGCCTTCTTCACTGGCCAGGTCTACACCAAGGCCAGCGCCAGCAACCACAAAGTCATCAGAGTGTATGTCGGGGTCAACACAAAGGGACTTCACCTCATGAACATGGAGACCAAGGTGTCGTCCCCACCTTCATATTTTGCAGTTTGCTTGTTCTGCTACACAGAGCCGGGTTACTGATTCTTTGTTCCCTGCTGCAGGTCCTTCTCATCAGTTTAGAGTATGGCACATTCATGTGGCAGCTCGGGCATGCTGACCAGTACTTCCAGATCCACAGCGGGGACAACAAGATGAACTTCATTGTGCACACAAAACAGGTAACTACTCCTGGGAATCACTACTTTCAATAAAAATGCCAGTCAAATTTCAGATGTTTGTTGTTTTTTAAACTGAAATATTATCTTCAAAGTTGAAAAACTTACCTTTACAGTGATTCTTCGTTGTTTCTTATTTTGCTTCCAGGCTGGCCTTATTGTGAAGCTTTTAATGAAACTAAGTGGACACATGACTCCAACTGAAAAAGGTCCTACGGATAAATATGCCTACGGCTGAGGACATTTCAAGAAACTGAATCTGCCAAAAACCTGCAAACACATCCCTTACACTGACCATCCTCACCTGGATGGAGAGTTCGACTCTCCAGAGTGGCCTTTTTTATGGACAGCAATCTAACCTATCTTGGTGTGTTACGAGTCCAGCATTTTGAATCTATGTAAATAGTTTTATTATTTAATGTTTGTTTTAATAAACAAGTATATATAGATTTGTCTGAGTACTCACTTGAACTATACAGTTTTTAACGTTTTATTTTAAGAGTAGACTATTCTGATTACTTTGAAAGTTGTAGCTTTTAACAAACACATGCATGAAAGACACATAAATTAGTGATCGACTAGTCTGCATAATAGGTTTTCTCTGACTATAGAACATTTCTATTAATCAGTTTTACTGACCAAAATCTATATATATATATATATATAAATCTATATATATAGATATATATCTATATATATATCTATATATATATCTATATATATAGATATATATATATACATTTTGTTTTAAAGAAGATTACTGGCAGCTATGTTATTCCTATTTTGTACCACTTTAGTATCGGATGTGAGAAGATTTCATTTAAGGCATTGTGAACAATTTCTAAAATAATTTGGTCATTATGCTTTGGATCATTATCTTGTTAAAACAAACCATGGGCAATATGCCCTACTACACTAGTACCTGTACTTCACCCAGCTCCTTTGTTTCCTGTCTTTTATTACTGGACAGATTGATTAATACAGGTGTGTCTGGCTAATGTCGCCATGGTTACTGAGTTCAGCCACACCTGGATTAATCAGTCTGCTCAGTAATGAAAGAAAGGGAAAAAATTGAGCTGGCTGAAGTCCAGGAAATAGTTAGGCATATAGCCCAATACAACTCATGTTTTATTTATTTATTATTTTTTATTTTTTTACTTTTTATATTAAGACTTAACGATTCTATTCTGCAAGGTTCCCTGGGTCTGAGGCATAGATGCAGAAGGGAACAACATCAGGGTTTTGATGATGTGTCTAAGCATCCACCTAATGCAACACAAAGACTCATGACGTATAGGCAGGAGATGACCTCGCTACAATTTCTCTGTTTTGACCTTTTTATAGATGTTCAATAACTCTTTTATCTATTCTTTAAAAACACTGCGGTATTAAAACACGTGTTTTTTTTCGTGCAATCAGTCTTTTATACTTTTTTAATTAATAAATCTACACACCTTGCTTTCAAAGCCAACAACATCACGTACACAGTTTTAAGCATATTACTCATTAACTCAGCAGGAGACTTGCAATTTCATTAAACAGTATTTAAAACTACTTTGTTTCAGGAATTCATTTATTTGGTTTGGCAGTATTAGGCACAATTATTATCATCACAATTTACAACACTAAAAGCATAACTGGAATTTCAGACAATTGATAATTCTTTATTAAAGAAAAATTTATTAGAAATAAAACGGACCCCAGCATGACATCATATAGCAAGACATCGCTTGAGGTATCACCAACCAATCAAAACTACAGTTGTTTGACTGACACGTGTTCAGCAGCCAATCAGATTCCAGAAACAGTCAGGCGGGGGCGGAACTGGAAGTGACAGGTAGAAACGCTCCATACTCAGAGGAGTATCAGATCTGCTGCCCGGTGATAAGACTCAGCAGGTAGCTGAGCTGTCAGAGCGAGAAGAAACCTTTTTTTCCCCCGGGAGGATTCGGTTGTCGTTGAGGTCCTTGAACATGTCGATGTACTTCTACCAGATTAGCACCAAGCTGCTCGGTGACACTGTGGGTAAAATGAACGAGAACTTGACCTCCCTGGTTCTGGCAGCTTCGGTTTTTACGCTCACTGTGGGTTATGTCTCCAAACGGCTGTTCAAGGAGTCTGCAGATAAAGATGCGGTAACTTACCTCTGTCATCTTAACTGTTTAATTCAATAAGTTAAAAGAAATCCTTTTTAATTTTAACACTTGTTTATATTTTCTTGTAACAGAAATATCCGCCCTACATTCCCTCTAGCATCCCTTTCCTTGGACATGCTATTGCTTTTGGAAAAAGCCCGATTGAATTTCTAGAAAATGCTTATGAAAAAGTAAGTATTTAATTATCCAGCATCTTTAAAAAATGTCCTTGCTAAAAAAAAAATCAGTCTTCTATAAAGAGACTAAACAGGTTTAAATATTTAAAGGATAAACTTTAATTATAAACATGTTATATATATATATTGTGATATATATATATATATATATATATATATATATACTTTTAAACTTATTTTTTTGTTTTTAAGTTACACATAAACCTGAAGCAACACATGTATTATGCAAGGCACAAAATGCTAACTTTTCCCTTTACCAACAACATCTGAGAAATGTGGCTTGCATTTTCATTTACATTGGATTTAGGTCTGGACTTTGACTAGGCCATTTACACACACTATAGTTCTCCCTGTCTACCTGGTCAGCAGGATGTGTGCTGTTAGTTTTCAGGTGGAAAGGAGGCTTATTCAGGCACTTGGTTGACCTGGACTGCAGAGTAAAGAGACTAAAAACAAATATCACACATTCCAGATTATTTTTCAGCAAAAAAAAAAAAAAAATTAGAAAAACATTCATAACTTTTATTCAAAATGATCTGGGTCGGTCAGTCACATAAAATCTCAGTAAAATCTGTGAAAAGTGTAACTATAGACAAAATTAGGAAAAGTTTAAGGAGTAGCAATTCAGTTTCACCTGAAATCAGGAGATTTCTACAATGATGCTTGAAAAAAGCATGTGAATAAATAATGTTCTCATGCTCATAAAGAGGCCCTTTAATGTAGATATATTTTTATAGCAAAGGAATATAAGTAGAAATAGTAGTATTTCTGAAGCTTAGAGCTCTATCACTAATCCAGCATCAGTCAGTACATTTAAAGCAAGCATATGATAGATCCAAATCATGCAGAACAATTAGGCATAAGTATTATAATTTGTCCTTTGATGGTATTATGACTCAAAAGAAACAGACTTAGCTTCAACCAAACTGACTTTCACTTCTGTTGACTTTCACATTCTAGAATCTTTGAAAAAACTAAAAAGTTTGCTGAGTGTTGCTTAATCTCCCCCCCTGCCTGTCGCCTGCAGTACGGTCCAGTGTTCAGTTTCACCATGGTGGGGAAAACCTTCACCTACTTGTTGGGCAGTGAAGCAGCCATGCTTATGTTCAACAGTAAGAATGAAGACCTGAATGCAGAAGACGTCTACTCCAAACTGACAACCCCAGTGTTTGGAAAAGGAGTAGCATACGATGTCCCAAACCCTGTGAGTTCTCCTGAGTTTACTTAGAAGTGTTCATGTAAACGGAGCCTAGATTAGGACATATAACCGCTACTTTGTTCTGTTGCAGCTTTTTCTGGAGCAGAAAAAAATGCTGAAAACTGGACTGAACATTGCTCGTTTTAAGGAGCACGTCAGGCTAATTGAGACAGAAACCATTGAGTATTTCAAGAGATGGGGGGACAGTGGAGAGAGAAGTAAGCTGGATTACTTTTTAAATTAGATTATACAGCTTTGTACAAGTGCAAAAATAATTTTCTATTATTTATGTATGTGCTTGTTAAATCCTAATAATACCTGCCTGTTACGTGTTATGACTAAAGTTTTCCCAAGCAGTTTATCTAATTTGGACAGGTCTATCAGGATAAAAAGTGATCATCTTCCTTATGTACATAACAAAGATTTTTGAATTGAATGCAAGCATAGAGAGAGTGGATAACTCTTCTTTAACTGTTATTACTGTTATTCTGGGCCGACTTTCTGTAGAGGTGGTAAGCTCTTCCATTTGTAACCTAAGCCATTTTATTAGGTCTGAGTAAGATTACAATTTCTGTAAAAACTGTTGTCATGCCTCATAGTTATTTAATATATACAGTGGGGACAAAAAGTATTTAGTCAGCCACTGATTGTGTAAATTCCCCTACTTAGAATAATGAGAGAGGTCTGTAATATTCATGATGTATACACTTTAACTATGAGAGACAAAATGAGGAAAAAAAAAATCTTATTGTAGCCGACTTGGCCGATTATTTAAAGTGTTTAAACTGATCTCTTCTCAGGAATGAATCGTGGAGAGAAAACCTTAAAATATAAACAGAAAGCTTTCCATTACACAAGCTACAAACCTGCAGTCAGAGCTCTTTTGAATATTGGGGGGGAAAAAGAGCCTGGAAATTTTGTTTTTCAGGCCTTTAATCCTTATTAGAAAAATATAAATGATGAAATCTTTTTTTTTTTTTTTTTTTTTACAAGATACAGTGTATTGATATTGATTTATATCTAAGCATTAAAGCCAAATAAAAAGAAAGTAGGGTGTCATCTGCATATTTTTAAACTTCCTCTATGACAAAATAATTTTCAATAAATAAATAATTGTTTTCAATAAATAAGTTTCAATAAATGATAGATACATGATTAGAAAAATTAAGGATAAAATGGGGCCTAAAACTAAACCTAGGGGCATTCCTTTTTAAACAGTTCAAAAACTGGACTCATAAGTGAGTTATATGATCAAACATTTGATCACAATATTTTTGGCTTGCTCTTCTGAGCGAAACTCGAAGCCAATGAAAACCAATTTGTTCGGGCTCAAGATTTCCTTAAATCATGCTTCAAAGGGCACTAGTCTGTCTCTAATGCCAAGAAAACCATTAAAATCCTTATTATTTAGAATTTACATGTATGCAGTATCAAAATTAACAAGTTAAATTTAATTTGTCCATAGTTAATATTATTCAGACGAGATCTGACAAGTCTAAGTGTGCTAGAAAATATTAACATTTCATTTAAAACTCAACAGCTTCTAACCCTCTGAACTTTTCTATGTATCAGACCTGTTTGACGCTTTGTCGGAGCTGATCATCCTCACAGCCAGCAGCTGCCTCCATGGAAAGGAGATCCGCAGCATGCTGAACGAACAAGTGGCTCAGCTCTACGCCGACTTGGACGGAGGATTTAGCCACGCCGCTTGGCTGCTCCCCACCTGGGTGCCTCTCCCAAGTTTCAGGTTAGGTTTGGGTCAACTTACAGCTCTTTATCTGCTGCTAAAATATTTATACATAAAAAAAAAGGATCCTCAAAAAACATACTGCTTTTTATTGACTGATTTTATTACTTTTATTTTAGGAAACGAGACAAAGCTCACAGAGAGATCAAGAACATCTTTTACAAAGTGATTGAAAAACGTAGGAAATCTGGAGAGACAGCAGACGACATCCTGCAGACTTTAATCGATGCCACTTACAAGTAAGTCACCATCCTACATGAAGGTAATTCATCTGAAAACAAAACGGACAAAGAAGTAAAACGGAATAGATTTTAAATAACTCTGTTTCTGCAGAGATGGTCGGCCACTGACTGACGATGAAATCGCAGGAATGTTGATAGGCCTACTCCTGGCGGGTCAGCACACCTCATCTACAACCAGCGCCTGGATGGGATTCTTCCTGGCCCGGGACAAAACTCTACAGGATCGCTGCTATGCGGAGCAAAAGCGTGTTTGTGGGGAAAACCTGCCGCCACTCGACTTTGATCAGGTCAGAGGAAGTCCCTTGAACAGATTAATTAATGAAAGATTCACCTGAGCATTTAATATTCATTCTCAACTGATTTTTGATTATATTTTTTCTGTTATTAAGAGAAAATACCTATTTTTAATCATGAATTAGGTGTGTTAAACCAAATTTTTTTTCTTTGTTAAGGCTAACAAAGTAGTTCATAAGCAGTGCCAGGTGGTCAGCAGCTGTGCAGGAATGTTTTTGTACATCACCTGACACAATCAGCTGATAAATGTTGGCATACTTTCTCCCTCCCTCTTTGGGGAATGATGATGCTACATCTGCAATAAACTGTGCATTTAAGAAAATATTATTCAATACCGTCATTTCAGGACTATACAGCCCACCTCAATATAAGCCGCGCCCGCTAAAAAAAACAACAAAACACTGGAAACGTACATATGTAAGCCGCACCGGGCTATAAGCTGCTGATATCTACTGAACTGTCTCCCACCAAACCAGTAGGGGGAGCTCTACATGTAACCCTTGGAATAGGGACGAAGAAGAATGCTAGCTCCAGTTAGCATGTTAGCTTGCAGCAGTAAGAGCTTCTACTGAAAGATGAGGCTTTGTTGGCTCTTTATTTCAGTCTCTTCACTGGTTCGGCAGCTTTAATGAGACAATTAAATGTCAAAATGTGTGAATTTGGGACATTTGTTATCCATTATGCCTGCTGTTAGCATGTTCTTGTGCTAAATTAGATTTAGCCCCTTATTCTTTCATTTCCAACTTTGACCCTCCCCTCAAAATCAACAAAAAAGTTGTACCTTCATATAAGCTGCATGGTTCAAAGCTTGGGGAAAAATAGTGGCTTGTAGTCCAGAATATATGGTAGTTAAAATAGTTTACATTTATTATTAACAAGTGTTAAATCTCCAAATAGAGCTACATTCAATAATCAAAAATGGGTAATTTTGTGGCTCTGCTGGCTCCCCCTGTTTGGTGGCCCTATGAAATGATAGCCAGTTATTAGGATTACAGAACAATTACTCCTAACGTAGGGCCAGGTTGGTTTAAATATCTTTTGTTTCCAAATAATTATTTTTTTGTATTTACTCAGGTTGTTTTGACCATGAAGTAAATGTTCTTCGTTGCTTTGTTTTCAGCTGAAGGATTTGAACTTGTTGGAGCGTTGTCTGAAGGAGACCCTGAGGCTCCGGCCACCTATAATGACAATGATGAGGATGGCTCGCACACCTCAGGTACATTTTGGATTCTGAATTGTTTTCTGGAAGTTTTCATAAAGAAGGTTTAGAGCTAAAACTAGTGTGAACGTTTCCCCTCAGACTGCTGCAGGATACACCATTCCTGTCGGCCACCAGGTCTGCGTCTCCCCAACAGTCAACCATCGTCTGAAAGACGCCTGGGTGGAGAGGATGGAGTTCAACCCTGAGCGTTACCTCAACGACAACGCCGCCGGAGGGGAGAAGTTTGCTTACATACCATTTGGTGCTGGTAAGAGAAACCACCATCATGACTTTGAAACCAATCATTTGATAATTTTGTTAAAGATGAGGTGCACACCTGGAAGGCTACAGTGTGTATTATTGTTTACAGTTTTATTAGTGTAAGATGTTCCTTTACAGCTCTTTGCATGAGTTTAGGATATAGTACTGAGCATTTATGCTGTCTTCTTCCCTTTGAGAGGAAAAATCTTTATTTAACTTAAAATTCAAAGTTGAATAATTTTTTCCTGTAATACCTACAGGGCGCCATCGCTGCATTGGGGAGAACTTCGCCTACGTCCAGATCAAGACCATCTGGTCCACGTTGCTGCGCATGTACGAGTTCGACCTGGTGGACGGATATTTCCCCACCATCAACTACACAACGATGATTCACACCCCGCATAACCCTGTCATCAGATATAAGAGGAGGAAGCAGTGAGAGATGCAGGGCAGATGAGAGAATCAAAGACTTTTATGTTGTTCTTTTGTTTTTAATCAAAGCTCTGACATCCTGGGACTTGAATTCAAGAAAATATAGGTGAATGCACTCTGAATGCTTTCAGTGTGACCCGTATTTTGTCTGAAGACTGTTTCCAACCCAGAATCTCAGCAGAAAGCATCCGAAGCCCCAGCTTTAACACTGAAGCGAGCCTTCATGAAAGGAAATCAATGTGCCTTATAATAGGAAAACAACTCCTTAATTTTAATCAGGATAGTCTGAGTATAAAGGTTTTCCTTAACAGTTTTTCTGCAATCACTTCGCTTTTTAAATCTGAAAAATAAGTTTTTCTCTGCTGACAATAAAAAAACATGGGTCAGATTGCACATTTAACACCTAATTAATCCCATGTAGAAATTATTCACATCTAATAATCTTTTAGAAGGATCACAATCAATCTGAGCGTAAAGTCATGCATGCATAAGGAAAATTGTCTTGCTGAGATAATGACTTAAAGCCTCTTGGCAGGGACAGACGAGTCCCTGCCAAAAGAACTCTGTTTTTTTTCCACTCCACACTCACTGGCCTAATATGTGAAAAGCCTCAAAATAAATTGATTAAATTGTAGTTGTGTAATTTACTCTAAGGATTTCCAGCAGTGAGTCTGCAATGTTGCAGACTCACTGTCTGTGGACGGAAGTTAAGCTTGTATAATTTCCACATTTCCAGTTTTTAAGTGTGGCTCTGACTGAAGATATGCTTTATAAAAGTTATTTCCTCTGATTGAAAAATACTTACTTTTTTATATTTTGAAGATTAGCAAAGAGAAAAAATGGAAGCAGTCAATTTCAAAGTTTTTGTTTAACTCAGTGAAACAGTGGAATTTGTATATTATAAGAACTGGGAGAGAATCATGTCATACAACACAGGGGATGGAGAAGTGATGGTTTGCCAAGTTAATGTATTTCAATCTGATGTATTCAAAATTTTGATAAAAATAAAGTGGATTTTTTCCCCCACCACTAGGTAGATTTTCAAATTAAAAGTTGGATTAAACAAGATTGTATCCAATCAGACAACTAATTTCCTAACAATTGAATTATTTTCCATTCATTCCCACTCACTGGCAAAAATAATTGTATTTATAAGAACTCTTATTTCCTAATCTACTGTCCCTTCATCTTATTAATTAATACATTAAATTCCGTCCTACTTTTCCATCATTCCTTTTGTTTTTATTCATATACCGATATAAAAAACAATGACAGGACTGAAAACCTTTAAATTTGTAAATACCATGCCCTGCCAAAACCTCTCCATTTTCTTTTACCATATTGTCACATCCAAACCATAAACTTTTATGTATTAAGATTTTTTTTTAATAGACCAGCAAAAGGTAACATATAATTGGTAAATGTGGAAAAAATAAAGTAAATGAAAATAATCTAATAATATGTACTAATACTGTTTATCCTTTGACACCGACATAAAATCCAGAGCAATACATCACTTTTTCCGTGTTATAACTTTTTTTTAGTCTAACACATAACATCACAATAAAACACATTTAAGTTTGTGGATTTACCTGCTTAAATGAGAAAATCAGCTGTTTTCACAATTAAAGACTGGTTCTCATTCAGCACTTATAGCCAACTTTAAATGAACTACCTTCAACTTTACATTCCCTCATCACTGGTATACATGTTGTCTTAAATAATGGTTTTAAGGTTTAAAACCAAACTTTTAGTTTCCAATAGTGCTTTTCTTCTATCCAACTGTATTAATTTATTCCAAACATTCATTTCTCTTAATTTCATAGCGTTCCTCTTGGCTGGGCTGCTTCAACTACATTAAGTAAATGCTATATTTTTTTGTCCAGTCAGATTTCAGCCTCTGTGTGTTGCTATATCAATCAAATCTGCCCAGGGCTTTCAGAATCAGTATTAGTTATCAATATTAGTGAGGAACATTTTCTGCAACCAATCAGATTTCAGATTTGCCCAACAGGACCAGCTAGAGGGCCTACCTGAACGTAAGCATTTCCTGTCCTCTGATTGGTCAGTCAAAAATGTGTACAGCCAAGTTAAGCTAGTCAGAATCAGCATTTTAGATTCCATTTTGTTAAAAGTTTTTCTGGCCTCAATGATGATACTAAACGGAGATACTAAGACTTCCTGCACAAAGACAGAAGTGCAATATATCTTATTTTCTTGGTTTATGCTCTATTTTATGTAGAAATTAGATGCATATTAAGTCTGAACAATGTTCAGCTGTGGCAGAGCTTTGGTTATAGAGAAGAGGTTTGCCTTTTTCTTAACTGGGCTTTTTGCTTAATTGATCTTTGGATTCACCCTCACACTAAACTTCCTCTGGGTTATACCTGCGGTTGTTACATTTCTTATTTGAATACTGTTGGCGGTTTCATTTTTTAAAATGTGAAAGTGGTGATATTAACCCATTGAAACTCATCATTGCAAATAAGCAACAAACCCTTTGTTGCCAGTTATTAACATCCAGCTAACAGGAACCCTTGGAAATCTCTTGTTTCTGTTACAACTGATCCCCAACAGTTTATGTTGTTATATATAAACACACATATAAATAAATTTCGGATGTCAAGGGGTTAAGAAGTAAAAGTTGAAGGGTGCCCACTGAAGGCATAGGTACTAGATGCACCGCCCGCCACTGGTTTCTATGGTGGGAATATTTGAACTTGTATACTATTTCAACTTAACTTATATTTAGTTGATTTTTTGAGAAACTAATGTTTTTAGAAAAGGACTACCGGTACCTTTAATCTTTAATCTATTTAGGAAAAAGAGCAATCCAAACTAAACTGTTCCCGTTTGAAAACATAATGGTTTAGTCATATTACAGCAAAATCTGAAGAATTATTAATCACTTCACAGGAACCTGTCTGACAGGATGAAGTAGGCTAAATGGTTCCAGAAAGAAACATTTTTTGAGTTTAAGGGAACTATACGCTTTCTCTTAGGGCAGGCTGGTGTGGAAAGATTTTCACTTCATAAAATCCTCATCGTCATCATGTGAAAATAGTATTTCTCTTGTATTTCCTTAGGCTGTCTTTTATATTTGAATGACTTGAATATTCTGAAACATCTAATTGCAAAATAAAAGCAAAACAGACATCTTACAGCTGGATGCAGTAAATGCTGCAAGTATCATGTTGAGCCTTGAACTTCACCTTAGAAACATTTAAGTTTCTACATAAAAAGGTCTTTAGCACACTGATAATTTTAATTGTCTTAAAATTTAGCAGAACACATCATTATAAGAGAAACAAAACAATGCAAACAGCTTTGATATAATGTAGTCCTCTTTATTTCAGTTTTAGACAAAATACCCCAAAAATTCAAAACTCCTACGCTTTACAAAAATACGTTCTCTACAAATGTCTCCTTTTAGTCTGCCCGGTCTAAACAAAACACAGTGTAGTGAAGAACATCCAGTAGCAGCCTCCTTAACAAAAAAAAAAAAAAAAAAAACTCCCCCTCACCCGTCAAACATTCTCAACACAACTGTCCACCCACGCAACAACAAACATAAATTAATCACAAAACGTCTTTAAATTAGCATCAGACAAATATACACGATTGAAGATCATTCACAACAAAGAGGCAGATTAAATTACAAACATCGCTGTGTTTCAAGTGCCGGCGACACAAAGCCTGGATACAACACGTCGTACGCCAATAGAAAAATGAGTTTTGGTCCACGTGGAGAGAGACAATCCACAGCGGGATGATTTAAAAAAAAAAAGAAACAGCATAGCGCTCTGCACAAGAAAAGGCAACTGAGTTTCTTCAAGCCAAAGTCGTGTGTCAGCGTCTATCTTCTTAAGCCAAAGTGCATTTGAGTGTATGAAGAAGCACCTGAGGGAGGCAACAGACACAGAAAATAGGTTCAGGAAACGGAAAGACAAGATTTATCTGCTCAGAAGTTTTAAAGGCACTCAAAGGTACGAACTCGTTATTCAGGTCTTTTATTGGTTTATTAGAAATTTGCTAAGGTGGCATAAATAACCACCCTACGGCTTAAATTGTTTAAAAAAAAAAAAAAACACGAGTGCACAGTATGTCATTTTTATAAATTTGTTGTGAGATTTGTGCATTCACAGGCTCCCTAAAATACAATTTTACCAGAAGCAAACTGATGCATTAACCTATATATATATATATATATATATATATATATATATATATATATATATATATATATATATATATATATATATATATATATATATATATATATATATATATATATATGCAGGGACATATATGACAAACATAACTATGTCATTCTGTAAAAATTCAAAAAATATCCACTGGACTTGGTTTCCAGGATTTGAAGACATTTCGCCACCTCTCTGAGGAGTCCAGTGGATA
This sequence comes from Cyprinodon tularosa, assembly GCF_016077235.1. Taxonomy (NCBI): domain Eukaryota; kingdom Metazoa; phylum Chordata; class Actinopteri; order Cyprinodontiformes; family Cyprinodontidae; genus Cyprinodon; species Cyprinodon tularosa. The sequence continues at coordinate 1,565,332 of NW_024038331.1, forward strand.
TTTTTTTCATTTTTACAGAATGACTAGGACCTGGATGACTGAGAATCTTCATCAGCGAACACAACTATGCCAGTTTTAGCTGGAATACCCCTCTATTTCTTTTAGAAAAATGAGCAAAAGGACTTGATTTTTTTTGCCTTTGTAGATTTGAAATGATTCTCACGACCTGATTCAGTAAGAGCTTGATTCATCAGTTAACTTCACCAGTTGTGAAACACCTGATGGGAAGTCAGACATGGGAAAACTAAAACTGGTCAAGTAAGATTAAAAAAAAAAGAGTAGGGGGCTCTCCGCATGAATAGTTATTCATTACTACCAAGTAATGAATAATTACTACCATTACTTGGTAGTAATTATCAAATTACTACCAAGAGGAGCCAAATATAATAAATACAAACATTTTCACACAGTTCTTTTAAACGAATTAAAGCAGTTTTCCTTTTAGTAGTCTACTCCAGAAAAGAAGAAAAAAAAAAAGCTGTAATACAATGAAACCTTCAAAAACCTCAACTTTTTATGATACCAAAGATCTTCAGTGCATAGTGATTCAAATGTTTACCATGTTTCCTTTAAATAAAGTTGATGTTACTGGAGCGGTGTATTACCTGATGTCACACTGCCCAGCCTCCTCTGCAGAGCCTCCAGCCTGGAGATGTAGTCGGTAAGTGCTCGGTCTGGGTCATAGCTCTGCAGGTGTGAACAGGTGAGAGCTCCGTGGTCTGCTGCCATGTGAAACCTGCACAAAAAAAAAGAGGAACCCATGATTAACCACATTATTTCACATTTAAATGCTAAAATGTAGGTCCAAAACTGATTACTGTGTCCTTTTTTCATCTTATTTGAATATCTATGAAGGCAGTAAAACTGTAGTGAAGAAATAAGGGGGTTAAAAGCTGTATTTAATGTGAATAATTTGTATTTACTTGATGTCATACCTGTGCTGAGAGCCAGAGAAGCCTGATCGTGGAGATTCTCTCCCACTTCTTCCTCTGCTGCTGGAGACTCCTCCTCCTCGCTCTCTGTACGTGTCCAGACCACCCGGCTGGAGATATGGCGAGTCTCTCACGTCTGACCCTGTAAGAGATTAAAGACACATTTTCTTTTTCTCCTAAAATGACATGAAAGGAAAACCAAATCCACATGATTTTATTTGTTTTTATTAATCCACCTGTTCCGTTCTTGTTGATGCTGCAGGAAACCGTGGAGCTCACCCCGGTGGCTTTGTGCCATCGCTTCACAAGGAAACGCATTCTACATGTCAATCAAAAAAAAAAAAAAAACATACAGTAAATACTTTCTCCTTCTTTAAAAGTTTGTAACCATAAGGCTCCAATCAGCCCACCTGGAGAGTGCGATGGATACTCGTACGGCTGAGCGGAAGCGAGTTAATCCCCGGCGGCGCTGGCTGTAGGACTCTAGGCTGGAAAGAGACGGCTGGCCACCCATCCTGGACAGCAGCGACAGAGTGGCTTCCTCACACTCCTGGAACCCGCCGAGCAGTAACAGTAGATACTTCTTCTGGTAGATCAATGCCTTCCTAAAACTTTCTGACCTCAGGTACTTCCCGTACATTCTCTAAGGAAGTCAGGAGCAGAGAAGAAGAGTCACAAACCTGACCATAAGCTTTTATTAAAAAACACCTGATCTTCTAGATAAAAGCTGCGACAGCAAAGCCGCTTTGTTTCCTTCACCTTTAGTGCAGAGTTATCAGACTCAGGCCCGGATATCTCTCGCAGAGTGTCCGACCTGATTTCTCCCCTGAGACGGGCCACCTGGGACTGAGAAAGATGTAAAGCTTTCTCCAGACGGAGCTTCTCTCGAGTCCAAGCTTCCCTCTCCTGAGAGAGAAGCGTCTCTGCCTTTGACACACCTCTCCTGCTGGGCTGTAGAGGGATTTAGGAATGTACAATTGAATTCACTTTGGTCAAATTCCTTTTTTTTCTTCTGTAGCAATGCACCTACATTGTCTGCAGATCCCACTCCAGCCTGCCGATAGCGGCGCAGCTCCTCCTCCAAGCGCAGCGTGTGGTTCCTCAGCTCGTTCTTCTCCTCTGTCAGACGGCTCACGAACCCAGTCAGCTCGGCGTTCTGCCTCAGCAGCCGCTCTGTCAGGTTGTTGGAGGAGCTGGACGAGCCTCCTGCCAGCAGGGAAACACTCTGAGGGAGACAGATGATGAGCTGTCACAACCGAGAACTGCAGATGCTGTTTGGAAAACACCACCAGCTGACAACAGGCTCCATCCTCTCATACAGCCTTCTCAGACAAGATAAGAGGAAAAAAGTTACCTCTGGGATGGAGGGTAAACCTGGGGATTGCTGCAGTATGCTGATGACCTCATCAACATTGGACTGAACCCATGAAAGCTCCTCGCTGTCGAACTCCACAATCGACCTGTAAAAGTAATCCGAACTAATAAATCAATATTTTAGGTAAAAAGCTTTATCTAATTATCTAACTTTTTATACTGAAATCTCTTTTCCCATGTTATACTGTCTTAAACTTTGAAAAAATAAGGCATTAATCACTGATTTTTGAGTCCATGGATCAAAAGCTTGAACAACTATTAAATAAATATTATTATTCTTTGCTTGTATCCTGTCAATGAAATACAAAATACCATATTTTCGTGATTGTGAGAAGAAAACAAACTGTACACATTACATGACAAAATTTAGGTTAGCTTTAGATTTAGACCAGTAACTGGTCATAATTGATTTAAGTAAACTTTAGCATCTGTTCAAAATCTTTAAATTAAAATCTATATGAAAATATATTTTAAAAAAACATTCCATTCTGGGGGCTGTATGGATTACCTGCCCGTAGCTTTGCTGGCCATGCTGCGGATCTTTGAGGAAACAAGATGGAGTTTCCCTACAATCCTGTCGACTGTGCGCCACGGCCCATGGTGCGGTCCGTCTGGGAGGTCTACAGCACGACCCTCCATATGAGGGGATGAGGTGCTGCTCGCTGACTGGCCGCTTCCACTCTTCTGCTGGAGAACCCAGTCTTTGATTCTATCGCTGGGCTCGCTCTGCTGTTGGGAAAAAACAAAGAAAGTATTTAATCCAACTGGTAGCTTTGATCAGAGATCAACTACTAAATTAAACACTGCTGCTCACACTCTGAGGCTCATTCTCCTTCCTTGTTCCTAACTGGTTCTGCCTCTCCTCCAGTCGCTTCTTCTCCTTCTCCAGACTCTTGCTCTTCTCCAGCGCTCTGTCCAGCTGCTGTTGGACCTCCGACATTCGTACCGTCAGCTGCTCCAGCTGGCCTTTAGCCTCCTGGAGTTTATCCTGGTCTCGTTTGGACCTCTGATTTGCCAGAGTAAGCTCCTCTTCTTTTCGCACCACTTCCAGCTGCTGGACCTCCACCTGACTGAGGAGATTAACCACCTGGAGATGGGAGTAAAATAAAGAAGAAACAAGATATCCATCACCTCCATCAGCAAGATCTAAATCTGTTAACTTTATTCAACACTTTGTTTCTGCCTTTAAAGGAGCAGAGGCCATTTCCTGTCAGCATACTGTCAAAAAAGACGCTATTTCAGTTGAAAATTATAAATAAGCCAAAAGCAGTTCACGTTGGGAAAGATAGGAAAAAATAAATAAATACTATTTTAATTGTTTCAACTAAACTTAGATGTAATTGCATTGAAGAGAAATAATAAATAACACTTTTTCCTTTTTAACAACTTAACATCATTGTCAACTTTTATGCCAAAAAAAAACACTGACATAAAAGTAATTATAACAGAGTCAATAAATAATCTAAAAATTTGTTAAAACAGCAACAATGACACTTTTTGTCTTGATTTGACATTAAGATTAGAAAAAACAAGTAGGTTTTAACTGAATTGGATTAAAATGGTTTCTGTGTAAATTGAATTAGACCTCAGATGCTTGATATTCTCTTTAATGTAAGCTTCCCCTGTAGAAAAAAACTGACCAGAGTTCCTGTCAAGTATAGAAAACAACCTAAATCTCACCTGTGTGTGTTTGTCATCCAGCTCCCTCTGCAGTCTTTCAAGCAGACTTCCCTCCCTCTCAGGCTCCCCCCTGTCCTCATGGGCGCCCACTTCACTGGAGCGACCGCCATCTGAGGAGATGCTGGTGCGCAGCTCCCTCTCTCTCCCCAAGGCAGAACTCATCTCCAGGGCTTTCGCTCTCTCGGTCTCCAGCTGGACCTCCAGTTCCTGCAGGCGTCTCCTAAGGCTGAGGTGATCCTCCTCCACTTGCTGGGAGAGCTGAGAGGAGGCCTGGCGCTCCTGCTCCAGGGTCTGAGTCAGCTGGTCTACATGAGCCTTCTGCTCGTCTAGAGCCAGCTGCAGGTCCTGAAGGACGACATCAAAACTTTCCCTCAAAGGAATGTTTAACGATAAAAGATCAGATGCTAAGGATGCTCGTCTGTTTTACCTCTAGTTCCTCTCGTTTGCTCTCCTCATCTCTTCCAGATCGACACCTCTCTTTCTCCACTGCCCACTGAAGATCTCTGCTTCTCCTCTTCTCCTCCATCAACTCATCATTCAAGGCGTCTACCTCTGCAGCTCTCTGGGACACCTCCGCCCTGCCGACACATCAGTGCAAACTAAATGATGAAAATCCCTCTGGCTTCAGATTTTATTCACTTCTACTTACAAGCAAAAGACTCTGTGCACCTTCTGTTTCTACACATAAACACCCAGATTACGGCTCACTACGCTTCAGGACAGCCGACTCAGTTATGACTCAACTGAAAGCTGGACTCAATAAAGCTGATCAATAATCGCGATTCATAAAACAATTTAGCAGATTTTTTTTCTTAGATCATTCTTTAACAAGTTTTGTTTCTATATCGCCAACCAAAACAAAAGATATATTTCAATTTTTACACTAAGTTCTTCTTTATCTAGGAATAATGTTTAAAAAGCAGTTTAAGCCTGCACTTTTTACAGGTTTATTGTTGTGATCTGTGTAAAGGTCACTCCAGAACCAAAAGCGGAGGACTTTGCCCTGGTGTAAATCCTCAGTCTTCCAGAACTTAAGAGCCGTTTAAGAGGAAGAAAAGCGGACCTCTTCTCTTGTTTCATTTTACCATGTTCTTAATGAAAACAAGAAAACTAGTCCATGTGCATTCAGCTTAAACATTAAGGAAGGAACTTTTGCAGTTTTAATGAATAACCAGCGTCATCAGGAAGACACAATCGGTACCTCCGAGGCCAGATTTTTATGGAGTGGCCTGTTTCAACTCTATAGAAAGATCGTCACCAAAGCCCAGTTTCAAAGGACGATTTATCCTCAGGTGAAAGTCGATTCTATTCTAATTCATCATCATCTATGATATTAGAATTTATTCACTTATTGTAAAGTTCTAACTTTTTTATTCTTTACTTAAACTTTTGGATCATTCTAGCCTCTAAGATCAAAGAAGCACATTAAAGGAAACCATCTCAGACATGAAAACATCTGAAACAGTCACTTCTGCCTCACGTCCTACCTTAGTGTGTCCAGTTCTTGCAGGTGTTTGTGTTGGGCCTTTCGTGTCGTCTCCAGCTCCAGTTTTGTCTGAGAAAGTTCAGCTTTCACCTCCTCTGAGATCAGCCTGTCTGCTTCTGCTGCTCCATCAGCTGCTGCTCCCCTCTGCTCCTTTGTGTTTTGATCAGCAGCAGAAGACAGGCCGGGCTTTGCACCTAAACAATAAAAAAAAAAGACTTCATCATAAGTAATTTATGGATACAAATAATAGAGATGCAAAAGCTTGTAAATGTCAGGTTTCTGTGAATTAAAAACAGCACCTACAGATTATTTCCACCATTAATCACGCATATTTTGAACAACTCATCTCAAAGCCGATCTAATGGAAAATGTGAAAAAGCTGGAATAATCTTATTGAATAAACGAGTACAGCTTCAACTTAACACTTAAGTTACCTAAATAAAAAGAGTCTCTCTGATAAATGTATCATCAAAATAACCTTACAGAAACATCCAAAGAGTTAGATGTACGCAATGTCACAGTAAAGATGGTCAAAGCAGAACATATGGGACAGGGAAAAAGCTGGACATTTGTCCAAAATTTATGGGGGCACAGAAACAGGCAAGGGGCCGACGTTAGTGCAGGTCCAGCTGCAGGAACTTCACATATCACAAAAAAACTTGCCACTCAATAAAAAAAAAAGGTAATTTATTTCTGACCCTAATCTCAGAATTCTGGTTTTATTCACAGAATTATAGCTACCTTTAATATTCCTACTTTATCCAAGTAATAATCCTGAACTCTGGTATAAAAGTTTTTGGGGATTTGAATTTTAATTCTGAGATTATCACCAGATTTTTCCATCTTCCCATATTTTCTGACTTCTGAAAGGTCTGTTTTCCATTGAATTGAACATTACAAACAGATGGAGATTTAACAGGAGTGTAGAAACTTAAAGTCCAGGGAAGATCAGACATTTATAAATGTTTACAAGCTGGTTTACCTTGATGAAGCATCTCCAGTTGACCTCTAAGCTGCTGAATCTCTGAGATAAGACTTGACCTTTCTGCAGTGTGGAGCGACCCCATGGCCTCCCTGTTGTGGGCGTCCTGCATCAGGGCCACAAAACATCCATCAAGAACCAAATAAAACAGCAACAAGTGAAGCTAAACAGAGCAGAGCATCTCTGATATAAACACATACTTTATATTATTAAAGCCTTTTCTTTACCCTTTCCACAGCATTAAAATAATCTGTATTAAAAAGATGAAGCTGTTGTTTCACACCTGTTCAGCCAGTCTGCGCTCCAGTTGATTGAGGTGAACGATGGCATCACTGGTGTCTAACAGATCCAACTGGCTGTAGAGGGCGCTCTTCAGCACGCTTCTCTCCCTCACAAACACCTGTCTGACAGCATCCAGCAGCTCTGCGCGCCAGTCAGCACCAACAGCTGACGTCTGCGGGACATTAGAGAAACACATGAGACAGACACAAAGACAGAGCTGGATGTTTCTGTTAGCCGATTAATTTTTTTTTTTTTTTTCAGAGATTTTACCAAACATTGTTTTTCTTTCTATTCTTGTCTCAGGTTAGGAATTAAGAGTCTTATTTTTCACTCTTAATCAAATATAAAGCTAATTGATATGATCACAACAAAGGTGGGTTTGTTTGTTCTGGCTTTGAAACACTGATCGAGCTCTACAAGAAGATACATGCCAGCTTGTCCAAACTTTGTGGACCTGGAGAAAACATCCGACAGTCTAAAGCCCTTCTCCAGGGGCCTATCAGCAGTGTTGTGCCTGAACGCGTTCATTGAACGAAAGTTCATGAACTCGTTCATATTTTGGGCGAACGTGAACTGAACGTACTGCATTACTTCCTGAAGAACGTTATTGTGAACTCGTTCATTCTGGTGTCTGTGAACGGCACGCTCTCTCAGTTCAGCTCCGTTCAATAGGTTGCCAGATTTCTATAGAGTCCTCCAGGCGAAACCCCGGCTAAATCACACCGTAAACAGGCCTTAATATGTAGCGGGAAAAACACCCAATCTGGCAACACCAGCTATCAGTGTCGTAGCCCACAGCCGCGTGCGTCATCAAAACAAAATGCAGCATGGAGGCGAACGTGGAGGCGACAAAGCAGCAGTATGATCACTTAAAACAGGTTTATGACCAGGTGGCCGGTGAGGATGATGGCAACAAGTTTGCCCGCCGGCTTTCAGTAAAAAAATCCGCACTTCAGTAACCTTAAATTCCTACCTCAGCCTGGTCCCTCAGTTTGTGTTAGTAAAATGTTCTTGAGCGGAGGTCTTCAACAGGGGATCCGCCCCCTGCAATTTTTCCCCCACTAATTGAAATGTCTTTAAATACTCATTAACATGAAATTAACACACTGTAGTAAACAGATAAATGGAGGCAGAAGATGTCTTTCAGTCATCAATGCACACATTCAGCGACACACAGGAGCTCTTTCAAGCTGGGCACCGTTTCCTTCACAACAACCAGGAATCAGAATCAGAAAAACTTTAATAATCCCAGGGAGAAATTAATTTCTTTACATTACTCCATCTGTAATAGAGTGACTATAGGACACAATTTCATACAATATATATAGTTAGGGGGTCCCCGCTCCATCTCGCCATCAGTTTGGGGGTCCTTGGTCTGGAAAACATAGAAGACCCCTGTTCTTGAGGGTTTTACTATCCATGTAACTTGTTTGTTAAACCTGCCTGGTATAATTTTCCAGGATTCCACTATTCCTTTTTAGTATGTATTGAAATGGAATTTCAAATGGAAAAAATTATTTAAAAAAAAACAAAAAACATTTGCACCTTAAAGACTACTTTCCTATCTTTCTTTTAATAATTCCATTCAAGCAGCACATTTTTGCTGATGTTTTTGAGAATATACTGTAGGGGTGAAAGCTGCAGCTGCTACTAGTGTGAAGTGAATGGACAGCAACAAAGCGTTAAAGCAACAATGGGGAAATGCTGTCCCCTCTATGCTAATGTAAACCCTGGTTGGATAAGGATTCAAAACTGGATATGAAGATGAAATCTGACTCACAGTTTCAGAGTTACAACTGATAAAATAATTGCTGTCTGTGGTTCTACAGTAGGCTATGGTGTAATTGAGCAATATATGAAAAAAAAAAAAGAACTATGAACTAGTTCATTTTTTGGTTTTGAATTATGAACTATGAACTGAACTAGTTCATTTTAAAATGTGTGAACTGAACTTTGAACTAGTTCACGTAGAAAGAGAACTTTCCCAACACTGCCTATCGGGTCTCTGTACAAGCAGAGCAGGAGTCTGGTTAATGACCACAGCTTTCTGTCAGATCTGGACCCTGGCAGCACTGCCCTCTCTCAATGATTCTGCTTAGAAGCTTGTATCATTTTCTCTGTAGTAATTTAGACACATGAAGATGAACCCAGAAAAAGAAGTGTCTCCTGATAAGATCTAAATAAAAATTAGTTAACAAAATCTGAATCTTTTCCTAAATAATTAACATTTTCTCATTTCAATGTTATGTCTTCATGAATATCATGAAGGTCTGATAGCTTTGTAATTTGTTTTCTTTTCTTTTCACCTCTTCTGCACAACTTCGTCAAATAAAACACATTAGCATTAACGCTATAACATAACTCACATAATGTAATCTGGTCTTTTCTTAAACCTTTACATATTATTTCCCTTTGTTTATGATGTCTGAAGAGCACTTCCAATTTATTAAATTAGTTCTCACTTAAAGAACTCAAGTGTTAAATTTGGCATTTAGATCAGTATAATCAGACACCCTAAGCATGATTTAGCTTTACTTTCTTTATTTTTCAAGTATAATTCTAGACTAATATATTTTTGCTCTGTTAAGGACTGATGACCCATTCAGGGTCTACCCCACACCCCACATCTCATGACTCTTCAAGGACAACTGGGTGAAGATACATGGATGGAGGACATATTCTTGTCATTTGTATTGTTCAGAAATTAGTTATTGTTTGTTTTTTATTACCTTTAAGGCTGATTAAATCTAATAAAAATCCAACATAAAACATATCAGAATCAACTGATTTGTTTTAAATAGCTCTTTTAAACAAACACCAAGATTATCAAAACACTATTTTTTTTAAAGGATCAGATATATAGAATTAACTCAATATGTCTGAAAAAGCAGTTGATGCAAAATAAAACATTATTAACCAAAAATAAATAATTTGTCATTATTTCTGACTAATCCTCCTCTTCTACACCTTGCAGCTTCTGACTGGTTTGACCTTTGACAAACTGGCCTCCTGTACCTGTGATTGGCTGTGCGTCTGCATCTGGCTGATGAGGATTTTGAGAGACTGAACCGTGGCCAGCAGGGCGTCTCTCTCCTTCACCCAGCCGTCCACGTTGAACTGGCTGCTTGGCTCTCCCTCAGAGAGGGGGAGCTCAGATAGGGACAGGACCTGCATTCCCTCCTGGTGCACCTCGCGGAGCAACGTCTGCTCAGAAAAAAAAAAAAAAGGAATGTTCCACACACAAAAACAAACTTTATACAGGTATTTATTGGTCACTCATAACTTCTCACCTTTATCCGGTCAGGCAGAGGATCATCAGCTTCTCTCCTTGCACCCTCTGGAGTTGTCCTGAACTCCTGCTGCAAGCTGGGGAGATCTAATCCTGTCCTCTGGCTGTAGTCTGAGCTGCTGTCTGCAAGACAGAAAACAAAAAAACTCAAAATGAAATAATACTTCAACTCAGCCGTATATTTTAAAATATAACATGAGACAAACAGCAAGGTGAGGAAGTGCAGCAGGCCTAAGAGCTGAACCAAAAACTGCTCATGGACTTCATCTGTAAACTTGTGTATCTTAATGTTTAAGGAGATAGTTAAACGGACTGAATGTGGAGTTTCTCACCACTGGTGTAGCCGTCTTTATGTGATGCGGGACGGTCCTGTCTTGATGGAGGGACCTATACGGAACAAGAGAAAATTAAACACAAAACATAAAAATATGAAAATATAATCAAAGATATTTCAGATTAAACTAGTTTTCTGTACAAACCTCCAGTGTTTCAGAACATAAAAAATACACTTTATTGTGTTTTATAGGGATTTCATCCGACAGACCAGAAGTACTGCTAATTACTGGTTTTAATATGACTGAATATGATAAAAAGTCTAGAGGTTGTGACCACGTTTCTCTGTTCCTTGGACTCACCTCAGTGGAGTAGAGTTTGTCGATAACAGCTTTGAGACCCTTACACTCGTCTTCCAGAGCTTGAGTGTCTCTGCGAAGGTTCTCGCTCTCAGAAATGTGCCGAGCTTCCATATCAAGGATCTCTGCCGCATGGAGCTCCTGCATCTGGGCAATCTTCTCTTCAAATTCTCCGATCACTTCTTCCATCTGTTCCTTGGCGGCAGACTGGCTGAGATCCGTCATTTGGAAGGGTTCGGTCTGCGTAAAGGACTCTGTGGTAGCCTCATGCTGGTGATCTGAGCTGCTGTTCGACTGAAGGCTCTGAGGTTTCTGGCTGGAGTTTTTCCTGGAGAGTGATTGCTTCTCTTTGGGAGCGCCTCCCTTTGCAGCTTGCTGTTTACCTCCTTTCCTTTTGGGCTGTGCGGTGGATGTTGAGGAGGCAGAGAAGGCAGGCTGAGGAGATGGAGAGGGAGAAGGTGAGGGTGATGGAGTAACAGATTCTGACGTCTTCAGCAAAGCTGCCTGCGCCTCTTGCAGCTCCTTCTTTAGACTGGAAATAGAAAGCTCTCGGATGCGAAGCTCCTCGACGAGCTTCTCATTTTGCTGCCTGTAGCCTCTGAGTTCTTCTTTAGAGGCATCCAAACTGCTTTTCATCTCCTGGAGCTGCTCACTGACCTCAGACTGCGAGACTTCACGAGTTTTAGCTTCCTCAAGAAGTTTCTCATTATGCTGCTGATATTTAGCAAGTTCTTCTTTGGAGGCGTCCAAACTCCTTCTCATCTCCTGCAGCTCCTCATTTCCTTTAGATAGAGAAACCTCCTGAGCTTGAACTTCTTTACAAAGTTCTTCATTGCGTTGCTGGTATCTAGATAGTTCTTCTTTGGAGGCATCCAAACTGTTTTTCATCTCCTGGAGCTGCTCACTGACCCCTGATTGCGAGACCTCACGAGTTTTAGCTTCCTCAAGAAGTTTCTCATTATGCTGCTGATATTTCGCAAGTTCTTCTTTGGAGGCGTCCAAACTCCTTCTCATCTCCTGCAGCTCCTCGTTTCCTTTAGAAAGAGAAACTTCCTGAGCTTGAACTTCTTTACAAAGTTCCTCATTGCGTTGCTGGTATCTAGATAGTTCTTCTTTGGAGGCGTCCAAACTGTTTTTCATCTCCTGGAGCTGCTCACTGACCCCAGATTGCGAGACTTCATGAGTTTTAGCTTCCTCAAGAAGTTTCTCATTATGCTGCTGATATCTAGATAGTTCTTCTTTGGAGGCGTCCAAACTGCTTTTCATCTCCTGCAGCTCCTCTTTGAGTTTAGATAGAGAAACCTCCTGAGCTTGAACTTCTTTACAAATTTCCTCATTTCGTAGCTGATATTTAGATAGTTCTTCTTTGGAAACGTCCAAACTACTGCTTATCTCCTGCAGCTCCTTTCTTTGCTCAGAGAACAAAACCTCACGAGCTTGAATGTCCTCTTGAAGTTTCTCATTTTGCTGCTGATATTTAGTTAGCTCTTCTTTGGTGGAATCCACACTGCTTCTCATCTCTTCTAACTCCTCTCTGAGTTCAGACAGTGAGACCTCACGGGCTTGGGCATCCTCTTGAAGTTTCTCCTGATGCTCCCTGGAGAGATTTAGTTCTTCTTTGGCAGAAGCTGCCTCTCTTTTGGCCTCTTCGAGCTCCTGGAGGAGCTGGCTCAAGTCAGCTCCGTCCTCTGTAGCTTTTACCTGCAGGATGGTTAAAGAAAGACACCAAATATTAAATCCAGCCACAGATGATAAATCATTATTCAGAGCCTGGAGCATGAGTAACTCACTTGGAAAAGTTCTCCTTTAAGGTGAGCAATGGTCATTTCCCGCTCCTGAGAACAAAAAGGTTTTACTATAATCATGTAAAGGAAACATAAGGTCAAAAATATGCAATCCCTGTTCTACACTTAGATTTTTCTCTTCATGTAGTTTTTATATCCTATACCAAAAATATTCCTTCAAAATGTTAATAAAAGCTTTAAGCGTTTTCTTGGTTTTTCTCACTGCAGTTGGTTCCTGATTCGCCAGATTTGAAAAACAAGGCTGATTAACAGCTTTAAAATTATTAAATCGTCATAATATATACAAATTATTACATTTTTATTTTTTTTTAAAGGGAGAAATTGTTCATCTTTGGAACCTTTATTTGTTTCTTGTAAATAACAAAGATGTAACTAAACTCAAACCCATTTTTATCCCAAAATACAGAAAAAGTCAAAGTGAAGTGATCAACTCTTTGCATCAAGTCCTTCATAAGTGGTTCTCAATCAGAAAATAAAAATATAAATACTAGTGGCCTCTTATTATTGTGTGTGGTGGAACAAACAGAATCGGCTTTAAATAGAGATAAAGGTACAAAGATCTCTTTTTCATCATGCAGTTTTTTTTGTTTGTTCCCCCCCCCGAAATGGAAATAAACGTTTTCAGTTATTTTCTAATATTGCCAACTGAAACAAGTTAACAGCAAGTTTAACTAAGCTTTTTAAGACTAAGTTGAAACTTTGGTCAAAACAGCTCTAAAAAAAAAGTTTTCCCTTGAAAATGTTAGTAATATTAAAACAGAAAAAAAAAAAAAATGAAATAATCATATCTGAATAAAATAACATCCACAACATATTGCAAGTGTGTTCAATGGACAACGAGACATCGACTTATTTAATTTATATGACAGGCTTTCAATCAGTCAGAATAGCTTTTTCCCTGCCTACTTCAAGGGTAATCAATCAGTGTCAGGCTCAAGATTCATAATCGGCACATAGGAAATATTCCGCATCTCATTAATGAATTAAAACATAAAGATGAGTCATACGAAATGTTAGTCAAATCCTAAGTTACCTGCAGCAGCTCCTGCAGTTTATCCAGACGCTCCTTGCAGCTGCTCAGCTCCTCTTTGGCTGAAGTTGCCTCAGTCTGAGCCTCGATTAGTCGATTAGACATCTCCGTCTCCTCCTCAGCATCCGTTGACTTCTATAACAAAAACAGTTTTAGGCTTTCTTTTAAAACCGATATAGAGGTCGAGGAATCATGTTGATTTTCTTACAGTTTGAAGTTGGTTCTGGAGATTCTCCACAGTCACAGTTTTTTCCTGGAAATGAAGGTTAAAGTTTGTCATTCGACTATTTGACTGACAGTGAGACAGCTGTCTGATGAAAGATGTAGCAGCACATACTTGGAGCTCCTGCTGGAGTCTGCTGCAGCGCTCCTGGAAGCTCTGCAGCTGCTCTTTGGTGACAGAGGCCTCCTCTCTGACCTCCTGCAGCTTTTGAAGAAGCTCAGACCCGCTTGGCTGCTCAGCAGAGGATGCCTGATAAGGAGGCCATGTTTAGAGATTAAAAAAATGGCCCTTTAGGCTTAAACTTTACTACAATAATCTAAGGGGTTTTTGTTGTTAAAATATTAACCTGAAGTGTAAAAGATGGTCAGTATAACATTTATATTATTATTTCTACAGAGCTCTACATTTTCCATTCAAAAATTCTTATATTATTTCAAGCTCAAAAAGAAATACACAACTTAGTATCCAACAACTTAAGGCTAATGATGGATTCTGGATCAGTTTTTCTTTTTTGCAGCATCTTAAACTTTCAGAGTCTATTCTAAATTCTTAAAACTTTGTCAAATCTTGACTGGATTTACCAAACACAGTAGCTCATCTGTGATACCTTAATCCATCTCATAAAAACTCAAACTCAATACTTTAAATCCCCATTTTAAGAGGCTCTAAAGGCCAAACAGAAACTTAAAAAAAATAAAAGCTTTGATTATATTTATCTTAAGCTTGGTTCAATAACTACAAAACTGGAGAGATCACCTAAAGTGGAAAAAAAGGATGAATTATTGGTATGAATAAAATCAAAACAAAGACAGTGAAGGTGTTTAAATCACCATAACCAGCAGATCTGATGCCAACAGCATGATCCAGTTAAAGTCATAATATTACAAAGAGCTTCTGAGTACAGACGTAAACACAATTTTTGCCATAGTACTTACAGATTTTCTCATTTGCAATCATATACTAAAGCTGAAATTTAAACTAAAACCAAAAGTCTGTTACTAACTAATATAATAAAACGTTTACATTTTGGTTTATACAATTTCTATGGAAATGTGACATTTTATTCTAATTAGTTAACATTACTGAAATGCTGCTGACTGCTCCTGGATACTGACCATGTGACGCCAGTCTTTAAATCATTGCACTGCCTCCTTGTTCATGAAATATTAGAGTTTTGTACATTGTTTAACGTCTATCAGGGTCTAAATGGTTGTGTTTTGTTACTGCTGCAATATGTTTATAAAAAAAAAAATCTAGGAATCATCTTTATTAGGGATTTCTGCTTGCATAATTTTCAATAAATGTTTCCTGGGGTAAAGATGTTGGTATTCCAGTTTATCAGGAATGTGTTTATACTTAAATCTATAGAAGTAGATTTAATTAATCCCAAATGCTATTTTGTTATTTTGTGGAAGGTACAACTGTAGATTAGCCAAACGATTTAATAAAACCCAAATAAAAACCTTGGTATTTGCTTTTTTTAAACTATCACAAGCATTTTAAAGCTAGGATTAGCATATTTAGAATTGTAAAAGCATTGTTTAAAGGCCACATATATTATTCTAAGAGATATCTACAGCCCTGTTCTTAGACAATATAGCAAATAGTTAATATACTTAAACCATCCATCCATCCATCCATCCATCCATCCATCCATCCATCCATCCATCCATCCATCCATCCATCCATCCATCCATCCATCCATCCATCCATCCATCCATCCATCCATCCATCCATCCATCCATCCATCCATCCATCCATCCATCCATCCATCCATCCACATTTATAGAAGAAATGAATGAGAGCATATCCTTTATAAAAATACATATATGTTAAATTTCAATAAGCTATCGGTGGTTTGCAAATGTTTATTTTTTTAGAATTAAACATTTTGAATGTTAATGAAAAAGGGATAACTAATGACTTGATCAGACTGATGTAATTTAAAATTTATATATCTGGAGATTACAGAACGACTCAGATTGATGCGATGTATGATCCTCACCTCCACAGTCGGGGTTGTTTTTTGGTGGGATCCGGCCTTCATCTGACTCAGGAGATCCATTAGCACAGCCAGCCTCCTCTCATACTCCAGCACCTCCTCCTCTGAGCTGGAAAGCAGCTGCTTCTGGAGTTCCTGGTCTTTCTGCATTCCACTCAGTCCGACCTCTAAGTCCCGAAGCTTCTCAGTCAGATGAACTACCTTTCCTCTAGGTGCCTGTTGGGCATGTCCCATACTGCTTAAATCCATTTTTGGGATTCCAAAGTCCCCAAACTCATAGACAGCGGGTGCTGGCTGTTTCTCCATCTCTTGCTGTTGTCTCGTTCCTTCAGATCTCTGCTGCTGCTGAAAGGCCTCCAATGTGGCTTGACTGACCACAGCTTCTGCCGCTTTCTCCCTCACGCTCTCCTCCAGAGCAGAAACCTTCTTTTGGAGATCATCAGCAAAGCTTTGCGTTTGCTCCACAAGTGCCTGACAGCGATTTATTTCAGAGTCCTTTTCAACAACTAAGTCTTCAAGCTCCTGGATTCGGAGTCCTAACTCCTCCATTCTGGATGCAGCACTCTGCTCTAATGCCTGAACTTCAGCCTGCAGCACCACAACCCCTGCTGTTTTTTCTCTCAGAGCTTCCTCAAGCTCGCTTTCTGCACTCTCCGTATTTTCTGTTTCAGCCAAAGCTGCAGCACTTTGTTTCAAGCGCAGGTAGGTGTCCAGCAGTTTACCATGCTCTGCTCTTAGGGCATCCACCTCTTTGGTGGCCGCATCCATCTTTTGCTTCATTTCATCATACTCCTCTTTGGTTGGTCTCCATGTGCTGCTCCCCAACTCTCCTCTAGCATCCTCCTCCTCTGCAGGCTGTTTTTGCTCGATGTTAGCCAGTTCCTGTTGGAGTTTTTCTATAACAGCATTCAGCTGGTCTTGCTCTTCCTCTTTATCCTTCTTTAGGCGATCTTGCTCACTGCGCAGACACTCTACCTGGGACTCCAGCTCTTTAATCAGCTCTTCCCTTGCGTCAATTTGCTTCATTTCATCATACTTCTCTTTGGTTGGTCTGCATGCGCTGCTCCCCAACTCTCCTCTAGCATCCTCCTCCTCCTCCTCTGCAGGCTGTTTTTGCTCGATGTTAGCCAGGTCCTGTTGGAGTTTTTCTATAACAGCATTCAGCTGGTCTTGCTCTTCCTCTTTATCCTTCTTTAGGCGATCTTGCTCACTCCGCAGACACTCTACCTGGGACTCCAGGTCTTTAATCAGCTCTTCCCTTGCATCAATTTCCTGAAGGATCAAGAAACACTGATTAATATCTCAGCAGAGCAGAGTATTAACAAGATCATGGATGTCCCCCAACATGATTAAACCTCTGAGTCACTGCTGTAGTTCAAAACAGGATTTCTTGCCATTTTTTTTTTTTTTTTTTTTTTTTTTTTATAATTTAGAGATGTAGCAAAGCTAAAGAGGATTTCTAGCCATTTTTCTTTTAACCTCCAGATGCAGATTTTAGGAGAATTAGATTTTTCTTACAAAATACCACTTGAAAAAAGATTTTGAAAAAAGCTCTGCAATATCTTTAGCAGTGATATTCTAAATAACTTTTATGCAGTTAAGCATTTAGCATTATTAGTGTTACAAGAAAAGTAGTTTTTATGTGTTTTATCTATAAAAATGTTTCTTACTTAATGCTTCGAACATCCGTAAATCAATCTCAAAAGGATAAAACTGCAGGTCGGCATAAACTTCCAACTCTCTCTCAGCCTAATTTTTCAGCAGACATACATCATGTCACTGAAAATACAATTTACTTGAAATAGTTTCTTACATCTCTGAGCTTCAGAGAGAGATGCTGCTTATGGCAGTGTGAGTTCCCTTTGAAACTTAGAAGGAAGAATGACTTAAAGCAAACGTTTTTTTTATTTAGGCATTTACTTTTTTACTCAACAGTACATGTCAACATTGTTAATTCAGTTTTTTCTCTAATAAAATGCTTTATTTTATTGTTTAATTGCACTCTGACTTCATTTCTAAATAAATCACTGATACTGATGATAGCATCCCTATACTAAAGTGCGTCTCTAGAGAAGCTTATTGGGTCCTGGAAAAAGACTATTGTTTTTAAATTCACAACAGCTGGTCACCAGTCAGGACCAGGAAATTAGAATTAGCCAATCCATATAATCACCAGTTTCTTTATGTATATTTGCCACAGAATCCAAATATGTTCAATCACTAAGGACTCAGAGGTCTAATAGGTCACCTCAGACAAACAAACCACCTCAAGACACAAGATGATGCTATCAACCTACTCACCGAAACAAAATCAAACCAGAAAATAAAATAAACAAGGGAGCAGTGAGGAGCAAAATAAAATGAAACAGGAGCCAAGAAAAACACACAGATGGATGTTGATGGAGCAATGCGTCAACGAAACAGGACTCTGGCTGTATTTCGTATGCGCATGTTGGGTTACCTTGTTGTCAGAGGCTGTTTCCATGTGTTGAAGCTTAGAGATCTGTGCATTAAGAAGAGCTATTTCCCTGTCCTTCTCTTCCATCACCTTCAAGAGTCAGAAATTATAACGCAATGGCTATTAATAAACATCATTTTGATCCACTCAAAGTCTTTCTGCTGGAAAGCTGGAAATTTATACTATGAGAAAGTGGAAATGTCACAACAGTGAGTATTGCAAAGCAAAACAATGGGGAGAACAAAGCTTAAAGATATGCAAAATATAGATAGAAAAAAAGAAAATAATCTGTAGAGAAAAGTCATGTTTTTCACATTTGTTAACCAAACATGATGATGCAGCTTTAAGTGAGTCATTTATATACAACAAAACAAAAAGGTTTTTATCATTCTGTCTTGGCAAATTTCTTTTAAGATCTTACATTTTGTTCAAGATGTTAAATTGTTGTTGAAAATCCTGAATTTTACAACTTTACCACACATTTACATCTCGGTATTTCATTGTATTTAGTAAGAAACAGTGTACGTATATGAATGCATTACAAACTGAGAGATGTAGCACTAAATGTTTACATTTTTTAGTTTTTATACTAAAACTAAAAAATATGTCTCCAACTTCACAGCTGGTCACCACCTTGTGTTTGTCAATCATATGGATTTAGTATGACATGTAATATGAAATAAACAAATTGGTTTAAATACTTTTGTAAGACAGCGTTAATTGTTTTCCATGACAGTAGAGTCCTCTTACCTGGAGCATACTGTCCCTTGTTTCTACAAATTGCTGCTGGCTGCTGATCTCCTTCCTCTGGATCTCTAGCTGCATGTGAAGCTGCTGCACCTCCTCACTCTTATTCTCCAGCTCCTCTCTGAACTGCTCCAGCTGCTCCTCCAGGTTACATATCTGACATAAAATAGAAATCAGGCAAAAGAAAATACATTTAAAAGATCGTGGAGGATATGGACTTTAGTTACTGGTCCGGTTTTTGCACCAGACTGTAAAAACATTGTATTCAGTGTGTGGTTGAACAAGAAGAAAAAGTATGATAAAAGCTAAAAACTATATATTATCTATGTCCATAGTGAATTTATAGGCAAGATTTACACACAGAGAGAAGAGAGAAGGTTAGAAACACTGATGAACTGGTAAAGGCAATGGATGGAAAGCAAATAGATGTACGGATGGACAGGTGGATGGATGGATGGATGGATGGATGGATGGATGGATGGATGGATGGATGGATGGATGGATGGATGGATGGATGGATGGATGGATGAATGAATAAATGAATGGATGGAACGATTGATGTACAGCTGACCGACCAGATGACCTAAGTATGAAAATATGTAAGAGGAATCTACTTCTATAAAAAACTGCCTCCAAAGTCCAAGAACAGTACCCTATAATATACTTTTAGGATGAGATAGGATGCCAGCCTGGGTTTGAACAGACTGAGGAATATATTTTATAACTTTGACATAAAGTTTTCCTTCTTACCTCCTTCTCTTTTCTTTCCAGAGCCTCTCTCTCTGTCTGCAGCTGAGCCTCCAAGGTGGAGTTTCTCGTCTCACTGATGGATGCATGCTGCTTCTTTTGTTCAACCTGCGACACACACGGAAGAAACTATATGGCTCAGCAGTTTTCCTAAACCATCCACAGATAGACATAAAAGAAGAGCCTTCTGCATCAAACCAACTGATCTGCAGGACCTCGAGGTAAAAATTAAGCTGTTTGCAGCAAAATCCAACTAATTAATCTTCTGTGCTGCTTTTTGGTACATTCCCCACAACCACCACTAGACACTTGGGGGCAATCTTAACAACTGCTAGCCTATAACTTAGCGACAGAACCCTCTCGGGACGGCTGAAGTAGACCCACCCACACATTGTTCTGCCTCTCTGATTCCAGCCCTCCTCCTCTTCCTCCTCCAGCTGTCACCTCATCCTCATGCTCCCTCACACACACACACACACACACACACACACACACACACACACACACACACACACACACACACACACACACACACACACACACACACACACACACACACACACACACACACACACACACACACACACACACACACACACACACTGCCAAGCTCTACTGCTAACATTCAGACTGTCCGATATTGTCTCCAAAGCAACCTCCCCTCTGCTCCCTCCTCCTAACCTTTTCCAGGGAATCAGCGCTGGCCAGCAGGGCCTGCTCCAGCTCGCGGATGCGGCTCTCCAGCTTTTCAATCTCTTCGTCGCGCTCTCCCAATTCACGACGCAGCTGCTCGGAGCCGAGCAGCAGCTCACTGCACCAATCTGCCTTCTCCTTCAGCTGGGCATTCAGCTGCTCCACCTGGTAAGGAGGAGGGAGAGAGAGAGAGAGAGAGAAAGAAGGAGCAGTGATAAAACAGAGGAGGAGGATTGTTTATAGAGATCTACTATCTGATCCAACTCGCTACAGCGTAGCTGATACATGTGCTGTTAGCGGGAAGGTCAGCTGATCCACCTGAGAAAAGAGGTGGTGGGGTCGGTGGAGAAAACGTGCAGGGATAGAGGCAAAAAACACACAGATTTTAACTGACCAGGAGCAACTAAAGGAGAAACAATCCACCTGTGAAGGCAAAGAAGATATGGAGGAGGAGGTGCTGACAGATATGATGACCTTACAAGCATTGGTTTAAATTATTAATACGGTGGTATTTGATTTATCTTAATAAATGTAAGGAGAACCATTCCAACTGACCGACTTTTATGGTAAATTTTAAGGTTATTAATGCTACAGCAGTTAATAAAATAAGATTTTTTTACAGCAATGTTGAACCTAAAGCTTTGGTATTAGCTCCTTCTTTATGTGCAAACAATCATTAAACTGCTACACTTTACTATCAGTCAGAATAACTTTATAGTAACATTTAGGTAGGGCAGAATAACAAACATGGTCCTTTCTGATTATACGATTTAGTGATTATATATTTCATCCATAACCCTTCTGTGTAACCTCAAATGACTTTTAAAATAACTGATTACTTCTTCACACCCTATGACCATCGATTATGTTTCTAACCGGTTTGGCCTCTCAACTCTTCTGTAGTTTGACCTCCTGATCAAACCAAACACACCAATGACCTCCTGCCAGCAGACTTTATCTGTTGAATCCCAAAGTTTCACTCAAACTAATGGCAGATTATAGAAATTCAAAATTATTGAAGCAGCACATTTCTATAAAGCAGCAATGAGATGATGGATAATACTAAATGGCACTAAGCAGAATGTCTCCATATTGTTTTCAAATATACTAAAAAACTGTTAGAATGTTTCTTTTTATTGAAAAGTGAGTTTTGTTTTAATTGTTGGAATATAAGAAAAAAGTAAAAGAAAAGGGAACATTGACAGCTTGTTCATTTATGCATAGAGACAATTGTCCAAAACTGTGAAGTCTACAGATGGCCCTTCAGTAACTTTTAGTCTTAATTGTAATATGTTGAATAAACTGCACAAAACCAAAAACAAATATAATGAGCTATTTTTCACTCTTTTTTTTAAATCTGTTGAATAGAATAAAAAAATAGTAGCACAAAAAGGCTAAGTTGAGTGACTTTTTCAGAAAAAAGCTAAGGCAGACACAACAGGACAGAGGGGAAGCAAAGGAAGGGTCACTAAATCTTTTCTAAATGTTTGCAGAGAGGAGATCAGATGCAGCTAGAAGCAGTACCTTCAGGATAACTCCATCCACCTGCAATAGCCACAGGAGAAAGAAGGCAGAAGCATAATGGACCACAGGATGGAGATTTCAAGGGCGTGAGGCAAGCAGAGGAAAAAAAGCATTTAGTGATGAAAATGCTCTAGAAATCTTAGCAGATTAGAGAAATGCTTAAAGGGAAAGTCCAGGACATTCAACAGGCGTGTTGGTGTCCCCCTGGAGAAGATATACAACTTAAAAAAGACAAAATAAGAACGAATCAACATAAATCAAAGCTGTAACTGCATATTTACTTAAATTTTAAGGAGAGACAGAAAATGTTCCTGTCAGCTTTTCTTTAAATAAAGGCCACTAGTGCAAAAACATCTTCAAAAAATGATGTTAAAAAGAAAATCCTAATTAACAAGGGGACTGGTGTATGGAGGAACTGATCAAATGCTAGGGTGAAGCCTATATGACAGATAAAATGATAACAATCATATTAATTGTATTAATGTTTTAATGAATTCAAGTCTGTATCAATTATTTATAACATTTAAATATTTATGGATTAAATCAAGTAATGGTTTGGTGAATTTATACATATGTATCATATTCAATTCAGTGTGAATATACCCAGTATTTATTTAATCAACTCATCTCAAACCCCAGTTTAGACTACTTTATTTGTTTCAAACTACTATATGTTGTTTCAAAATATACAGAAAAATGACTTTACACATACAGAAAACCTCTTTGTTATTATAGACACAACACTCTAACCTCTGGTGTAGGTGCAGGTGTCTTATCTTCTCTAAAACAAGCCCTCTCAAAGACCACTGCACATGTACCGACAAAGATCAGACAAGTAAAAACTAAAAGCAACCAAAGAATGCTTTTGTAAAGCAGGAGATGCCTCCCCAGGACCGCAAACTAAGAAACTTTTGGGGTTATTTTTTTGGCATGTTGGAAAAGGAACATGTCTGAAGTCTGTTTTATTTCTGGATATAAGTTCCATGCAGAAATACAATAAAACCTAAAAAAGATACCCAAACAAAGCATTCATCCCACATTTAATCCTGACAATGAAAAATAAACGCTCCCTTCGTTTCACCACCAACATGCTACCTTTGCCTGTTTACATGCAAAATAAACCATAATCTGGAAACTTCTATAGAAATCGTCAGACTTAAATCATAGGCTAACAAGACTAAATAAGCAAAAGAGAGAAAAAATCTAACAAAAAAATAAAACTGAAAGTCACGAATAAAACCAAAGTGAACAGAGTTCTCAACAAGTCAGGTAACCTTTTTTATACATCATCCATGTTTAAAATAAATTATATGAAGCAAAAATAAACAATCTTGTCTAAGATTGGTAATATTTTGTTTTCAATTAAAATATATCTACCAATACATTACACTGCATTACTAAGAAACAAAAAAAAAAAACAACCTCTTTAACTCCTGTCAAACGCTCCAAACCCTGCTATTGTTTAGCGAAAACCTAGACCCAGTTCGAACTCTGAAAGACCTGCATCTCGCCAATACCCTGAATTTGGGCAGAGGAAGGGAGCATTTCTCCTCTTACCTCTCGGTTTCTTTGCTCAGAACCGATCTGCAGCTTCTGTGGGCTCTTCAGCTGCTGCTCAAGCTTCTGGATCTCCTGCTGGAAAAAGTCTCTCTCGTGTTCTCGATCCACAGCTTGCTCCTGAACACCAAGGCAACAGAAAAGCAGCAAATAGAAGAATAAGAAAAGATTTTTTCCAATCAAACAGAGATGGATAATTGAAATGTCTACATATTTTTACACAACCTTGAACCATTTTCTGTTTTAAAAGATGTGGTAAAATGTAGGGCTAAAGAAATATTGTGTAAGTGATTAATTAAAATGTCTCAACCTTTGATGGCATTTCTGCCTGCATAGTTTCACATTTGTTCTCAGCTTACAGGCTTACTTTATTTATTTACACACTTTTCAGTTTTTATTATGGAAATGTTTATGACTATTATGAGTTACAATCACAAAGACATTAAAAGAAAAAAAGTATTCTAAACAATCATTGTTATGAACGTCATAAATCTAAATAAATAAAAAACAACCCTCTGCTATTATGTTCAGAGACTGACCATATTATCTGATGAGAAAAATTTAGCTGTTTTAGGATGATTCCTGCAATTTTTTCGTTGCTTTGCATTGGAGGAAAATATCCTGTTTGGTCATTTTTGTTGACCTGTTCAAATATGTGATGTTTTTTTTTTTTTTTTAAATAAGGTCTGTTAGAATTTTCCTTTCCATTGAGTTTTCCAGACAAAAGATTAAGTATAGCGAAATATTCTGAAATGTTCTGCAGGTATTGATGCTCAAAGGTATTGATACAGATCTTCTTAGCTCCTAATGTTCCCCTACTGGGATGCATTTCGTTTAATATAAAATGGATAGAAATGTTTATGACTATCATGAAAATATTTAGATTTTAGAGGGACTGTTATCATGAAGTAACCATCCATTCGTTATTATTTGTGATGACTTAAGGCAATAATTAGAAAAGGTTTTACCATCTGAAACATCAGCCGGAACTCTACCATGAAACCAAACAATTATTTCCATATAGATCTGAATCTAATCAAGGCACTTTTCCATCTCACTTACGTCAAGAAACTTCCTGTTTTTCTCCAGCTGTTTCTCCAGGGACTGGATCTGCTGTTGGAGGTCTCCGGTCTGTGTCTTTTGAGCATGCTCCAGTTCAATCACTCTGTTCACCTGCTCCTCCAGCTCATCCTCCAGTTGTTTCACCTGCTTTAGGAGGTCTGAGTTCTCCTTCTCGGCTTGACGCTGAACCTCCACTTTCTCTTTCATCAGCTTCTCCGTTTCCTCTAATAGGTCTGTGTAATATTGTGAAGAAAGGGATGGAACGTACCGTAAATAACAGTCACATAGTTTGCTATTGAGACATTCCCCTTGATTTTTGAACAGAGATTAAAATCTGAGATACAAGAGTCTGAAAGTGGCAACATTTAATGAGATTAAATGCAACTTTGGGGCTTTGAAATTATCATTTTCCATTTGATTTAACACATTTCTAAATACACAGTTTAATCAATTTGATAATAAATGACCAACATCAGACTCTTCTGACATCTCAGTCAAGTTCCCATCAAATAATCCAGTTACCAGTCAACACCCCCCATCATTCCCAGCATCTGTTTCGCTGCCACCAATCAACATTCAACACGGAATCAAGACCAACAGGATTGTGCAAAAGTAACAGGGGGATAGAGTGCACATAACAGATCAGACATACAAAGTTAATGCATGGCAGTATCCATGCCTAATGAGTGTCTACAGGCAGGGAGGAGAGCCTCCTATTCAGTGATATTGAATAGGAATACGGCATAAATATGTACAAAAAGATAGCCGTCAGCATGGACGACATGATATAAGGTTGTTTTTTTTAAATAATTCAAATAACATAATTTTTTTCATACTTTGTCACATTACAATCACAAACTTTGATGTGTTTTCTTTTGATTTAAGGTAATGAATCAGTGCTGTAAAATATTATGAAAAAAATATAAATGGCAATATTCTTGTTGAAATTGTGATGATGTTCTAGATACTAATTGATATATAATCAATATTTTCCTAACTACTCATCTTGTTAAGATTTACAATCTTAGGTCTATACCAGACACGGGTTTGCATTTTTTTTTAATACCTTTAATAAACTAACACAAAAATAGCAAACTATGGGTGTAGTGTGTGTTTTTAGTATTACATTTTGGGGTATCAAAGTAAATGGGGTTGTTTAACAATAGAATCCAATATTATGCTTAAAATTTGCTTAAAATAGACATATGGGTGTATGTTGTAATGTGACAAATGTGGAAAAACTCAGGGGTTATGGATATATACTAGAGGGCA
This sequence comes from Cyprinodon tularosa, assembly GCF_016077235.1. Taxonomy (NCBI): domain Eukaryota; kingdom Metazoa; phylum Chordata; class Actinopteri; order Cyprinodontiformes; family Cyprinodontidae; genus Cyprinodon; species Cyprinodon tularosa. The sequence continues at coordinate 1,591,109 of NW_024038331.1, forward strand.
ATGTACAAACTGCTGGAGTTATGTTTTGTCATGCTAAAACGGGTGCCAACACTGACTCCGAGACATTAAACAGGACAAAATCAGTCAAAACAATAAGCAGTTGCAGAGGTTAGTGATCATTTTGAGTGAGTATATGAGCCCACAAGCAAGCAAGCTTTAAGCTGTGATAGTGAGTTGCCAAATGAGGGTTAGAGAGATACACCGTAACTCAGCCAGGCAATTAATGTCGCCATACAGAGACATGACTTAGCCATGCTCAAAGTGGACACACCTGCTTCAGGTGCTGCAACCATTGCAGCTTCAACTAGGCCTACAGGGGGATGAGAAAGCACACAGTAATTCAACATGCTCTTGTTTCGTTTGCCATAATCAGATATAGAATGGGGAGAAAAGTTGAAAAGAAGGCAGTGTACTTTCTGAAGCCTAGAACTGCAGAAACAAAGTGATGCGAGAGGTATTAAAGAAGGCCTTGTTTGCATTTGTAAATACAGAATACTCACCATTTATGAGAAAATATGAGGAAGTGATACTCTTTTTATGAAATTGGGGCAATAAAGAGGTCAATTAGCATATATATATATACACCAAGTTTACAGACACCTATTAGGAAAGTAAAGATAATCGTGGTCTCATGTAGTATAGTATAACTGTTACCAATTATATACCTAAAATATGCTTTAATTCAGAAACAGATTTGGTGTAAAGAAACATAAAAGACAGGAAAAAATACCATGAGGCTCTGATATTTGGTCCAATAAGAGGAACATCACTCAGAGAGCTCAGACTCCGCCAAACAAAAACTTTTCCTCTAAATTGTCTTACACCTATAGCTGAAACCAGCACATGATGTGGATCATTACCAAATTTAAATTAGCATGAGGCACGTCTCTGGTAAACCAATTTGTCATAAAACTGTATTTTTGTCTTCAGTAAAATAGCTCCAGACTTTTTAAAACGTAATTAAAATCCATTCATAACTTTTCAAGTTATCCTGTACACAGACAAACACATACAGTCTCCTAAAAACATAACCTCCTTGGAGAAGGTAACTACCATTGACTCAACAAACAGTTAATAATACACAGTATATCATCAACTGAGCTTGGTATTGCAGTTCTGTAAAGGGACAGTGTGTAACAAATATAGCTTTGTATAAACAAAAATCTTGCATTGCTTTAATAAATACATATTCTTTGAAAGTCTAATAACATGATATAAAAAATGTGTGCCTTCTAATAGCTTAGAACTAGTAGGTAAGAAATACATAGGGGCTTGTGAACCTAGTGGGAGATGCCATGCTGTGTCAGCATTTTTGATTAGAGAAGCCGAAAGAGGACAAACTTGTTGGTCCTAAGGGTTTTACCTTCATCTGAAAATGTGTTGCTGGTGGCCAAAGGGTTAATAAGACGCAAAAAACCCCCCAAAAAGTTATGATTATTCCACTTTCTGTTGGCAATTGAGTAACATCCTTACTTCATGTCAAATGAGAGGCAAAAGAAACAAATCAAAAAAGGAAAAAGCAATAATAATTGGCAAAAAATACCATTGGTGCAGAACATTTATGAGGGGGCAGACTTCAAAAATGGACACTGAGGTTGCAGGCTTTCTGCAGGACAGGTAAGTAATTCAATAGAAGTTTGTCAGCCTACATTGGATAATGTAAGTAATTAACTGCTGTTAGTAGTTGTTACTCCGCGCTGGGTTCACACTCTTTAATAGGAGGCACCAGTCTGTCCTTTGTAATTAATTTAGTGCACCACTAGTTGGCAAAAAATCTTACACACTGTCCCTTTAAGCAAAACCTCTAACAAAAAAAGCTGATTTTGACTGAAAACACACAGCCTTGTAGGTTTTCTCCTTTGTCCCTGAGGTGATACATACGAAGCTCACGCGGCCCCGCCTCTTCCTTCATAGCGTCCTGTTGCCGTGACAGCAGCTCGCGCTCCTCCAGCATTTCAAGCCGTTCTTGCTCCAACTCGTGCAGCCGGCTACTTGTTACCTGAGTGGAAAATTTAAATTCAGCAGCTGAGATTTGCATGCATGTTGACACTTGTTTGCACGTTCGTTTTATTAAAAAAGAATTTCCTGATAGCTTATTGCTGCAAGAAAAAAATCTAAATCATAAACAGATGTATTTAGGACATGCATGACAACTTTGATGACATCTGGGGTGATATTTGTTGACAGTACACATTCAACTTAGAAGAATGTCTGGTGTTTAAATGATTGGTTCATTCATTAAGCCATTCATATCTAACTTTTTGACTCCCTGTTTCACAGAAAAAGATTATTTTCCCTTGCTTTCTTTTATTGCACATCTTCCCCTCCTCTCGTTGTGTTTTTGTATATTTGAATCATGCTTGGGCTTGTTTTTCCGATTTACTTTAGAGCAGGATCAGATTTTACAATCCAGTTTAGCAGTGTTAGATGCCAAATTTGTAATTTCTGCATGCATAATCGTATCAAATAAGAGCATTTATCTATCATTTTAATCTAGAAATAAATTGATGCATATTTACAGCTCCCTACTATGTTTTGAAAAGATCTGTGTTGTGAATTATTTCTGTGTCTAATTAGAATTTAACTGTAAATAAGTAACAGAAAATTAAAGCACCAAGCAGGGTTCAGCCTGATTTTGAGTGTTGCAGTGGTGCTTTTAGCTGCAGTGTGTCAAACAATTTACACATTTCTCTTAAAAGTCTAGATAAACTGATGGACTCCTAGTGTTTACACAAACTTTGGGATCTTTCTATAATCCCTCGTTCTAAAGCAACAGAACAGCCTTTTTTGTTGTCACAAGTCCTTTTCTTTCACTTATTTTTCCTCCCCCCTGCAGCTCACCTGCAGCTCTTGCTCGAGGCTTAACTGGAGCTCTTCTTTCTGACGCAACTGCTCCTCCAGAGCAGCTCGTTCACCCGTGTAGCCATCTATGACACCTAAAGGAGAAAGAAGCTTAGAAAGAATGCTGCAAATCATCCAAAAAAAACATTTAAAAGTTTTTATTCTGCTCCCTCCTTTTTACAGGAACTTGGAGAATTTTAGAAGGACTGAAAATGGTTTACAAAATTTGCACCAAAGTGACCTTATTTTATTTAGTTAATCTTTAACTCCCAGTTTTAGCAGCTAACTTTCTCTGGATGCTTTGTGCTATTAGTGATAAACTTAGTAAAACATCAGCTTATTTAGAGTACAGTCTATGACTTATGATATTTATAATCTTATTGCTTTCAGTGGTATAGTCTTTAAATGTTAAGTTTAAGAACTGGCCAAGAATCTTCAGGGTTCTAAATACATATTTTGTTCTTTGCACATTTTTTGATTTAATCATTAAATAGAACATAACACAGTTCTAGGGTGACCAGGTCTAGAAAAAAAGTGCGACAACTAGGATGCTAATGAGGGACAATGTGGGAAAGACACCACTTTCAGTTGTAAGTTTCTTTTCCAACTCAATTTTAGTGTCGCTTTACATCAAATTTAGTATCAAATTTAAAAATAACCTCTGTAAAATTCACAAAGAGCTCTCACAGTCATAGCCCATTCCAGCATTTGTTGTAATTTCATTTTCTTTTGCATCAGAAGTAGCTTCCATCATACTTTGTACTAAAGGCATTTACCTGTTCTGTTTTAAGAACACCGTGTGCAGCTTTGTCATGAAGTGGGGCATTGGAGCAGCTCTGTGACAATGATTACAGCTCTGCTTTATTCTGATTCAATACATTTTTTCTTACTTTTCTCTAACTTGACCTAGTCAAATGCAGGACATTGCTTCAATTTGAGGGACCGCAGAACAGAAGTGAAAAATGCAGGACTGTCCCGCACAAATTAAATCATCAGGTCGCGCAACAAAATTCCCTCTTACCAGTATATTTAGCTGTACTATATGTCGAAATTATATTAAAGATTTATAGAATGTGTGACAGTTCTTTAACTATAATAGCTGTATATAAAAGGAGGTCTGATTAATGCCCTGACATCATCCCTCTCAAATACAAACGTTCACAACTTTGTGATATTAGCATATTAGCCAATTCTAATATATTTAACACATATTTTAAAGCTCAACTCACCCTGCGTGTAAATACAACCTTGATCCAGGAAATGCCACCACAGTGGTGGGTAACAGCAGACCCTGAGGGGAAGGGGTCATTTATGGGAATGAGTAGTGGGGGTTATAGCTAACATGTACTTCTAGCACTTCTAATCCAGGAAGTTTGATTTATTTGATCAATTATTCCTTATAGTTCTGGTGCTCATCTGCTTTAACTTCTCCTACCACTTCAAAAAATGTCAGCAGTGGGTATAGGGTATGCTTCAAACTTACATTTTTTCTCCAACCGTTGTATCAATTTCTAACATTAGTTTTTATCAGGTAGTGAACGGCTTCACTTGCATCTTTTGAGTAAACTGTTTAATCCATTCAGCATTCAGGTTGCATTTCTTCTAGTTTATTTTGTTGTTCTTAAGGTTGCCATCCAATTGAATTAATGCTTAACAACAGAGTACAATATCCAAGGTTACCAACAACAAAAAAGTAAAGGAGGAAAAAAAAAACAGAATATGGATGTATGCTCAGTTAAACAAAGTTGTACAAGCAAGTGCAAATATTTGACCCATTTTGCTTGATGTCCGAGTTGCAAACACAATGAAATTCTCTATAATTACTGCACGGCCTCATCACAGGTCAACAAGCATTACCCCTGTGCTGGAACTTCTGCAACTTAAAAAAAATTTCATTAGGTTCTACTAGAGGATATCTTATTATTCAATGTCTACATTAGAGCTGCAACTAAAGATCATTTTGCAAATCGTTTAATCTTTTGATTCTTTTTTGGATTAATCGATTAATAATCAGATAGTAAAAAGTTCCTTAAAGAAGATTCTTTTAAGAAATCAAACCAGGGGAAACAAAATTTTTCCACTTGAGGAGTTCTGGATGGAGCATATAAACTTTTTTTTTATCTTAAATGCAAAATATTTATATATTTGCTCCCAATTTCAATACAATTACTGCTCCAGGCTGGTCACTCTGTCAGCTAAAAGAATGTTTTATAGTCTGTATACTCCAATTAACGATTAAATACTAAATTAGTTTACAATTATTTCAATAATCGATTAATCAAGAATAATCCGATGAATCATTTCAGCCCTAGTCTACATATATGAAAGAAACAAAATGGTAAAATGCCTCCAAATAGTATTAATACTCAAACATTTTCAAGATTATGTCCCATTACATAATGACACAAACTTCAGTTTACTTTAGGAGGACCTCATGTAATACATTAAAACAAAGAGAATGTAGTGAAGAGTAATTATACTTTTCTCAATTACACATTACTTTTCATAAAAATGGAAAGAATGGCATGCACTTGAACTAAAGCCCATTTACTTTGATCTCTCCATACAAAGCACAGTGCAACTTATTGCCTTTTACAAGGGAGACTTTTACCAAAATTAGTAATTTGTGTAAGAATGGACACGACAAAATTGCATTTGTTTAACATTTTACAAACAACTATACAAAATCTCTATGGCACTGTGTGACAACACCGCAAACACATCAATAGAAAACCACTGATCAGTGAAGTAGCCATGATGTCTATTGTAACTGTGGACGGGAATACTTTTCCTCAGCAAGAACAGGAAAACATGGTTATAGTTAGAGAGGTTATAGTTATAGCTGAAAGAGGCTTAGGATGGATGTTGACCTTCCCGCAGATTAACCTTCCACAACATCTAGTTAGATTAAGCACAAATGATTTAGATCTAACCCTATTCATGTATTATAATGGCTAGGGCAAGGTTAAGACCGGGATCTAATTAAGAACCTCTTGCATAACTTCATTAAAAATGTCCTTTCAGTCCCACATAAATTTCCAGTGAAATATACTGATTTGATTTGCTGAAATGTAAGAAAATGGAAAACAGTTTTAAAGGGTTTTGAATACTCTTACAGTAACCGGCCACCAGATAGCAGGAGACAGAGTTTTTTTTCAAAGTTTGCCTAGGGAGGGATGTATGTAATAATCAGCTGTCAGATGTAAGTAATTCAATACTGATAAAGTATCATCCATCGGTTGCAGAGTGCAGCACTACAAGACTACAACTGTAGTTAATCCTCAGTTTTTTCTGCTACAGCATCTGATTATCATGTTTTTATCAGAAAAAAAAGGTCACGTTTTTAGATCTTAACACACTCCATCTGTCAGAAAAAAGTATCTCCTTTCAGGGGTGAAACTAAATGAAAACCAGTTTTAAAATGCCACACCCTGGAGTTTTTAACCTGAATCCTCAAACACAATAGTGCAGATATTTCCTTTTCAGCACATCAGGCCACAAGCCCAGCAATTGTTTAACACTCCCAACCACGACAACTTAAAAGCAAAGCATTTAAAACCAGTTTTCATTTAACATAAAGCTCAGGTTTACGTAATGAGTACAGTCTTTTCAAGGGAATAAAGAGACGTAATGCTATACAACACCCAAATCATTATTTATAACACCATGCTAAAACAAAAAGATATTTTTTTGACCAAAGTCATATCCTTTTATTCTGTTTAAACAGAGTTTGATGGGTTGTACTTCTACAAAGCTTTAATATGACTGCAAACATTCAGCGCTATTTTACAGGATTAGAAAGAGCAAATAGAGAAACAGGATCCCCGTCTTATAAAGAGCAACGCATGATTAGAAAAAGGCCATAAACTCACTATTGCCAAGTGTATCTGCAAAGCGAAAAGACGGATGATTCCTGTTCTGTTACACAGTGTTTTCAGGCCTTAGAAAGTGTATGAAATGGGTCAGGTGACACAGCTGACCCTCATGTACCAGCTGCTTCTGACACTAAATTAAAAGTTTACCTCTTACCGAAAACAAATGCACATTACTTCCTTAGAATTACCCTAGAAAAGAAAGTCAGGATTCTGATCCACAGTAGGTCTATTCCTAAATTAGCTGTCGTAAGGAAGCTTAGTTAGGATATTTTACGTTTTCATAGTTTCATTTTCATTGGTTACGCAAATATTAAATTCACACATGTAATAAATCAATATGCAACTAGAAAGAAAGGGAAGCAGGGGAGGTATGAAATGTCTCACAAGCTTGGAAGAGTTTTTACACATGATGCCCTTCCTGATGCATTCAGTATTCAAACCGTGCTCCATGGCATTACAGGCAAAGACCTAAACCTCATCACCATCAGGTACTGAACTTCTAGGTAAAAACTGAGAACAGTTTTAAAGTTAAAATCAGCCGAACCTTCGGCACGGTGCAGTTCGAGAGCCAGCTGCTCCCGGGCTCGAGCCTCCTCCGTCACCCTCTCCTGCAGCTCCTCCTGTTTCTGCAGCAGCTCTGTGATCTCCTGGTTGTGGCGGAAGGACTCCCGCATCAGCTCTGTCTGGGTCATCCGGGCATGTTCCAGCTGGAGACAGGGGGGATATAGCATCAAACAGCATAGGGATTCAGTGACCAAAAGGACGTCATCTTTCCAGCGGTTACGGTGTGATATTTCAGACTAATAATACGTTACAGCAGCATCTTCCTGTCAACCTACTGCTATGTTAAGGGCCGTGGGTAGCCTTTAATTTATACATTGCTGCAGATATGGCTAACTGCATCTACTAAAGTCATTTCATGTCAAAAGTTCAGCCTCTATAAAAGTTAGAATCCAAACAGACATGTTGATTCTGAGGAAAATGTCGAAAACAGAATAAAGAAATTTAGGATTTTTTCTTTTATTTTTATTTATGCTTTTTATTCACACTAATCTGTCAAATTATGAAATACTAGGATGTTTGGGCTGAAACTATTATTCAGATTATTTTTTTTATCAATCTGAATAATAAAGCAATCGACACTTAGGTAATCTCCAAGTTTTGTATAAATCTCTAAAATAAATGTACATTAATTTATGTTCAATTTACTATGTGCATTCCTTTTTAAACTGATTGAAATCATAAGATAATTAAATCTTTCAAAGAACTGACAGTTGAAGCCCTGAGAACTTAACTGATATCTAAACCAATCCTTTCAGGACCTTTTTTCAGCAGCTAATGTGTGATAAATGTGCCATATATACAAATATACCATAATTTACACAAACATGTCACAATTGACCTCTAACTTATAGGACCCAATTATACCCAGGTCCTTTTAAATATGTTTCTGTCGGACATTTAGGTGCTGTCATGACAACTTTTTATTCCAAACAAGTTTGGTTCTGATATTGAAATAAGACAGATTCAGTGGCATTTTTATAGACTAAAAGATACAGTTTGTTTGAATAATACGGGCATAAAAATTAATCCACATCCAAATGTCAATTTAACGAATAACACAAGTATATCAGTCGCAAACTGAAAATACCAGTCCACACCATCACAGATGCACCAAGTAGCAGAATGTGAACAGGGGATCTGTTTTTACAGTATTTTTAATAAGAATATTTATTTTGATCCGAAAGCTTGAGTTGTGATGTAGATGCTAATGATGGTGTTAGAGTGGCATGTGACATTGCATCATATTGATTGCGGTCATTTAACTTGGATTTATCAAAAAATCATATCAGGACAAGTTTTGTAACATCAAGAAACACAAGGATATTTGCAAAGTATGCTAAAATATCTATGACAGACTGGCGACCTGTTCAGCGTGTATCCCGCCTCTTGCCAATAGACTGCCGGCCCTAACGCAACCCTGACAAAAGTACTAAGCAGGGGAAAATGGATGGATGGATGGATGGATGGATGGATGGATGGATGGATGGATGGATGGATGGATGGATGGATGGATGGATGGATGGAATGCAAAGATATGTTAGGAAAATTATCATTGATGATGTGTGGGTTTATCATGCCTTGGTGTTGGCTGCCTTCATTTTATATCTTCATTTTATATGTGGCAAAGATTTGGAAATGGAATGAGAGCGGTGTCCTTCAGCTAAGAACAAAGTGTAATATTCTGATAAGGCTGGAGCCATGGATGTCTAATCATCTGCTAATTTGTATGATGTAAAATAAGATGATGTGGCAGACTTGAGATGTATAAAATGCCTTTCTAACTGTTAATCTAAGCCACTTCCTGAGAAGCGAGCCCGGAGGTGAGCAGCTGCCTTCTGTAAACCCTAAGCAATGTCTCTGATCTGAGTAAGATTACAATTTCTATCAGAACCTGTTGTCATGTCTCCTGATTATAGATACATATAAGTTATGAACTGTGATTTTAAGAGTTTCAGAGAAAAGAACCGGAGAGATAGAGTAACAAGGTGCATACAGAAAGCCTATCATTAACAGATAAGTTTATTATTGTTGTTTTAAAACCTGTGCCAGATTCAAATTTCCTCTATTCAACTTTGCCAACTCTTTAATGTGGCTTAGTAACATTCATTAAATGTTTTCTTGTTTACCCAACCTAGTTATGAAAACAGAAGTAAGGAGCCATAATGACATCCAACAATCTGGGAGAGAACCAGTCGCTTCCAGACTCAGGGTTGGCCTCAGGTTGAGCTAACATCTTGTTCTGATTTTTCCCCATAAACTAACCTGATAAAAAGGACAAAAGAAAACCAGGACCAAAGCATGATTTTAGACAATGGAATTTCTTCCTGAAGTTAAAGTTTATACGGATCAGAAGAGAATTTGAGACTTTGTCCTCCATTTTTTCCCTTCTCCCGTTCAGATTAACATGTAATAAAAACAGAGACTGATCAACTCTCCACAAATCGTAAGGGTCTAATTGATGCTTTTATTTATATATCCTACAATTGCAGAGTAGCATTTGTGTTTTTCATTGTTGTTGGTATTTATAACCTTTATTTGCTGGTGTTTCCTTACTTAAAAGATTTTAAAAATTGATTGAAGGAAGATATAGAATAATTTCATTTTTTGTTTGTTTCTTGGAGAACCTCAGTTCCCTTAGATTTGTCGTATAATCATTATGCTTTACTGTAGGTGTGAAGTACAGTAATCTACACTCTAACATAAAGATCAAAATTTAAATACAATAACAGGCTTAATCACACAACAGCAACAATAAATGTAATAATGTAAAATACTTATCAAATAAAATGTTTGGAAAACATGTTTTTTGTGTTTCGTGACTGCACAGATCTAGCTTCAGGAAAAAAATCTCACAAACAATACAACAATGTCTAAGGAGGTGTTCAGCGACATTTTTAAAACCAAACTGCTGTCACAAACGGTTTCTGTTCTTCGAGTGTAAAGGTTTTATGCTAATCAGATCGCAATGCTGCCAGAAACGCACTACATGTTTTACAAAGCAACAAAACGAGCTCACATACTGATGTGATAGCTTTGCAGTAAGATATGAGGACTATATCTGCACTGTAAAACTGTCAGTCAGCTGACAGAGGCAATTTTTATTCCTAGATAAAAATACATGGAAATTACTGCATTAAACTGCCATAAACCATCCGTACGCTCAGAGTCATTTTCCATAGATTTTCATATCTCTGAAAGCAAAGGTCTTATTGTGATGATGTGGGAACTGGGAAGCGGTAACATGAACCTGCCACAGAGGAGAAGTCACACGATCTTCCACATAATGAATCAGGAGAGCCGCTGCTGCTCTGAGCGCAAAGACGTTCAGCTTACATCACATCTGCATGTTTGGACCTGAGCTTCATAAAACAAGCTATGAAATGAACCAATTAAACATTCATCCACACACGCTGGTTAAAAATGAACAAATCCCTCAGTCTATTTATAATTTAAACAGCACACTGCAGGGGTGATGGGGTGTAAACTTACTGTATAAGGAGGAGTGGGAAGGGAGATTTTAGATATGACTTTAAGAAGGTGACCATTAGTCCTGTGGTTGACATGTGAGATCTGAGTCTGGACCACCACTGCATTTTTAGAATTCAAGGTGTTGGACAGCGGGAAGGGTCGAGGAAGGGGTACGCGGGATTCCACCTCGTACACATCTTGGTCCTCCCCCTCCAGCCACGTGCTGCTCGAGTTCCAGTAGGAGCGATAGGAATCCATGGCAGGATAAACTTTTCTCTTTTCTTATCCGGAGTCATGAAAAAAGGGGGGTTTCCCGTCGGCTATGGTCTGTCAGGTTCACTGCAAATGGGAATAAAGTCCAGTGGGAGACGAACCGCTGATATATGTTGTGGATAGCTCCAAGCAACAGTCTCTATGTGTTTTGCACACGCATGGAGGAAGAGTAAACATAGTTTGGAGAAGGTGACATTCACGGCATCTCAATCAGATGTAATTACAGGTGAGCCCTGAGAATAAAATATTTTTCTGGCAAAAAGGGAGTTTTTATAATCCTGCAACAAAATGTCATCCTCAGCAGCAGGTGGAAGTCAGATCCAAGTCCAGCAGTCCAAATTCCCCTCTTGAGCACAGCAGACAGACGGTAAACATAAAGGCGAGCATTTCTTCCTTTTGCTTTCCATGTGTAGATCTCTGCTTCTCTCGCCGTGTTGTCTCTGACCTTCTTTCTTCAGAGTGAAACCATATTACACCGCTCAGTAGAGCTCACACCCCCCTCTGCTCTCCACTCTCTCTCTCTTGCACTCTGGAGATTCATTAACAATACCATGACGCTGTAGTAGCCCAACCTGCATGGGAGCCTCCCAGGGGCCCCTTCTAATTGACTGTTCCCGGCGTCAACCGGGGGTGAGGATGCAATGACAGCGCTCCGATCAGAAAGTCACTCAATCTTTTCCTCCATAATTCCTTATGTTACTTATCCACGAGATCCACCATGTTACTCGACAGCTTCCGCTTATCCTTACAGATTAAAACCACGTAGCTGATAGCCTTTAGAAGAGAGTGCTTTTCCCTACTTCCTACTCTAAACACACAGCAGGATCCTGCCCAGAAAAAGTGGGAGGAGAAATCAGGTGTGGCTTCAGTCCTTAAGACCAGTAGACCGGGTGGATTTGCAAACAGATCGAGCACACAAATAACCACTGACGACGCACGCCCGTTTTACAGAAAGCCGTCAAACCAGATTTTCTTCCCTCTGAAGAAGCAAAAATAATCATTTAAGGAGGTTTAAGACGGGCTGATGTGCTGCTCCTAGATCTCTGTCAGAGTTCTGCCTCTGTTTGGCGTGTCTGCTGTCAAATGACATATTTCTATCTTGCATAGGCAGGTACAGGCGGTGAGCTATCAGGGAACAAACACCTACCAAAGGGCAAATAATTTACAAGCCATGGCTCAACCAAGACACTTAACATTCCTGATTGGTCTTGTTACATCAGTCTCTGTGAACAGCTTGATGATTCAACAACATACAGTCAAGACTGATGTAAAGCAGATCAATAGCAGCAAGAAAATCATTGAAGGAACCATTAAAGGCTCCAGTGATTAGACATTCATTGTCGTTTCAATGACGTGTTCTTTGAGGAGCTCAGTTGGTTGTAATCACGAATTAACAAGGGAACAATTCTTTAAATATTAATTTTGTGATTGTAGAAATAAAAAAAAAAAAAAAAAGTTAAGAACGTTAATTTTTTTGAAAAATAAACATTTTATATCACTATCATCTGCAATGTTTAATATTTTACAAGATTAGAGGGACATTAAAATTAATACACAAAAATATGTGTGAGTCTTTTTGTTTGAGGACAAATTTAGCTCAAGCAAACAAATTAGATTTGCCCTTTCCCCTTCAAGAAAAGTGTGACACCTGTTCCTTTATGCTTTGTTTAAACACAAATCATGTTGATTCAGGCATTTTCCACAATCTACACAAAGTCATATAACCCAAACAAAACTTGTCAGTTTTCTTCCATGAATGAATGAAGACATGTTTTTATTCAGGGTATTTTTTACATTCAATCGGAATCTTAAAGCAGCCTTAAATAAAGAGGGCATATTTTATCCAGTGGTTGATTGACATTGTTTTCTCTAGTCTACAGAATATTGGGAAACGAATCAAATTAATTTATATTGTTGGCTGTCACTTCATTCGTTCTGCCTCTGATTGGCCTATCAGCCCTCCTGATATCTTCCTCCCAGAACTTTGTCTACCAAGGACCAATTAGTCAGCTTAGGCATAGTAAGAAAGAGGCAGTAAACTCACTGGATGTCTTACCTTATTTAATTAAGGCAAAGAAAGCAAGTTCATTTTCAATATGTCTCAAAAGTGGTTTGGAATCCAAAGTCGGCAACCTACCGACGTCAAACCACTTGGACCAGAGGTGGTAATGCTCAGTCTCAGTGACCACGCTCTAGACAGTTTATTTAAACATTATTAAGGACCCTGGCAATCAGCCATCATGTCTAATCTGAAGCAGAGAAATTGAGGTGGAGAAAATGGAACACCGGAGAAGAAATGCCAGTTGGTTCTGAAATAATCCACAACTTCTCCAACATGAAACTGATGTTTTTTTTCTATTTTATTAGATAAAAACGGACAAATGAAAATTAGGTCGTAATTCTCAGTTCTTAATGACTTTTCATGTTACTCATACCACACAGGGTTGAATTGGTCAATACATTTAGTCAATAAATGATAAATTTTTGACTTATATGATACCTAAACAGCAGTTAAGCTTTGCCTCACATCTTTAAAGCTATTTTTAGACCATCAAGACAAACCCATTTTAGCGTGAATAAAGCGTGAGTTCCTGCCAGAGGGAGGGATGAGTTGTGCAGCCCGTTACTGTAACACGCTCAGTGGCCTACTTAAACTGGCCCTGGCTCTGTGGGCTGACACAGGACACAGTGGGAGCGCTACACGGACACCCTGTGGGGGTGGAGCTGCTCAGCGAGTACGGACCAGGATAGGCTGCCCAGTCAACACAAAAAGCTCTGTTTAAATACAGCTCGTATCTACAGGCAACCACTGGGAATGAGGCAGCTCTTTTGTGTGTGAATGCTAGACACATTCTGCCATCTCATCCCCATTATGCCTCCCAATGAACAGGAGCAGACACCCACGGGTGGGGGGTTAACAGCGCTTAGAGTTCTTCTAAATGTTTTGAGAGATTAAATGTGTCACTGGAGCTTTCTGTTTACCGACAACTTTGAAGTACAAACAACAGAACACATGAGCAGGCCTTGCAGCAGTTTGTTTCTTCTTGCTTTTAGGGAGCTTAAAATATATCCTTTACAATAATTAACAAAGATTTAAAAGAAAATAAAGAAAAAGTAGTCAAATAAATTATTATGAATCATTCAGAACCTACAATTCAAGCTCAGTAAGATTAATACACATTAACATCGTTTTAAGCCAATCTATCATATGGTTTCCTTAAAACATAAAACCTTATAAAAATGCGTTTGTCCCTTTACATCATGTAAAGCTGGTTTTTACCTGGAATCAGCTATGATTCCAAATGGTGTGTCTTACCAAATTTATGAAATTTTAGGGTCCATGTCCATCCCCCTAAGCCCAAATAGTTCCTGTCCAGTGAAGGAAATTCATGTGGGATGAATAAGAGCTCCAACTGGCAGAGGTTCAAAATATAAACACCTATAAACATGGTAAATGGCCTGTACTTATATAGAGCCTTTTTTCAAGTCAGGAGACTTGTCCACAGCGCTTTGGTCACTCAAACACTGATGGTGGCAAGCTACATTGTAGCCACAGCTGCCCTGGGGCTCACTGACAGAAGCGGGGCTGCCGTACACTGGCGCCACCGGGCCCTCTGACCACCATCAGTAGACAATGCAGGTGAAGTGTCTTGCCCAAGGACACAATGACACTGAAAGTCGGAGTCGGGGCTTGAACCATCAATCCTTCGATTTCAGGGCAAACTCCTACATCCGACGCCACTGTCGCCCTTAACATCGCATGATTTGGCCCATAAAGATAAAAAAAAACATAATCGTTCAATGATCATGTAGATCAACAGATCATTGAAAAACTCTTGGAAATAAATAATTGGGAACTTTGATATGTAGTGCAATGTTGCACACTTGCTGTCTGCGCCCCTGCACCGCCTCCTAGAGTCAAGGAATATATTAGATACGGCTAGAAAAAGCTGCAATTAAAAATTGGGACTGCCTGATTCAAAACGTCTTGTATGTAATGTAGAATATAGATGCATCAAACATTAACCAAATTGTGGAGATGTGTGTGTTTTAAAGCATGGGTGTGGCCTAAAACTCCCAATGTTTATGAAATCTAAATGGATTATGCGTTTTAAATGGAGATAAAAAGTTGTCCATCTCAATGTTGTCATCTACTTCCGATTCAGCTGATCAATGTATTTCTCAGATTAGGGGATACCCCATGTCTCTGCTCTGTTTGGACCTGTGGACACCAGCTGCTTTCATTGCTCCTTGTCATTTCACTATGTCACACTTATTCTCTTTTTCAAACTATCAACTAAAGGCCATTTTTGTCTAACCGCTTCAGATGCTTGTAGCTAGATTTGCCCCGCAGCAATCAACTAGGAGTATGTATCCGAATTTAGCCAGCTCATTGCTTTCTTACCTACATTCTATAAGTTCTTGTCATGCTTTGCGATAATATATAAACTTAAAAAATGTATACATAAATGTATACATATCATATGAGCTTTTAACTCTATAATTTATGAGTGAAACCACCACTGTGATTTTGGCCACAAAGAAAAATAATCTTTATACCTGGTTAGTTGTGTCTGTGATTGTCATCAGCATGTTCTCCATGGCTGTCTGAAGTCGTCTGCTGATGCCCAGAAAATATTCATCGTTCCCAAACTGTGATTCTGACCCAAGAAGCATCTCCAGACCCTCTTCCGCCTCCAACTTCCCAGACCAGAACATGGTGTTGGCTCCACTTTCCCTGATCTGGCCCATTTCTGTGAAATCAAACAAAATTGCATTTTGTTTGTATGGATCTATGTACATCTTGGCATTCTGAGAAACTTTTTTGCATGCTAACAAATTAACAATAAAAAAACAAGGTTTATTGATCTGATGCTACCAAATACAGGTTAATCAAGTTCTTGGATTGAGGTTTGACAGCAATATTTATGCATAGGTCATAAACCAGATTGACCAGAACACAAATAGGTGCAACTCGTCATCAATCTAAAAAGTAACAAGGTTTGTTAACATCAACTAGTTAGATGAAACCAACACAGTTTTAACCATTAACTTTCTTATTTCCATAAACTCTGAGAGCGAGGGAGGAGGGTTAAATGATTAGCTGCACAGGCTGATAAGACCATAAAGAAGTGGATGCTTTAAAGTGTTAAATGGCGAGTTGTGCTGGTCTTAATAAAAAAATTAATAAATAAAAATGCTTATACATAACACTTGTGAGAGATATGATAATCATTTTAAACATAAAAAAATGAAAACACCAAATAACTTTAAATATTTAGGTTAAAAAGAAGGCTTGATGTGGTTTAGTTGCTGCAGAGGAACTCCGGGTTAATTTACAGCGATACCCACTACTATAAGCCTTTATTATTGTTTTGTTTGAACAGGAAAATTGTTTTTAAGCTATGTCCCAAATGTATTTCCATGAAAATAAAGATAAGGTTAACAGTCATCTTTGCTGCAGATATAAATGCAGAAAATAGAATTCAAAAAGGTCCAACCTAGTTTGCATGCATGCAGGTGATAAATTCAGCGCACTTCCAATCCACCTCATATGACAGAAATGTTAAAGCACAAACTTTGTCTGTGGCATATCAAGAGTGGTAAAGGAGATTAATGCTTTAGGAACTTCCTTATCTGTACTTTCTTATTTTGCTGACTTTTAATAATCTTCTAACAACTTTATAGTTAGGAAATGCTTCTACTTCGTTTTTTTGTCATCTATTTTAGTCCTTTGAGGAATTTTAGGATTTGTATGAGGGAAAGATGCCGCATTACTAAATGATATTCACATACTAGTAAACTAGTGTTAAGTTTAATAATTTTAAGAGCTTAAAGTACCTTTTTGCATTTAAAAAAAACCTTTTCTACAGTTAAAGCGAGTGCAGAAATATATTATTTAAAAAAAAAACACTAAAAGTTATGCCAATTTCAAACAGCAAATTATGTGTATATTTAATAGTTTAAATATAAACATAGTGTAAATTGTTATGTCTTTCCTAAGACAAAACAATTTAGCTGTCTTATAAGACCCTATGGTCTTTTTAACCTTTCATGCACAGTTGCTTTTACTGTACATTATTGTTGTAAATATTTTAAGCATGTGCAAGTTATAACACAAGCAACTATAGCTAATCCAGAATTATTTTGTTTCAAGCAGCTAAAATCTTCTGTAAATTGACCATAATCTCTGGTTGACAGTATCTTCTGCTTTCACAGTGAAGATTTTCTGTAATCTAAGTGAAAAGGATTATCTGTTCTTCGTCTCATTTGCACATCAACTTCTTAAATGGTTGGTGTTAACAGCATACATGCTTCCCTAAACAGACTGATACTGCACTTCTGATGCTTTAAAAAGTAAAAAAGAAAGTAAATATGATAACCCAGTCTATGCATGATGTATGCAAAATAATATTTGAAACAACATTGCTTAGAATTGCTTAGCAGCAAAACATTAGTCTGACCTCACAGTGGCTATAACAACTTCCAACAGTTTATAAACATTGTGGTTAAAATCTGATGTTTTTTGCCAAGACCTTAACCTTTTTAGTCAACAAATACCATAAACCTAATTCAACCACATTCAGATCCAATTATGTTAAAATGTGAAACAAATAAACAGCTTCAATTAATTAATTTAAAATAAAATTTCAAGCACTCAGCCATATGCAGAATGGATTATTCTGTTTTAACAATAAGCAGCGTAGAGTTAACCAGGATATTTCCTAAAGCTTGATGTCACTTGCCTGCACTATCTCTCTGGCTTGTTTCTGTCTGAGAGGTAAACTCAGAGGGCTGCAGAGCAGATGAAGCTGCATGTAATCTTTGCATGTGGAGGCCTAAACTTTCTTCAGCAGCAGCAGTTGTCTTCAGGACGTCTACAAGCACTTGGCTGAGCTTCCTGTTGGCTTCACTCAGTAAGTTTCTGAAAAAATAGATAAAAAAAATGCATGTTATTTGTTTATTAATAAAACGTTTCAGAAATATAGTCCAGCCTATCTTTCTACAAAAGTTTACTTCCTTCAGAAAATTTTTGCATAAATGCCGTTATACCTTTCAGCATCTTTATCAGAAGACTCTCCTTCCACATCTTGCTCCTCACCATCATCCTTCTTCTTTAAGGCCTGGACGGGCAGCAGAGAAAACACAGACAGCAGCCCTGTCATTTTAAAGTTTCAGCCAAACAAGCAGGCTTCTGAAAGCTGAGGCTTTGGGCACTGCAACGCTGCGTATGCACGCATTAGTAAAAGTCCATTCAAATAAGCTGCAGCAGTGCATGGGCAGAAACACTGCTGGTTTACGAGCACAAAGACACATATCAACTCCCGGAGAAACCAGAGAAACACTAGTATCTTTGTGCTACTATGGCAACAGGTGCACCTGATGGAAAGACACCAGTAGAAACAAGAGCTCCCTCAGGTGGAAATGCAGCCACAGTGCACATTATTCTGCTGCATCATTTATCGATTACTCAGAGGGAATGCAAACTATTTTATATTAAAATTAGCTTAATGCAAAAAAAAAACACAGGATGCAGTGTAAAAAAAAAAAAAAAAAAAGAGTAAAAAAAAAAAGCCAGAATAAGTACAGAAAAAATCTAATAAATAGGAGTAATTGATATATCTAGGATTAACTAAGAACAAATCAGGATGATAGCGATGAAGAAGCCTGCTTTATATATTACATAAGTAAACTTTCAGTGCTTTTAAGCATCAGAACAGACTATGCTAAGAACAGTGTCTGTAAACTGTAGCATAAGATTATTTGGCTTTTTATGACTATTTTTTTATATTTGTGAGGCTTTTGTGACTGAAATGTTGCAGTTCATGTAATATGTAAGGATTCAATTATAAAAGGATTTCTTCTGCCTTAATTATTTCCAATATTTTTTTATTTGTATTCATTACTTTTAGTCTTTCAAACAAACGGAATTGGTACATAACCTTATATTGAATTAAGAACAAAATATAGCATGTTATTGTTGTTATGAATGTTAGTATTTACAAAATTATTATTTCTCAAATACTAAATATAATGATGATGTAAAAAAAAAAGTGTTAAAACAACTGTACAACAAAAACACAATTTTGAGTGCGTAAAAAAACTCAGGGAAAGTTATACAAAAAAAAAAAAACATTTAAATAAAGTTTGACTGACCTGCTCCAATTCAGTTCTCTGAAGCTCCTCCTTTAGCTTTTTGATCTCGTTCCTCTCCTGCAAATCCCTTTCCAATTTTCCCCTCTCTGGTTCCTCTAACCAGACGTCCGCAGCCGGGGAAGCCCTTGGTGTCTGGTCCTCCAGCTCCCCATCGACTTCCTCCTCATCCATCTGGGTCTGCATAGAGGTGCTTTTTTGGCTGCCACTTTTATTGATCCGAGCCAGCTCAGTCTGCTGTGCAAACTGCACAGACATCTGAACTATAGCCTGGCAGGAAAAACAGGGAACCAAAATGTATTATTTAGAGTGTATTTATGTTTTACAAAAAAACAACAACTTTTTTTTTTTTCCTTTTGTTGCTATGACCCTTTTATTCATGCTGTATTTGTTCAAAAAGTTGGAACTACAGGATGTCTAGTTTACCAACCAATGAAAATCTGTCCACAAAAAGCAAGACAATTGCAATTTAAAGCAGTATCTAAGTTGCAAAACCATACTCTTGTCAATGTTTAAACAATACCTTGTCAGGGTAGATGCATAATTTGTATTTAAACCTAAAATATACAAGCGCTACCTTGGCAACTTCCTCCTCCATCCTCTCTTGATACAGTTTCTCCTCCGTTAGGACCTGTCCAGCTGCCCCAAGGCTCTCAGTGGAGCTTCCAGCCCCGTTTACAACGCTGAGATCCAGCCTCCTCTCTCCTCTGTCTTCCCAGTGCTTACTTTCTTCTCTCAGTCGTCTGATCTCGCTGCTGTGTTGCTCTTTGAGAGTAGCCACCTCTTGGGTGTACTTGTGGTGCAGAGCTTTCCTGAGTGTCTGCAGCTGTGCTGTCATGCCAGACAACTTGTCAGAGCGCTGCAACATTTCACCTTGCTCTGAAACATCTTCCTCACTCCGCTCCTGAGGACAAATGAGAAACAACACAATTAATATGCTTGGTAGTGGCAGGTATCTACAATAAGCTTTTCCCACAATAAACAGTTGATATATTCTAGTTTGCCCCCAATAACATTTCCAGAAATAATAATAATAGAGAAGTGCCTTAAATTACTTAATGCTAACACACTAGCTGTCAGTTTAGATAAATATCTATTCTGTCTTCATTGAAGCTATTTCGTGACTTTTAATTTAGAAAATGAACTTCTGGAAAATATCCTATTATAGCCTATACTACAGCTTTAAAGATTTCCTCAATTCCTGCCTATCTTCATCCCTCCTGTCCTCGTCAAACTGCAGATATGAGGGAATGAAAATATTCTCCGTTAAGATGGAGGGACTGACTAAGGGGATAGAAGTTAGAAAGCCAAGCGTGAGGGTTGGCTTAAATGGAGCGCAGCTCATTCACGCAAGAAAGAATCCTCCTTTCATGCAACCTCCAAGACCAGAATAAGTCTGCCTGGTTAGAACAGTATTATATAATGTTTGATCCTTTCAATCATCAGATATAGGTCTATCCTTGGTGCTGCCTGTGGAGTTTCAGTGGGCTGTGGATTTAGGGCACATTTTAGCCTAAAGGCTGCAACTCCTTCCTCACCATCCACCCCAAACTGTCATTGCATCTTAATGCATGCTCCTATTTCTGCCTGTACTAGGAGTTAATGCATGTGAAAACGGATGAGCCAGACCTTTAGATCCTCTCTGTCCTGCTCCATCCCCTCCCAGCTGGACTCTGGAGCACTGGACAAGCTGCAAAACAAAAGAGCACAATAGCTATGATTATATTCTGCAATTAGCTTAAAAAGTAAACATCTATCAGTGTTAAAGAAGTGCTTATGTAGGACAACTGAGGTTCCAAACTGAGATTCCCAGACATAAATGTTCACACTGTTCTTTTTAATTTTTTACAACATAAACACTAACATTTTTCGAATGAATTGGCCAAGTGAACCAAATGCCAAACTTTTCAAGGTAGGATTTTGAAGTTCTTAGCTTTTTCCCCCAATCACATCTAAAATATGATAAAAGAGTTCATGAGCCAACTGCCAAATATGAAGAAGACTAAAACTCAACAAGCGCAAAAAAAAAAATGAAATGGACCATTGGATAAACGGTTAAATTGACATAGTGATGGATGGATGGATGGATGGATGGATGGATGGATGGATGGATGGATGGATGGATGGATGGATGGATGGATGGATGGATGGATGGATGGATGGATGGATGGATGGATGGTTGGTTTTTTAGCAATACAGAAAAGACTATGCATTTATACCTTCTAAGTACAAAGACCAGTGAAGTTTTTACACTACAGCCTATTAGTCAAAATAAACAACTGATTTTTCCATAAGCTACTTTCCTTCCAATGTTACTAGTAGGTTAATAAATAATTAGTAATTAGAATAGAGTCATGATATAAAAAGAAAAAAGTAGCTACTTGCTACTTTAGCAAGTAGCAGCAAAAAAGGGCAACAAGTTTGGCTTTTTCCTTTAATATGAAGAAGATAACTATAATTGTTTCCTATTAAGTATTTAACACAGAAATAAAGAAAGCCTGAAGCATTTTTTTTTTTTTATTCAAGGGTAACATTTTTCTAAATACCACAAAAAAACTATTGAATAAAGTATTGAATAATACTTGCCACTACCCAAAATCCTTAAATAAGTATCTAACAATTGTTTACCAGGACAATTTTCTCTGGGACAATAAAATATTTATCTCATAAGAGCAAAATTTGATCACACTATATAACATTATATTTGTCTGGCTTATTATGTTTTTTTTATAAGCATTACCAGGCAAGTAAAACTTTATTTTTATTTTATAGTTCGAAAATAAAACAGTGGGGGGCAGTAAGGGACAACAGTAAAACAGTAAATTCCATGCATGGGAGGTTTAGCTGCTTTACTGTGGTTTTTAATCATATCTATATAAAATATGAATTAAAAAGAATTAAGGTTTTCCAATTCAAAGAAAACAGCAGGATAATAAGTTTGTTATATTTAGTTTATTTAACAAAGAAAGAAATAGTTAATGAGGACATCTTGTTTACTTTAGGTTTGCTAGTAAGGTTGTCCAATCTTATTATAGCTTTTTTTATATATATATATATATATATATATATATATATATATATATATATATATATATATATATATACACTCCGAAGTGCTCTTCAATTTGTACAATTATGGGATATTATTATTATGGGATTATAATTATAATATTTTTTTACTTTGTTGAAAAACCTAAAAAGAGAAATACGATTATTTGTAGTTCAGAAATTATACAATAACACTAATGTAAAGTCTTAGGAAATGTACAAGTTAAAGCCTTTAATATATTTATGATTTGCTTTGAACAAGCCTACCTGCTTCTATCTTGCCCTCTTTAGAGATGATAAAGATGAAATACAAGGAAATAAGTAAAGACATTTGCAGAACATACACAATATATTTCCATGAGCAACGATTAATTTGTTTTATTTAAAAAAGTAGTTTTAAAATTGAAATGGCAACGATCGACATTACATTTGTGTTGAGATTTTTTTTTCCTTTCACTGACCAAAGAAAGAAACATTTTCCCTTATTTTCAGTTTTTTATATTTTTCACCCTCATGTGTATCTGGATGCTTCATCTTCTTGCTTACATCTGTATTTACTATATTTTGCTGCTGGTCCACCTGGATTTCCCCAATGTAGGACTATAATGTATAATTCTGGTTGATTCTAATCTTACTTCTTAATGTAGTTGAGCCAAGTTAAAATATTTTATTGCATTTCAAAATGCCTTGATTTGAAAAAAGAAATTCTGTAGGCAATAAATAGAAGATGAATGTCGTCAGTGCAATCACCTGTAGTAAGTCTGAGCTCCTGCAGACTCCTGCAATCGTTGCTGCAAAACAAACAGCTCTGTGGCATAGCGCTCCTCTGTCTCCGCCGCTTGTTGCTGGTAGTGAGCCCTGAGGCGCTCCATCTCCTGTCGGTGGCTCTCCTCCAGCTGGAGCTGCTTCACCTGAGCCTCAGCCTTCAGCCTCTGTAACTCCACTGAAGTCGAGCCCGATTCCCCTGCCTGTTCCCCCAGATCTGATAGAATAGAAATGAAGCTGTAATTTAACATCCTTAGCTAGAGAAAAGCTCTAGGTTAAAATACAGAAATGTAATATAAAAAAAAACACAGAAAATTATTAAGCAATGATTGGGAAAAGGAAAATAAATGCAGTAAAACTATAATAACTAACAAGAGATAATGAAAAATTTTAATTATCATCTTACATTTTTGCGACTTGTGAATCATTATTTAGAATCTGTGTTGAAAAAGGCTGCTAGAAAAATAAAATAATACCAACAGCCATCTCAAGGTCTGAAGCCTTTAAAATAGGCTTCTATTAAATTATCTTAAAGTATTAAGACTACATGTATGCTTGGCTATAAGGCAAGATTTCCAACTAAACAAAGCTTAATATCTAAATCATTGGTTTCCAGAAGATGAATCTCTGAGTCCAGGCAATCATTACTCTTCAAGTGTCTGAACTCACAAACAATCGGGATTAGGTCAGTGTTCAGAGATTTACACTAAAATAGCTTTATTAAAAATGAATAATTATCATCATAAATATCAAAGAAAGCCCATTTTATTTTAATGCTTTCAATTAATGTTATATAAACGTCAGATAATCACTCTAAATTTAGATTTTGATTAAGAGGGCTTTTCTACAAGCATGGGCCAATTGCACAGTCTTAACTCAAAACACCAATTGGCTCAGTTAGTTTTCTTTGGTCAGAAATATACGTACACTATCAGAACCCATGAATAAATAGGAAATAGAAAATTTTTAAAATGCAGTAATGATTAAAAAATGTAAACCGGACTCCTGATATAGCAAAGATTGCAATTTAATTTACATGCATCTCATGGTCATTCATGCATCTTCTGCAAGTTTTTAAGAAAGCTGGATGTCCTGTGATTAGAAGTTCCCCTTTAGATTGAACATACAAAAACCTGCAAGCTGAAATCCAAAGATAATCATATTTAAGAACATACATATTTTTTCCTCAAAGCAGAGTTCAGGTTTTAAACACAATGAAAGATTCCATCATGTTTTACCAAAGTAAGAGTCAGTAATTTAATCTGTAGTCACATCAAGCTTGGACATGCTAAACAGTATGTGTGGCATGGTTATTGCAACTGAGAGGCCTAACACATATTGCATTAAACGCCACTGCAATCAAATGAAGCCAAATGCTAAAACAACCACCTAGCTATCAAAACACTTAACACATGTTAAGCTGTGCTGACCATTTGTCTGAACTAAAGAAGATCCCCTCACCTCAGCATGCAGAATGCTTGAAGTGGTAGACATAACAAGGCTGCTGACTCTGCTTCCTGATTAATTCTGCTTCTAATTAATTGGCCAATTAGAGTTAATTAGTTCACAGTATTGAATTTTCAGACCTGGATTTTCAGACGATCAAACATTAGGGCTGCAACTAACCATTATTTTTGCAAATCGATTAATCTATTGATTATTTTTTTCAATTAATAAAGTTTTTTTTTACAGTATTAAACCAGGTTAAACTAAAAGTTTTCCACTTGAGGAGTTTTGGAAAGAGCATATTAACAGATGAAAAAGGTTTTTAATCTTGAATGCAAAACTTGAATATATATTTTTGAAATGTTGGATTACTTACTCCACTAAGTGGGTTTTTCTATCAGCTAAAGGCATGTTTAAGATTTTATATTCCAGTTAATAACTAATAGATTACTAAATTAGTTGATGATTATTTCAATAATCGATTAAAGCAGTTCATTATTTCAGCCTTAATAAACATAAAAAAGACTAGACAATGTCACAAATGCAATTATGTCTTAACGATGCAGCACACAATATTTTTTCTGTCCTTCAGCCATTATACATGCAACATACCAAAAAAGTGACCAAAGTAAACCATGCAAACACTAAAAAGGCATTACAGTAGTTAATTTAGAGCTGTGAGAGCAGCTTTATGTCAGGAATACTCTCTGCAGCTTTGAGCTGTCTCAGATTAAATATAGTGACCATAGGAAAATCTGGAAAAAACTTTGATCATGAAAGGATTCCAGGTCAACCATTATTAGTGTCTTGGTACTGTATCCCAAACTGGTCCTTCTTCAACCAGCAATGACACCTCCACATTCCCCTCCTTCTCTTCAGAATTAGAGAGGAGAACAGATTTACCTCCGCTTATTGTGGCGAGCTGTACATGCAGGTCAGAGAGCTGCCTCTCACTGTTTATCTTCAGCTCATCATAGGCCATCTGCAGGTCATTCATCTAGAAATCAGGAGATTAGATAAGAGTTTTTCTCATAAACATTGCTCTGCAGTTACAACAGAGTCCACTTTACATTACATGCTATAGAAACACTTCTCAAAGAGCCCAATTAATTTATAATTTGCCTAAAATAAAGTCAGATTTAGCAGTTACATATAAATATAGATGTAGAATGAAATATTAAAGCCAATGCAGTAATCAAACTTGTGGCGTAACGTTTATGAATCTGTGCATTTTTACCTTGTTCACATCAGATCTCAGTAGAGCTTGAAGCTGAGAAAGACGATCATGCTCACGCTTAATTTTCTCCCTCACCTGCCAAAGACTGCTGTATAACTCTAGAAGAATAAACGGTTATAAAGTAAAAAGGTAAATACAAATGCTAAACATACTCAGAAAATGTAATTTGTAGTTATTTAACTAATTGGACGAAGGGTGTACCTCTGGCCTCCTGAATAACGGAGGCGGATTCACTAGTTGCTGGTCCTTCCTCTGAAATAAGCGACAGGCCTGCAGTGTTGACATTCTCCAAAAACTCTTTGCCAAAAATCCTCTGAAACGCCTAGAAATAGACCACATACACAAAGACAAGATTAACGAATTATAGAAATAAAAAAATAAAATAAAAACAAGCTGGGTCTTCTCATTAGTTTAAAATTACCAGAATTATTTCACTGCATTCCTCCGACACAGCCTCGATCATGTATTTGGAGACTTTTCCACCACCTTAGAAAGCAAAACAACAGACAAACTACTCTTCAAAAAATCCAACGTTTATCACAAACAAATTTATGAAATGCTGCTTGCAGATCAAAGGCATTTCGTATAGAGCTTAGATTTACCCTGGCTGCTTTGGTCTCTCAAGTCCTGCAGTTTCAGCTCCAGAGAGTGCTTGCTGGCTTCTGTCTCCTCCTGTAGCAGCTCCAGCTGAGCGGCGTGGATCTGAGAAAGGCTGATGTGTTGAGCTTCCAGCTGCAGCCTGCCCTCATCCTTAGCACATGAGGAGGAGATCACATATTAAAACAGACCAATCAACACTAAAGCATGCTGTACTACAGTACAGAAAGTAAATGATTTAGTCTACTATTAAATATAGAAATAGCTATTTAGTAAGGAAGGTGTAAAATATATGACATCAACCATATGACTAATCAGAAGATTAAACTATGGAGCATCCATTTGCTAATAAGATTAAATAAAAGATTAAACATAATTTAAAAAATCTAATTTCTACAACAATTATGTGGCTCAGAACCCATTGTGGTCAGAAGGAGAGCTCTGCCATTATCGCTTCAGGACAAAATAACAAAAAGCACAAGACAAGGCTTCTTTCCATAATGATACATAATGCATTAGAACAAATTTGTGATTCTGTTACCTTTGATATTAAAAGCTTTAAAGTGCACTCTACATCTTAATTAGGCCGTGTTTTTAAAACGCTGTGTTATGACACGATCACCCCATTCAGCACCGCATCTGAGGGTGTGGAGGAGAGCCTCTCCTCTGACAAGCAGCTCAGATGTTCGTGATTAAATAAAACATGCAGATGAGAGAAGGTCAGTGGAGAAGAAGCAGATGGACGAATGTTGTGTTTTGATTCTTTGTAGTTACACACAACCACTACTGCAACCAGAATTACTTAAATTAAAATATTTGCTGGAAGGGTAAGGTCATTGAAAAGGAAATGCTTTCAAACCATTTAATGAACTGGGCTTAAAGTAGAGCGCTACTTTTTTTGTTTGAATACTATTTAATGAGAACATTTCACATTTCTTTATCATTAGAAAAAAGATTAATTAATTGAATAGGAAAAAAAATCCAGCTTTCAAATCAACCTAGCCCTACGTTTGGAAGCAAATGTCCCTTTGCCCTAATAGCTGTATCTGTTGACCTTGGTAAGTTCAAGTCTTCAGTCAGTCTTCAGCATCACCATGGACGCATATTAACTATGAACAGCCTTGTTAAGGAAAAGATCCACATCCTAAATAGATTTCAGAATAGGCTTTTTGGTTTTTTTTGTGAAATTCCTGGTTCTATCAATTTTAGCAAAGATTTCCAGTACCAGAGAAAGCAAAGACACTCCAGATCATAATCCTACCACCACCATGTTTCACTGCTGGTGTGATGTTCTTTTTCTGTTAGTTTAACACCAGATGGACTTTATAGTGTATAATGATAATATTTTTTGTAACCTTGTCCTGACTTAAAACTTTGTATGGAATGAAAGTAGAACTAAAATTAGGGTTGTCATTTTTAATATGATACCCATACTGTAGCTTTGAGTAATAACTGATGCAGAAATTTAACTGCTGGATAGAAATTCTGGTATGAACTAAACAATGGAGCCAAGTGCTTGCATTGGCGTGCTTTTATCGGATGTTTGAAATCCAGGCCAACATAATCAGATACTCAGATTTTCGTTGATATCTGACGGATTTATGAAATTGGGACACCCCATATGTAAAACAGTCAATCTAGTTCTTTCTATAAATCCAAAATGACTCAATGCTGAGACTAAGTATGGGCCTGTACTGGTTTTATAAGATACTCCTGTACGGTAAAAACGCAGTGAAAGTTTTCTATGATAATGTTCCTGTGGTATATGCGTTATTTTTTTAGATAAATCTCAGCAGAGAAAGTGCTTAGGTTGTGAACAGCTGTTATACGTTAACCCCTTCCTTTTTGTTCTCCTGTGTAGCTGCTACCTCTATAACTTAAACAATGGCTGAATGAGGGGAACACCCTGAACTTTCCCCTGTTTTGGCCCTTTTACAGAAGGCATGCACAGATGTGGTCTTAATAAAGTCAATAAAGGCTGATTTATACTTGGAAACAAGACCGTCTGCGTAGGTGTGGCGGTGAACGCAGAGATGTCCCCGCCCCCTCTGCAGACACCCTGCTGCACCTCTCCCAAATTTTAGGTGACCGGAGACAGTGCCCCAGACAGGAGGACTCTGATTGGTCAAATCTACATATGCTCTACACTATGCATATCTCCTGTTGGGTACCTTACCGACTTTTTATGTTTGTATGACCGCGACTGCGAAAAATTACTCGTGAAGTTTTCGTGAGTTTTGCACTAATTGCAGTAAAGAGAGCTCGTTTTAGTTCAGATATTAAAAACCAATCTATTACAATAGTCTAAACACAAAGACACAAAAGCATGAATTAGAAGTTCCAGATCATTCATTGAGATATTCCTGAGATTAGCAGTTTTTCAGCTGCAAACGGTGCTCCACTAATGACACTGCCAAACATAATTTCCAACTTTCTAAGACTTGGCTTAGGCGACTGACCTAAGTCAACCAAGTACTGTTTAATCCCTGCAATTGATTAATCAGGGGCAATAACCACTGTTTCTGTTTTCTCTGTATTTAGCTGCAGAGGGTTATCCCTTTGCCATTTGCTTAAATTTTACTAGACAATGGAGAAAAGAATTTAGCTTCTAGATTTCAGACAGCTAAAAACGAGCAGTAAAGCTGGATGTCATTAGCAAATAGGTGAAAGGAAACATCACTAAACCGTTGGATGATCTTTCTCAAAGGGATCAAATGCAACAAAAATAAAACAGGGCCCAAAACTGAACCTTGAGGCACTCCACAAAACAAATCGGCAGACTCAGACCTTAGCTGTAACACTAAAGCTGCGCGTAGATAAAATATGAGAACCACTGTAGAACTGACCCTGACAGTCCAACTAAAAAAGACAGTTTAGTGATTGTGCCGGTCACAATTGCTAAACCAAACACATTGGAGTTGTTTGAACGCATATTTTATGGGTTTTCAGTCAAAGGAACAAGTACCATTTCCGTTCCCTTTGTGTACACTTTTTCACACTTGTTCCGTTGCTTCTTTGTGCATATAACAATTTATATATAGGTGCCAAAAAACATTAGTGCAAATGTTCACTTAAAATGGAGTGAGAGTCTGCAAGGGAGAGAAATTTCAGCATGACACCTGTGATCAAAAATCAGCTTCCAACAACAATCAAAGGTAAATATGACTATAGAGTGATGCTGAAGATCAGCCTACAATTCAACAATCATTTCATTTTATCTGACATAATCGCAATCTTAATATCTTAATACACTGAAATTGTGATATTTTTGCTCAGAGTATCATATTAGCCATTGCCAAGCCGAGACTGGATAACAATGAGGTTTAACAAAGTATACAATTAAGAGTATGCACACCTATGCAAGTCGCTTTTAGCTATACTTTAAGTCTATTTTTCAAATTAATTATACAGAGGAAAAACTCTTAAAGAATATATTACTCTTAATTTAAAAGGGGCTTTCAACCTTTACTGTAATACTTGAAAGTATTCCTTAAAAACTGCTTGAATGTAGCCTATATCATGACCCTAGAATTTTTTGTGAAAACATTTAAATATTTTATTCAGAACAATAAGTTCATTTTGTGTAGTTTAGTAAAGGGACTGTGCGAGATCTATTTGATTTTACAAGTAAAGATGTGCTATGCAACAGATGTTAGGGTCTTAATGGAAGCAGAGAAAGATGATTTCAGAGTTTGTCTTCAACGTTAGTCGCTTGACATTTTCAGCTAGATAAGCGTCCAAGTCAGTAATTGCAGTTGAGGTTATTAAACCAGACTTACTTAAATACTGTGGACTCTTTACTGATTAAACAAGCAGGAAATCTCTCTCACTTTGGAGGCAGCCCTAGAGAAAATCATTGTCTGCTTCCCCATGTTCTAAGCGGTCGTATTGAACCTGTGACTTCATGTCATTTCATTCCTCCTTTACTTTTCTCACAAAGCTGCTCCATTCTTTTACACTTCTCTCAAAGTCTCTGGCTCCTTTGATGCTAATGCCGATGCAATTAAATTGATGTTTGTCGACTAGCACAACAAAAAGCTCTGCAATTAAATGTGCCTTTTTCTGCTCAAACTAAAATCCTGCATGGAGTGTGCTCTGCATGTAAATTTCAGGTGTATCGACAAAGCAGTAAAATAATTCAGAACGATTCTGCTTTAGTAAAAAGGACTCAGTTTGAAACACTCTTTACAGTAGACCCCCCCCCTCATCTATCAACCTTTACAGTTCTCTGAATGATGCATCAAAGCAACATAAAGACAAAGAGCAGGATGTGAGCTTAAGTGACATTTACATGCTCAGAGGTCTCTTCCTCCTCTTCTGCTCCCTGACACATAACACGCTCTGTATGGCAGCCCATCCCCTGTCTGCTCACCTAAATCAGCAAGCACAACGAACACACCTTTATTACTAATACTCGAACAATATTAAAGATACAGTACCTTGCAAAATATTCAGAACCATTCAACTGCTTCACATCATTTTCTGTATTGTAACAGGGTTTTATGTGATGGCAAATAAGAGCAGCATATAATGAAAACAAGAAAACACATTTTATATGGGTTTCATTTTTTCCCCCAAGTCTCTTACAAGTCTAAGAAACATGGTGCATATTTGTATTCAGTGCTCTGACTCATTGCTTTGTACAACCACTTTTTCCCGCAGGTCTTTCAGGATAAATCTCTACCAGCTTTACACAACTAAAGACTGAATTTGTTTTTACCAGTTCTCCTTTGATAAGTACATTCTAACAGGAATATGCTTTCATCTAAAGTATTTTAGTCCTACAGAAAACTGCAGTCAATTGAAGCCTTTAGTAAGCTTTCTTCCAGGACTGATATGTATTTTGCTCAATACTGTTTCCCATCCCTAACTAGCTTCCATATTCCCACTAAAGAAAAGTATTCCCACAGAATGATGCTGCCACCATTATGTTTCACAGTGTTCTGTTTTTTTTTTTTTTTTGGATGCAGATAAAAAAACTGCCTTATCTGACAGAAGCACTTTCTTACAATTTTGCCGACTCATCAGTAATTATGTGGAAGAATTTCAGGGCTTCCTCCAAGGTTGAATAACAGTGAAGAACTTGTCTAGAAGACTAAACTTAACCTTTTCTGGATTTTTTAAACCTGGATTATTGAGAAGCATCGGAACCCTCATGACTTCCTAGGTGCGTGATTCAACATTTTTCTCTTCCTCTCCTCCAGAAGACCAGATTTATGTAGCCCATGGTTAAAGTTTTCCTGTCAACGCTTCTCCCCACCAGTGGATCTCCTTGCCTGGCCTGCAGTACAGCTGGACGCCTGTTTCTTTAGGGTTTTTTTTAATGAAGGACTGAACAGTGTTTTGACATTTTTTTTTAAAGCTTCTGATACTTTTGTGTACCTCGGTGCTGCTTTTAACTTCCTTTTTTCCTTCATGTTTCTGTTTTTTCATGAGAGGCCTTCACATAAATAAAATAATCTCTGAAATCCAATTTTTCTTTATTTAGGGGTATCAGACTTTATAAAAATGAACAACACATGTTTAGATTTGTATTGGGAAAATAAAATATTGACTGCCCAATTTTGCATCCCATTAAATCCCAGTAAAAACACTAAAATGTATGAAAATAGCTTAAGGTTTGAGAATATTTTGTCAACAGGTTAGAAATGCATAAGAAACAAGACAATGATGAATAGAGGTTTAAATGCACCATTGAGGATCACTTCCTGAGGCGTAACAGAAGTTCCCTTTATTATCAGCAATGATTTCCTCTTTAACTCATTAAAAAGGAAAACTAAAACTAGTTTTAAACAATTAATGAAGGCGATTCATCGATCTTGCGGCAGGTACGGCTTTTCCACCCCAGGAGGTGACTAAAGCATCACAAAGCACAGATGTGAGATGGCAGACAAACACTGTACACAATCTTTTGCCTTTTGTGTGTTTGCGGCACGGCTGGCGCTGACACGGACATAAAGTGACTTGGGTTAAAATGGCTTCTCACCTCAAACCCTTCACTCCCTGCAGGATGGAGAGAAACTAGAATGTACACATTTCTACACAATAGGAATGATTCAAAGCTGTAAGCAGACTTGTTCGTGTTTATTCTGTTCTCAGCTGGCGTTCAGTTGGAGGGCGAGAAACATCAAGGGAAAGCAGAGCATAGAAAAAAGAAAAGTAAAAGAAACAGTACAAAGCTTCTTTTCATGTCAGTCCACACGCATGAATTTAACATGCAGCCAGAGCCGTGTGCGGTTTTTCTGGCAACAAAATTGTAAAAATGCGTCTTTAAAGGAAGCCGTCTGCCTGCTAAACGTTGCCTTTCAAAACAAGCCTCCGTACTCTAAGGCAATTTACAGTCAACATCAAATCTGTCAGATCTGAAATGCTGGAGTCATATTTTCTATGAAAAGGGAAACAATCAGTGCCTGATCTGGTTCTGAATTCACTCTTTACATTTCAGATAAAGCAACAAACTACATGAATTCAAAGTGATGCTGTTTCCACGGTGTTTCATTTGTTCAGACTTCAAAGAGCAAAAGAAAAAAAGCAGCAACATGTGGGTGCTCACCGCTTCGCTGCTGTAGTCTCTAGCTCCGTCTCCCTGGTACCCATCAGCGGAGTCCTCCTTACCGGCCCTCTCTGGTGAACATGACATAACTCGGCTCTGCGTCTGAGGCAGCATCTCCTCCTCTGCAGCACTTTTAGCTCTCTCCTCCTCCTCCCTGTGTCGCTCCTCTCTACCGTCTGAAGCGGCGGAGCTGCCTTTGCGCTCCTGCTTTGACCTCTGCCGTCTTTTGCGCCT
Organism: Cyprinodon tularosa; assembly: GCF_016077235.1. Classification (NCBI taxonomy): domain Eukaryota; kingdom Metazoa; phylum Chordata; class Actinopteri; order Cyprinodontiformes; family Cyprinodontidae; genus Cyprinodon; species Cyprinodon tularosa. The sequence goes on from NW_024038331.1 coordinate 1,624,164, forward strand.
GCTTGACCCTGAGGGTGCCTGCTTCTGAGGGGAGGATCGTCCCTCAATGGGTCCCTCCCCTGAGGACCGTGTTGCTGCCAGAGACGAGAGCCTGTGGAGCTCCGGAGTCTGCAGAGCTCCGTCTCTCTCTGCTTCAGCTGCACATAAGCGAGCTTGTAGAGCTTTTATCTCCTCCTGTAGAGACTGAATCTGATTGTGATGATCCCCTGAAGAAGAAACTGGCTCAACAGTTTGCTCTTCCTCCTGCACCAATTGTTTCTGCTCACTCTCAGTTTGCTGCTCTTTTTCGAGTTCCTTTGTGAGGCTTTCAGTTTTGGAGATGATCCTTGAATGTTCTTGCTTGGCTTTGACCAGATCTTCTTCCAACTCCCTCATTTTGGTCTCTGTAACCATCAACTGCTCTGTAACTTTAGAGAGCCTATCAGCAAGGCTCTTATTCTCATCCAGAGTAACATTTAGCTTCTCCATCAGATCACCAGCAGCTTCCTCTTCCATTTTTGTCTCCTCCATTTTCATATCCTCGCTCCGCTCCTCGAGGTCTCGGATCTCCGACTGAAGGCGTGCAATCTTTGCCTCAAATTCGAGCGTCTCCCTCAGTGTCCTCTCTTCAAGCTGTGTCTTTGCCTCTGCGAGACTAGTGTACTCCTCCTTAAGCTCCTGGTAGTTCACTTCAAAATTCTTCTCTGCAAAAGAGAAAGTGCTCTTCTGTTTCTCGATCTCCTCACGCAGCTCAGCAACCTGTTGCTGGAACTGATTGCTCTGTGCTGTGATTTCACACAATATCAAATGTTTCGACTCCATTTCTTCTCTTAGAGTGTTATTAGACCTAATCAAAGTCTCCCTCTCCTGCTCATGCTCCTTTAGTGTCTGTTCGATTTGGCTTTTCTGGTTTTCCAGAACCTCTGTCTGTTTTAGTAACGACTGGACTTGATTTTGGATTCTGACTCCTTCCTCTGCATCTTTTCTAAGTACCTCCAGTTCACCCTGAAGCTCCTGGAGCTGTCGGACCAGCTCATCTGCTTTAGAGCTTTGCAGAGTGAGCTTCAGATCATCTTGGAGCCTATCAATCTGTTGCAAAAGTTCCTCCCTTTCTGTGGCGTAACTCGTCTTCTCTTTCTGTAACAACTCCAGCTGCTGAGCGTAACTAACCCGCAGGTCATTCAAGGCTTTCTCGTGTCTGATTGCTGCTTCGTTGAGGAGGTTCTCCGTATTCAGGAAGCTCTCTCTCTGCAGGTCCTCTCTGAGATTTGTCAGCTCCTCCTCGTGGCTGAACAGAAGCTGCGTCCGGAGACGCTCCAGCTCCGCTTCCTGTGACTCCGCCATCCGGTCCAGGACTGCGTCTTTCTCTCTTTCAAGCATTTCCAGCTTAATCTTGTAGTTAGTGATCTCAGATTCGTGTTTGGTTTCCGCTTCCAGTGCAGCTTCTTGAGCCGCGGACAGCTCGTTCCTCAGAGTGTGGATGGTCTCCTGGAGGCGCTGCAGGTCACTCTGGGAAGTTTCCTGAGAGGTAAGCTTGGTGGAGACCTGCTCCACTTCTTGCCTTGCTGTACTTAGATCCAGAAGAAGATCCTCAATCTGGGCCTGCAGCTTTGACTTCTCCTGGACAACTGCACTCAGCTCATGTCTAGTTTCATCATGCGTTACTTCAGAGTGTTCTAAAGCCACCTGCAGTTCCCTAATTCTTGCATTTAGGGTTTCAACCTCTCCTTTATTGAGATTTGAACTTTGAGATTGATTTGCTTTTAAAAGTTCAACCTCAGCCTGCTGTTGCTGAATCATTAGCTGAATTGTCCCTGCATGCTGCAGATTGAGCTCCTGCTTCATCTGAACGATCTGCTGGCCATACATTTCATCCAGCTCGGCCCTGAGAAGTTCCAGCTTCCTTGCGGTCTCTTCCTGCATTCTTTGGATGGAGTCGCTATCTGCAATGCTCCCCTGGTGGCAGCGTTTTTGTAGATCTTCCACTGTGCCCATGAGCTGCATGATTTCATTGGATGACATTCGCTCTTTATGCCTGGAGGCAGCCAGTTCACTCTTACAGCTTTCCAACTCTTTCTGTTCTTTCTCCATTTCTAGTTTGTAACTCTCCATTTCACTTCTACAGCTTATTAATTCAGATCTTGTGCTTCCTAACTCATCCAGGCATTTTTCAAGCTCAGATTCCTTAAATGAGACTTGGAGCTGGAGCTCATGTAGTTGTTTTTCTGAGTTTTCCAGCTCATCTTTTAACTGAATAAGAGAGGAATCTTGCTCAGATATGACCCTATCCTTTTCTGCAATAATTAGGTCTTTTTCATCAGGGTGCTGCATGATTTTGTCCTCTCTAGTCCTTCCTGCTTGAATGAGCTCCTGTCTGATGAGGGTCAATGACTGCTCATGTTCTTTGATTATTGCATTTTGTTCTGAAATTAACTGATTTTTATCTTCCAATGTTTGTGCAAACTCTTCCTCCACTTCTCTTTGCAACTGCTGCTGACGACAAATAACCTTTTCTTGTTCGGCAATCAGCATATCCTTTTCATTTATCTTTTGTGAAAATGACTCCTCTGATCTTCTCCCTGACTAAAGAGAGATTGTTGTTTAGATGATTGCTGCAACCCTCAAAGCATTAATGTGTGGCAGTTCTCACCATTTCCACCTCACTCAGCTTCTGCTGGAGGTGGCTGATGTTCTGCAGCTGTTTGATGCTCTTGTCCTGGTGCTCTCTGACCTCTGCGCTCATCTCCTCCAGCTGCTGCTGGTACTGAACAAGCTGCTGTCTTGCCTGCAGGAGATCTGCTGCAGTGCTGCTGTGGCTGGTGTTCCTCAGCGCCTCTCCGGCCTGCAGCTGTAATGGATGGTCAGAATTATCGTTTTATTACAGATCACTACAAGTTTATTTAACAAGAAAATACAAATCTAATTAGAAGAATTACAAATAAGCTATTGGGAGAGTACATTTTATTTCCTACCTGCTGGAACTGGATCTGAAGTTTCTGGCTTTGCTCTGTCAGTGCTAAAAACTCTTTCATGATCTCGTCTTTCTCCTCACGAGCCTGCTGAAGGTTGGATGTGAGCTGGGTGATGATTCCATCTCGCTGCTTTAGAGCTGCTTCAAAGTCCTGCAGCTGCATGTTTAATGAGGGTTTTATGGAGTTAAAAACATAAGACATCAGAGCAGTCATACAGAGATGGATCGAAAGAGAAAAATAATAACATTTTATAAAACATTTACGAGGTATTAAATAAATCTTTAAGAAAAAGAAATGTAATCAAGTAAAGATTATCACTCCTTAAAACCACACTAGCCCCATTGATTGTTTAATTGTATTATGGCTTATGTTTCATTACATGATAATTGAATAGAACAGAATATTTATTTGTTAAACGCAAATATAGAGTGTGAAAAGATTACGCCCCTTTTGCAGCAAGGAGGCTTTTATTTCGGAGGTTTTCACAGAGTTCAAATATATTAAAAGTTTTCATTCAAGTCTTTTTGCCTCTCCTACCATATTTAAATACCATAAATCAAAAATAATAAAACATATACCTGCTGTACACCTTCGGCTCCAAATGCAGATCTGATTTCTTCGAGCTCTTGACTCAGCTCTTCCAGAGCCAGGGTTTTAGCTGCAAGAGCATCCTCCATTTCTTGAACCCTTTGGCCTTCTGTGAGCTGCTGCAGGGTGTCCACCTCCTCCTAAGCAGAAACAATATCCCAGCTTTTAAAAGATTTACTGACAGATCTATCAAACTAACTAAGCCACCACCAAAGAGCAAAAATGCTTTTGTTAGAGGAGCTGAAAGTTAGTCTGTGGAAAAAGACAGGTCAGTGAGCTACAAGAATTGTATATAATCACCTGAAAGAGCAGTCTGACTGTTCAGGGCTGAGATTAAACTGACTGTTAACTTACAGCAACTAAGGGAGGCCTTAAAAAGTTGAAATGCTTTTTTTTTTTTTTTTATCTTTTTACAAATAAAAGTCAGGAAAACATTATCTGTGTTCCTCACCTCACTTACTACGATTCCTCTTATTAAACTTAACAATATATGTCCTTAAATGGTGCCTAATTAGTAAACACAGTCTAAAAGCAAGTAACTAGATCTTAGCGTGCTTTGACAGTTTCAAAGGTTTGTTAGAGAACATCAATAATCACAGTGGACAGATCAGGGAGACTATTTGAAGCATTTTTAGGTTATAAAATGTCTACATGCACATTTTGAAGCGTCTTTACATAATCATAGCTGACGATGCTACTTTTGTATAAGTGTACACCAGTGGTGTTCAAACCTCATTAGGACCCACTGTCCTGCATTCTTTAGGTGATTAGCCGGCCCCTGCACCCTGAGGTGGCTGCTGAGGTGGGAGTGCATCCATTAGATGCAGGTGTGCTGGAGGCACATCTAAAACATGCAGGGCAGTGAGTCCCAAGGACTGCTGTACACTATATCATACGTAATACATTTTCTCTTACTGAATAATCTCATTGTCATTCTTTTTTTCAATGTATATATCCTTTTAATAACATTTTCCAAGTATCCTTTTATAATAAAGTATTTTCTTTTTCCCTTTATATGCTATTTTGCAACAGTATTGAGTTTTGAACATTTTAAATATAAAAATGGAAAAAAGATGGCACAACACCAAGCCTACCAAAACATAGCCCTCCATCTAAACAGCTGGGTATGAGAACATTAATGGTTAAAGCGCCGAGGCCCATGGTTACTTTGAAGGAGCTGGTCAGGGTCAGGGACTCATCTCAATGTAATGAAAGAGTAGCAAAACCAGTGTGGAAATAAACCCACTGAGTTTACAGCTAGCTCAAAGCCATTTAGGAAACACCTGTAGAAGAAGGTCCCCTGGTCAGATGAAAACAGGAGTGTAAAGTGAAACAAAGCTTCACCCCGAACACACCATCCACAGAGAACAACATGGGGTTGGCTATTCTGAGAGTTAACAGACAGCTGGTCGGATCTGGTACTGGAGGATGATGAATAGAGTTAAAAACAAGGCATCCAGGAGGAAAAAAAACATGTTAGAGGCAAAGAGAAAATGGATACTGAGGTTCACATTCCAGCAGGAAAACAAGTCTGAAATACAACTGAAGCTACAATGGGTTTTTGTGTTAGAATGGTCCAGGCCTGAATCCAACAAATAATCCATAAAAGAACAGAAAGTTAATGTTCACATCGGACTTTACATCACTGTGAAAGAGATTTATCCATTTTCAAAAAAAGATATGAGCCTTTTAAATGGGGAAAGCTGGTAGAGGCTGCCTGAAAGACTGAATGCACATCACACTTTTTACATTTCTATTTAAGAACATTGAAATCTAACAAACCTATCATCACACAGTTATAAAATTCTTTGCATTGGCTTTTCAACTAAATAAAAAATATTGCAGTTTGTGACTGTAACTGACAACAAGTATGAAATACACCTACATATAAATCCATTATACTTTGATTCATTTTTCTGCATTTGTGGTAATAAAAATAATGCAAACTTTATGATTTTGCAAAAAAAAAATGATAAGAGTTGTTTATATCCAATGAAAAAAACATTATTGTTATTTTAATCTCTATTATGTTAAAAAATACCTTTCAAGAAAACCACTCCAACATGCCAAAACTTGTAGTTGTGCTTTAAAGACATTTCTACATTCAACATCTCCATCTGTGTCTGTTCAAACAGTTCGGTAGTATATCTAAAGAGAGCAGCTCCTCTTCTAAAACTTTCCCTTTTCTCTTCCAAGCAGTGTCTGCCCTCTCACCATCCTCACCCCCTCATTACTGCAGCTTTCACTGGTAATTTACACTTCTGCAATGTCACAAAGCTCTGTGCCATCCTGACCTTCTGGGACATTTGGGCTTTCTCTTTCTTGTTTTTTCATAAATCACCAACAGAACAGTACATGACATGCCTAACGTATAAAAAGGGCAGCGAGGAGCAGCTGTGGTTAGTGAAAACCTTGCAGAAAGATGTTAAGCACCAGGTTTGTTAGGGAAGCCAAAGCAGAGCTGCTTGATAAGATTACTGTACCCAGATAATATCCTTTGAAGGCATCATTAGGTTCTCTGTCATCTCATCATGGCACCCATTGACCTGTTAATTCATAATGTGAGGAGTTAAACAATAAGAACTGGAGGTCTGCAAAACAAGGGACTGCAAGGTTAAGAACAGTTTATCAAACATTATCTGTCTACATGTGATGCAATTAACAATAAATTGTTGGTTTTACTAAAATAGGATTAATCTAAAGATTTCAGTTTTTGTTATGTTTGTAATGTCACTTAGAATTAGAAGAAATACCTATTTTTACATTAGATGTTTCAGCCATAAAAAGATTTAATTCAATAATTCAATCATTTATTTTCAAAACCCCACATTCCCAACAATAAGAGTGCATTAATGGTCACAAACATTTTAAGACAGCAAAGCTCTGTTGACTAGACAGCATAAAAAAATTCATATAACTCAATTAATTGATGTTATGAGAATTATAAACTAACCTCTGAGGAATAATCTTCTGCTGTGGTGGATATTTCACTCTCAGGCTGAAAGAGAATAAAGGAAACCCATTAAAAACCAAACAAAATAAGATTGTAAGTGAATGAATTAGGACCATGTCATTCATTTGACTGTTTTTCTAATAAAATGGGGATCAGGTAAAAGACAACAACTGAAGAAGTTCAATGATGAGAATACTTGCTATGAATCTGTATCTGATGTTTTTTTTGCCAACGAGAACACGTTTTTATACCAATTCAAAAATGTAGTTCCTTTTTTTTTTTGCTTTTGCTTTACTTTGTTAAGCAACTAAAGTGAGTTTACCGACCATGTCTCTATGTGATCTCAGAATTACATATTGGAGTTTATAAAAAAAAAAAAAAAAAAAAAAAAACACATGTAAGATGTAACTTTGTATGAAAAACTGCATGGCAGCAAGGATAACTGTAGCCTTGAGAAAGTTTTAAAGAAAAAAAGTTTTAAGAGTGGAGAGCTGTATATGCTTGGGCTACAGATGGACTCAGGCCACCATTCATAAACATTTCCAGGACATGAATTACAAATATATTATTGTTTCAAACCACTTCTGAACTAGAGAAAACATCACACGTGTATTAAGTGGGCTACAAAGAAAACAGATAGAACAGCTGCTTAGTAAAACAAAGCCCATTAACTAGGCTGACATTTTTTTTATTTATCTTTTATAGCATTAAAATTTTTAGTCAAGTTAACTGAAATATTGATTGAGTGAATTTATTTCAGATGATTTCCATAATCAAAAGTGTGTAAACAATATGTTCAGAAGGACTCTGCTTTTTTGCAAGGTCTCCCAGATAGCAATCATGGAGGGGAGGGGTGAGAGACATGATCTAAAAACATATCAAAATGTAGGATTTTTTAAAACTATTTAATTGAATGGTACAGCTGCAAATAAGTACTTGAACACCTGTCTTTTCAGCTAGAATTCTGACCCTCAAAGATCTGTAAGTCTGCTTTCAAAATGTGCAGCTCCACTCCATTTATTATCCTAAATTAGATGCACCGGTTTGAGGTTGTCAGCTGTATAAAGACACCTGTCCACCCCATACAATCAGTAAGAATCCAACTACTAACATTAGCAAGACAAAAGAGCTGTCCAAAGACACTAGAGACAGAATTGTACACCTCCACAAGGCTGCAGGGGTTACGGGGACATTGCCAAGCAGCTTGGTGAAAAAGAAAATGGAATGAGCTAAACATAACTGTCAATCTCCCTCGGACTGGGGCCGCGTGTAAGATCTCACCTCGAGGGGTCTCAATGATCCTAAGGAAGATGAGAAATCAGCCCAGAACTACACGGGAGGAGTTGGTCAATGATCTTAAAAGAGCTGGGATCACTGTTTCCAAGGTTACAGTTGGTAATACACTAAGACGTCATGGTTTAAAAATCACGCATGGCACAGAAGGTTCCCTGCTTAAACCAGCACATGTCAAGACCCGTCTTAAGTTTGCCAATAACCATTTGGATGATCCAGAGGAGTCATGGGAGAAAGTCGTGTGATCAGATGAGACCAAACTAGGACATTTTGGACATAATTCCACTAATTGTGTTTGAAGGAAGAAGAACGATGAGTACCATCCCAAGAACACCAACACTACTGTGGCCACGTATTCTAAGATTTTGGGGAACAACCTCCTTCCCTCAGATAAAGCATTGAAGATGGATCGAGGCTGGGTCTTCCAACATGACAATGACCCGAAGCACACAGCCTAGATAACCAAGATGTGGCTCTGCAAGAAGCATATCAAGGTTCTGGGCATGGCCTCCCAGGTCTCCAGGCATAAACCCAATAGAGAATCTTTGAAGAGAGCTCAAACTCAGTGTTTCTCAGCGACAGCCCAGAAATCTGACTGATCTAGAGAAGATCTGTGTGGTGGAGTGGGCCAAAATCCCTCCTGCAGTGTGTGAAAACCTGGTGAAAATTACAGGTAACGTTTGGCCTCTATAATAGCAAACAAAGGCTAGTGGACCAAATATTAACATTGATTTTCTCAGGTGTTAGAATACTTATCTGCAGCTGTATTATACAAGTAAATAGTTTAAAAAAATATATATATTTTGAGTTCTGTTTTTTTTTTCTTTTTTAGATTATGTCTCTCACAGTGGACATGCGCCTACAATGATAATGTCAGACCCCTCCATGATTTCTTAGTGGGAGAACTTGCAAAACCGCAGGGTGTTCAAATACTTATTTTCCTCACTGTATATATGCATTAGGATAAAATCAAAAACACATTACATGTACTTCTCATAGTTCAACATAAATACAATTAATAAAAAAAAAATGTACAACTAAATAAACTTATAGGGATTTGTACCTTCAGATATTAATGAATGAATTATTTAATGAATGGAAAGTGTCTGGAAAGGGGTACCACCTCTCCTTATAGCTCATTCAGTCAATTATAACTTCCCATTTCCTATTTGATTTCTAAGCCACTAATCTTAAGTTCCCCGCAAAAAACGAATAAAATATAAATAAATACTCACATACAATTCAATACATACATTATGTACATACATACAATACATAGGAACCACAACTGCAGGATAAGGCTGCCGCAACAGAGTCCAGCGGAATTGAAGACCAAGTAGTGCAACCCATACAGTACAGACACACAGCTTACACATACGCACATATTTATATAAATATATACACATTGTACTAAGAAATCATACCATTTACTTCCCTTCTTTATCATGGTACATATTGAAAATATTCAGTTTGAGCCTTTTAATTAAGCAGTCTGATATTTGGACTCTTTTTGGATCTTATTCCCCATCTTCACACCACTGACAGATTTACATTCTCTTCATGGTGGTTTGAATCTTCAAGATATAATTCTTAAGTACTTAATCTTCTGGGGCATGATTGTGCATTAATTCAAGAATATATTTTGATTTGATTGACCTGAAGCATAAAACTTTGCAAGGTAAAAGTATCTTTTTATACTTGAACGTGATGCAGAACAGCTTCCATTGAGGAAGCAGCAATTTATCATTTATTTGTAAAAGAGAAGATCTAGGTCCTGCTCAAGGTTAAAAAAAAACCTTTTGTAAAAGGAAACATAATGATGCACTCTATCGACCTTTAGGTCTTCTGAAATGCACCACAAGGCCATGGAAGTCAGCCAAACAGACTGACACATCCCATGCACTTTAAAAGCAATTGTCTGTCTCCATGGCAGCCAAGTAGTTTTGTGGGTTCATAGAAAAGTGTGGCAACAGTGCTGAGCGAAAGAGACTGAGAGGGCTTGAAAGATGGAACAAACTGTACAAGTGCTCTCAGCTCTGCATCTTTTTAAATCATTTCACATGGCTTTCCGAGGAGCTGTAATCAGCAATAATTCAGACATTAGAAAAGCATGAATCAAACAGCTCGGTTCTGCTGTTTCATTAATCATTTGTAAATAGAAAGGCTGTAATTTCAGGGCACTGTACAGAGCGCATTGACACAGAGATTTTGCATAATTTTCCCCACTATGTAAACCTCAGATAAAAAATGTTATATAACACCAAAATATTAAAGAAAGAAATAGATAACTAAAACAACAACAACCTTATTTTGTCTCAGTATCATATGCATATATGACAAGATTTTTAAAGAAGCTTTATTGTTCAACTTTTATTTCATAAAAAGGTTCTAAAAGTGAATTTACACACCAGGGACCTGAGACAAAGAAGACTGCTGATGAGCTTCACAATTTTTATTCCCAGGTTTTTTTGTAATTACACTGTCACAAGTACAGAGCAACAAAATTAACTCATTAACCCCCTTGGGGAGCAGTGGGCTGCCATCGTGGGGCTCCCGGGAGCAGTGTGGGGTTAAGGGTCTTGCTCAGGGACACAGAGTGGCAGTCTGTGGGTGTTGCGGCGAACGCCCCCTTTGTTTACATCAGCTGTTTGAGCGTGAGCAATCAATCAAAATAAGGTGAGACAAACTTCCTGGTTTGAGCAGGAGGACCGCAGCATGAAATAAAAAGTCTGCAATTCTACTCGGGCAGTGGAAAGAGCTGTGCAAAGTTTGTATCAAGAAAGTGAAGGACTGAACAGACAGCCGGTAAGCTCGCGTTCAATCCTGTTGTGAATGCAATGTAAAGCTGGAATGGCCATAGGGAGGGTCAGACAGATTACCAAGTGGCTGGCTCTGTTTTGTTTTTAAGCCAAACTGAGTAATTTTGGTAATTTTGTTGGGGTTTTTTGGTACCCCGCTTTGCTGCACCAGTTCAAAGTGAGGCTGGGTCAGTCTGATAATTAATATTAAGCAGAGATACAAACAGGCCCTCTAAAAACATAAAAAATTTAAAAGAAGGAGGCAAAGAAAGAGGAGCTGGCTAAATGAGCAATGACATTGGAAAGAAAAAAGAAAGAGATGGGTGAAGCAGAGAAAGTCTTCACTGTGTTTGGAGGGTACATGGAAGAGACACTGCTGTGCATAAATCATTACTCTGCTTTATCTATTTAACAAAATGTCTATTCATACAGTAGTAGCTGATCTGAAAAAGACAAATTTCGTTATTGCACAAAAAACATTTCAGAGCGTCTGTGTTCATAGTTAAAAAGATAATTGATTAATTATACACTGTTCTATTTGGTTTCTACATTTTTGTTTAGCAAACTTTCAACAACAAAAAAACCTGTCAAATGTGGACGCACTGTATATACTGTATAAATCCATGTACCTTTGTCTTCCTTCAGTATATTCTTCTTCTTTGACTATTTGAGTTGATGTAACGAGATCAATAAATATATCAATCAATCAATAAAATGACCACATTTTAAAAGCACTGTACATAAATCATTACTCTGCTTTATCTTTTTAACAAAATGTCTATTCATACAGTAGTAGCTGAGTAGTAGCAAAGATGGAGGGAAGACATGGTTTGATGCAACTGGAGCATACAAGGAATATGTCTGGAGTCTAAAGAAATGCCTAAATTGTTTCCATATCTTTAAGGATATCTTAATTATATTTTTCATGTATAGGTCAGATAATATTTTTAGATAACATAGGTTAAAAATATTTCTATGATAAACTCCTTCTTTAGTAAACTTCTAGAAATGGAAAATAGTTATTTCTAGAAATAAATACTTACACATGCCATTTTAATTGTTCTAAAAAGTGTTTTTATACCACCAAACCAAGCTTCAGGGTGGAGTTTAAACCCCAGTTCAGCCCCGATTTAAAGGTATCGATGCTGAAATTGTTAAAAGATCCGCCCTCCATACTTAAAAAAAAAAATGCACATGCACAACCCTATACCCACTCCTGAGAGGGAACCCCTGTTAAACGGGTGTCAGCCAGAGCATCCAAGAGCCCATTTCTCCTCGTGCACACTGTTTAAAAGTTGCTGGCCTCATAGCTCATACAAGCTTACTGTTTGGAAATGTCCACTCTAACCCCTAATTCCCTTAATCGCTATATAGAGCAGGAACTATATAGTGGATTTTATAGCAAACTCAGTTAACATACCATTCGAACAGATGATCACTACTTTTTGCTTCCCGTTGGTAATGTAACTCCTCCTCCACCACGCGGTCCCTGCGTCGTTATGGTTATAACTCGGCGCTGATGGGTAGCTACAGCGGGCCACTATGACGACAGCAAATTCCAAAATGCTTTTTGAGGAGAGCTCTCCGTGCAAAGCATTCTGGGATATATCTGCATCTTCTAAGGCCTTTCTTCTCATTCACTTCGTAGACACTTTTTCTCTTACGACCCTTTTCATTTTCAAAGAACCGCGGTGAAAAAGGTGAGCTTCGATGGTTGGCTGAAATCGCATGCGTGTGAAAGTGCACATGCACAGAAAAAGATAGCTAACTGGGGTCAAGCACGGAGGACCGCATTTCGTAAAAATATCATCAGAATGATTGACGATTAGGAGGACCACTTATTTAGATGATCCACCCAGAAATAAAAGATCGTCCTCTATACCTTTAAGGGAAACATTTGACAGAAGTTGGATAAAAATACACTAGAGAGATAAAAGACAGATAAAATAATAAAGAAATTAAGTTAGACATATAAATATACCATCCTCTATAATCAAACCCATGCAGGGTAATGTCATCATGATTAAGTTTGCTGATTGGCCTCATCAGGAATAATGATCAATCAGCCTACAGGGAGGAACTGGAGGGCAGGACTGTGTTTTGGTACGACAACAAACAGCTCAACATCCTGAATACTAAAAAGCTCATAACCCATCTATAGTACAAGTGAGTGTTTGTCGATCTTCAAATTCCTTGGAACCCACATGATCACATCAGGACATTGCACTGCTCCAGCCAGGTCAAGGAGACTCAGCAGCCCTCTATTTTCCCAAGGAAACCAAAGTGAGACCATCACCCTAAAGTCATATCAGTGAACTTCTAAAACTGCAACATTGAGAGCATCTTAACCTTGAGTGTTACAGTTTGTTCCACATATTGCTCTGCTGCAGACCAGAAGTTGTTGTGGAGGGGGGGGGGGGCAAACCTGTCCATCACGTCAGTGAGGCTCCAGTTTGTGGTACTTAAAATATTTACAGGAGGTATTTGGGTCAGAAGTACGGGTGTAAATAATAATCGTTTTGTATCGATCCAACAGCCGACGATCCGATGCATCGACACGTCCGCAAGAGTATCGATTCATGTTTTGTTTTTTTTGTCCTACGTTCTATTTTTTTTCCCATTTGCTCCTGGGTGTAATTCTCAGTCCCGTGCTGCGGTGGCGCTAAACCTATTTTGCCCTCCTACCTCACTTCCTGGTTATACTCTTGCAGCAGTGTGTCGCAGTGGTCTTGACAAAGACATTTTTGATTTATGCCCAATATTGAAGGCACGCTACACGTTGTGGGTCTAGATACGGCCGAGACGGAGAGGAAGTGGGGCGAGTTTGTCCGACAATGGAGGGACATGACGGCGGAAAATAGCGGGGATCCAAGTGGGAAAAAGGGTCCCAGCATTCTCGCGCACCTCGCTCTTCTAGCGGATCAAACTTCACGAGTTGTTTTCCGCAATTTTGGTCATGAAAACAAAACTAGCCGGCCTCTTGTCTGCGGCGCTGTCTGCGGTCAGCTACAATTTGGGAGAGGTGCAGCGGAGCGTCTGTGGACGGGACGGGAACGTTGACACTCTAGAGCCGTGGTATTGAATTGCACTCATTGCACTGATTTTGTGCAGTATTTTTTGATGCAAAGCCTTTCAGAATCTATAACGCAGGGGCGTTATTATTTTTCAGTGAATGAGGTTTTAATAGGCCTAGGTGGAGTACAACTTTTCTACTTCTGTTATTTGCTGTTGTTTCTCAAATAAAATGCATGATGATATTGCAGCTTTCATTTATTTATTTCAAATTTGAAACATTGTCTAGCCTGTAAGGTAAAAGAAAAAGAAAAAAAAAAAGAACCAATTAATCGAAGCTTATCATGGTGTATTCTTGAGTATCGAAAATAATCGAAATGTTGGGTCAGGAAATCGAGACTGAATTGAATCGCCATGATGGGTGTGATTAACACGCCTAGTCAGAAGCCAAAGGTTTTTCCCTTTACTGGCTTCTCCCTGCTGCACTCACCCCCCTGACACCCTCCATGCTCACATAAACACATGCACCCATTAATCCTCCTGTAAATATGGTTGATATGGTATTTTGCAATACTCATAGCATGAGAATATCTACAGTAATAGTGATTTTCTGCATAAACACATTTTTAAATAAATTCCTGCACAGTTCTGCACATAACAACTACTAGCTTTTTTGCTTGATTTTTCTTTTCTTTTTTTACATTCAGTCGTGCTGCTTGTAAAGCAGTATTGCATTTAGAGCTGTCGGAAATGTGATACACAAATAAAACTGACCTTGTCCAAGTTTGGTTGTAATGTAAAGTGCAAGAGGTTTGAATACTTTTTAAGGCAACACAGCAATATTTTAAATTTTTTTGAATACACTGCTGGCCATTCAAAGTTATGCAGATAACTGTTATTTTTGTTTTTTTGAGTAATTCATGAAATTAAATAGTGTACCTCTATCTTATAAGTCTGGTCGTGCCTGACCGTCTCTCCGCTCTTCAGCGTCTTGGTGAAGGTAAACTCTGTGGTGGGTGTTTCTTCCCTTCCTTGATGTGATTCATCTAGTCCTTCACCCTCAACCTCCTCCCTTTCTCTTTCTCCACCCACAGACTGATCCGGCTCCACCTCGACCCTTCCCGTCGAGTCTCCCTCAGAATCCTCCACCGGCTTCTTTTTCTTCTTCTTTTTCTGTTTCTTCTGGGAGTCCGCATGAGCTTTTCTCTGACGGTATTCAGCCAACTGCGGGGTGAAGAAGAAGGATATACAGAGTTAAATTCAGAAGGGACATGAAAGAAGAAAGAAATGTAAAACATTTTCTCAGCATTTCAACAAATCTTTTTTTCCCATACACTTCCCTCTTTTATTCAGTAGCATATCTGACCCATACTGTATGTTTGGCTCAGAATCACAGAGAATCTACCATAAAATGTCTCTAAGGGAGAATTAAAATAAGCAGACTTACTCTGAATCGATAAAGTTTGGGGATATTTAATCGAAACATTTTATGGTCCAAATGGGCGTCCTCTCCTGCTACAAATAAGTCCTCCTTCCCTGTGTCCATATGACCTAACACCTGCCTCTTACTGCAGCAGGTGCTAATCCTGGCTAAAGGGATTGCTTTTTCAAACAACAGGGTGCTAATTATCTATGAAACCACACTCGTGATTTGAAAACTGAAAAGCTTTGAAATTTGGCGAATAAAGAAATTTATTCCCGCAACCATCTGTTAACATTAAAACATTTATTAAAGAGGGAAAATATCTGTTCCCCATTTATAACCTGATAGAAAAATGTTTCTTAAAGAAGTCTTTTTACAATATTAAACCATGTGAAATTAAAACTTTTCCACAAAAAAAAAAAAAAAAAAAAAAAATCAGCTAGTCACAGGTTTGGACCATTCCTTTGTTTCTGTCTCAAGTTTAAGTAGATAAATTACTGCTGCACGGTGGCACTGGGGTAAACAGCTGCAGCTGGAAGGAGTTTGTGTGTACCATTGAAAACTATTTTTTATCATGGGCTGCGTCTTAACCTGTAGTTCTAAAAAGGAAACAAAAAAATTGCTCTTAAAAAACGACCATTGAAGGGCTGAGTCTATCATCAGTGGTCAATATATGAATCCAATCACACACCTTTACCACACAGAAATGTAGAGAGAGTTGGAGCTAGCACGCAGATCAATGCAAGGAAATATAAGTGAACACTTTTTCACACAATGGTTACAGGAAAGTCCTGTAAAAATGGACTCAAGGCATACAAGCTTTCAAAAACTGAAAGCCTGGGGTGAAATATCTACAAGCTTGGGGTTAGTGAGAACTAAAATCGCAATCGAAATTTTGGTTAAAAATAATGACAATTTTGATTTTTGGCAAAATCTTTCAGCCCTACTTTAATAACCAGAATTAGTCCGATTAATTGTTTAAGCCCTTATAATATGACAAGAAAAAACTGCAGATATATTATTTGAATTTGACTTTCTAATTCGGGATAAAGCCCTGGATGTTTGAAAGCCATCTCTGAATGTTTTGTCCATGTCAATATTACAGACTGCTTTGCCAGGGAAGAACCAGCACCACTAATTTATATCAGTTACCAGTTTATTTTGCCTACTGCTAATCAAGCCTCTAGGTTAGTGACCTTATTCAGCTTTGGAAAACTTCCTCCCAGAGATGTGCTAAAGCAAAACCTTCCACATGAAGGCGGCTTCATCTCTGCTGCTCCTGTTACTGTAAGGACAGACATCCAGCTAGAACCTATCCACCTTAGATTTGCCCGGCTGACCTATATAATCTAGTAATAAAATACAAGTATCATCCATTTACATCATTTGAAAAAAAAAACCAAATGGATCAATAATTAACTTTCAATAGTTGTTTTAAAGTAGATAACCAAAAACTTTTAAGGCTTCTGTCCTTGGGGGAAAAATAATTGGTATTATGATATAATTAAACTTATGTCTGTCCTGTTTTTTTCTCAGTTTCTCAAAAAGCAGATTGCTTTCTTTGGATCGCCATCAGGGATATTATGATACTGGTTTCACAGTCTGGGAGGGCATAAGGCTGTTTTCCACCATTAGAGCTAAACATTAGAAAATGAGAACATGAGCAGCACAGCCAGCAGGTGCCCAGACAGACTGGATGTCCAATCGTCTGTCTGTAAAATGGCCCTGCTCCACATGACAGACTGCAGACATGCACCTTTGGAGGCAGGTGCACCTCCAGTGCTATTGTTGCTTCTTTCGAGGACAGATGGTTAATGGCGACCAAAGCACCAACATCTACCAATTATATTGACAGCATTGGCTTGCACTACTGAAAAAATATGTGGAACCTGAAGGTAATTTAAGTTAGAACGAGATGCAGGGAGCAGATTTTTAGGCTAATTAATATTTAAAAAAAAAACATCTGGTTCTTTCCTTTCAGCTACTAAAAAAAAATATGTTTTTGTTATTAGGATGGAACAAATAGAAGTAAATACAAAAAATATTTACAGTATTGTGACAGCGAGCTAATCCATTAATGTAAGGAACAAAAAACAAAAAAAAAAACAGCAATTGATTATTTGAAACTGGCTTTCATGAGAAGGAAAATCTTCATGGGGAACAAGTCATGAATGAAAATTGCAGCTTTAAAAAATAATTTGCAAAGAAAACCATTTTTTCATGCTAAACTCTTGGGATTTCATAGTAGGTCACTGACAGTAAGGTGTCATAGTAGTTATGGGTAAGAGAAAATAGCTGGAGATATGGAAAATAGCTTAAAAAATGATTTTATATAAATGATTTTAACATTTTGAACTGACAACAAAACTTTGAAAGGCTGTTTTTACTTTTACCTGGTTGAAACCAAATAACCAAAATGTTCTCTGGCTGATGTTTGGAGAGTCATATGCAGAAGAATCAGATTGTTTGTCCAGTTCTTAAATATATTACTGCTTCTGTTGATCTGTAAACTTATCGAGAAGCACTGTGCTACGAGTTTGGTATAAATCAGAAGTTAAGAACATTTAATTCTGATACATGAAATCTCTGGTTGAATTTATCCTTCATTTTTTGTGTTGAATTCAAAACTATGTTTAAATGATCAGCATTTGCAGTAGTTGATTAAAACCTGTTCAAACCCTAATTTGATATGATTTAATAAATCAAAACCAGCTGATTAAACCTAAAAAAAAAAAAAGAAGAGCAGAAAAGCTTTATAGGCCAGTGAAGAGAAAGAAAAGTGAGATTTCACTCTTGTGTCCTCACATAATCCTAGTTTAACTATATTTAACCTTGAACAAGAACATAATTACTAAAGGGAGTAAAAGACTGAGTGAGACATGAGGATGAATAGAATATCATTCACTTAGTCCTTCAATAATACATATAACCACTTTAGGGTATCATCTCAGGTGTTTTGGCAACTTTAATATACCATGGCGATTAGCTTTACAATCACAACATCAATATGTTAATCCATTATCTTCATATTACCAAAAAACTGGACACTGAAGTCAAAAAATCATTGAAAGGACAAGAAATTCCTCACCTCACGAAATTAGTTCGATTTATTAAGGAAGGTCTGTGGCTTTATCTGGCCAGAGCCTGAATATTCTCTTAGTAGTCTCAGTATGAGCTGAAATATAAAAACCTGAAAGCATCAGCTAACATGTTGAGCCATCAGTAAACTCTCAGCTAAATGTACTTGACTACTCAAACTAAGACAAGTGATTTCTGTAGTCCCACAGCAGCCGCTGAAACCACTGTGAAAGCATGCAGTGTTTGATGATGCGGTAAAAAAAAGGTCAGAGGCTGACCCAACAGAGCTGATGGTGGGAGACGTGGTCATATTCCCACCTACTGTTCACAGCTTAAAAAGCTCAAAGTGCTCCTGATCTGAGCCTCCGCAGCTCTTCACGTGACCCGCCTTCATCCACATATACCTACTTATCTGCACTGTAACAGGAGCTTTATTTTTCTATAACCTAAAAACACGGAAGCATTACTGAGCCAAAATGACAAGAAAGAAGCAACCTTGGATTCTGACTTGATAGGAGTAACACATGAGGAGCAACGAAGCTGCCAGCAGGAATCACCCGGAGTTTTGCCTTTTGCTGAGCTGCTTAGCACTGCATGCTGTCCTATTTGGCATGGCTGCTGGCAGAGCATATGGAGACTTGAAGCCTTGATAGCTGCACCACCATCTGGGTAAACAGAAACTACGTAGGTGTATCACCATCTGCTGTCTGAAAGCATGTATAGGTCTTTCCTGCATATCGGAGTCTCATAGTGGCTAAAAAACAATGGTTATAAAGAGCGGCCTTTTTGAATTATTTACCGATGGCGAAAGCAACCATACGAACTAATGATTTTAAAATTTGCATTTTCTTATGAGGAAAAGTGACTGCTCCATTAACAGTAATGAGTTTTGAACAGAGCATTCAAGTTTTCACACACAAATACACATCCACAATTAAATCAACTTTTTTCAATGGTTGAAAAACAAAAAGAGTAAACTACAGTAAACTAGATATTGCAAGAACATAAACTAGATTTTCCTTTATATCTTCAAAATTAAATTATTTTCAGGTTGTTTTTTTATTGTGTAAAAGAACTCAAACTCTTTATCAATACATTTACAAAAATATATCTATACATGTCTTAAAATGGGTCGTTTACGCTTTAATTTCTGCTGTATTAGGTTCAACAGCCATTAAGAAAGAAAATGAAATAGTCTTTGCTGACAGCAATATTTACATTATGCATCAGGTTTTATAAATAATAACAGCAGTTATAGTTTTTTTGCTAAATAAATTTCATGTCAGTTAAATCTCAATTACATTTAAGTCAAATTGTCAACGCAGTGTGTAGGACATTATTGGCATTTTTGTGTGCTTCTGCAGCAGTCCTGACTCAGTGCACAGCAATGGGGCCTGTATGTCATGTGGTGGTCACACTATGTTCAGTCCACCAACATATCAGTGCTGAAAGCCTTTAACCTCACCAGCATTTTCCTGTCAACAAAAACATAAACTACCTTCTTCACATCTGATTCCTCATCTGTGCAGCAGAAGTTTTCACATCGGCACAAATAAGACGAATAAAAATGGGAGGAAATGCTAACCTATAGTAACAATTTGGCCTGACATTCACACTTGTTTAGTGCTGAAACAATATGGCTATATTGTCTTATACCTTTTGTTAATAAAGTGTTTCTATGATGAACTACATTCCCAGGAACACAGAGTAATAAACTCTAATTGCTCTAATAAAACCAAACTGACATGAGGAATTAGTGGTAATAGCAGAAAAACAATTCTCCTTAAATACAGCTTTGTGCAATATATGTGTGCAAAAAAGCATTGTTTTAATTTTTTTTTTTTTTTATTGAATTGTACCAAGACTCTGGGAAGAAGAGGGATAAATAACCTGCACAAATCTGATCGAGGCTGCAGCTAAAGAAGTTTTCCTACAAACAGAGAGAAATACAGAAATGTCTTCACATAAGGAACCAAACTAGAAAGATCAATGATCCACTCAACAGGGAGCCAGCCCTACAGGTCACATACTATGATGTTATGAATTTCTACACGACTAGCTCACTCGCATTCCATACAAAGGTCCTAGATTTATATTATTACACCTTGTAGGTGTATTATACTTTATTTCTTCACCTTACACTTTTATTTTTGCTCTGTATTTTAGTAAACAATGTGCTTTTTGCATATTTATTAGGGGTATAACTAATGACTATCTTGCTAATTGATTAATCTGTTTGATTAATAATCAAAGAGAAAAAGGTTCCTTAAAGAAGATTATTTTTTTGACCGACAAAAAAGTTTTTTTTATCTTGAATGCTAAATGTTTATATGTACGTTTTTAACATTTTGGTATAACAACTGCTCTAAGTGCTCAGTCAACTAAAGGCAGGATTTAGTTCAATAATCAATTAAGGTTTTTTAGTTAAGCTTTTTGGGAAGCCCCTTATTCCATTAGTCTCAATTTGCCCCAATATTTACCATATCAAAACCCTATGATTGAAGGTACGATGTTGCACATGTGTGCAATGAGTAAACAAGTAAGAGCCACAGACAGATGTTAAGTCTGCAGGAGAAACGATGAAGCTGAAATCAGCAAAATTCAATGGAGGTGAGAAAAGAGAAAAGAAACACAGGTCCGAGATCAAGAGGGATAAAGCTCAACAAACTATTGGATGCAAAATAGGATGAGACAAGAGAAGTACTCAGAAAACCACATGAATGTTAGAGTTCACTGAAATAAGCAGAAGGAAGAAGCTGCCAGGCTGGCCTTACTGATACTTTTCATAGCAATTTTATTCATGGGCCCTTAGTTAAAGTGAGGGAGAGGTTTATGGTACATAATGTCCATTATAGCCCATTTATCAAGTTAGCTTTTGGTAATATAAGCAGCCAGCAGAGAGAGCTTAACATTGTTTATCTGCTGATTGTTTTTTAGTTGCATTTTTCAGTCATGGTACATGACTAGGCCGCTTAGTAGAGATTGGCTGTTTAATCGGCTGGACGACATTTTGGTTTGATGTAAAAGGTTTGCCTTGTGATCATGTGCAGTAGATGCATTGCCACCCCCCTCTATTTGATATAAATTGTTAGTGTTTTTTTCAATCTGTTAGAATAGGTTTCTTTTTTGGTTAAATTAAGACCTGTTTAAAATGTGTTGTCAATAAGTCACTTTTTATTATATAAATGGAGAAAGGCAAAAGCCATTTCTTCTCCAAGCATTGGCCCACAAATATCGGCAGCACATACCAGGAATCAGTTATAATTATGTCAAAATAATCAGTATCAACCTTAAAAATCTTGTATTGGTCGATCTCGACACCATAGTCATATACTCTTGCTTGGATCGGACCTCAATAAAGTTGTTTAAGCTTTTAGATTTTTAACAAAGCAAGCTAGGAAAACAGGCGCTGTGTTTTGGCCCTCTAAAGTTCATGACCAACATGTTAAAACATTGGAAATGTACAGGAGGATTCCTCTGCATCCTCACCTGGACTCACTGAGACTTTTTATATGAGAAAGAAAACTGGTAATTTTGAAATGTTTCAGCTGAAAATTTATGTTTTATCACTAACCGGGTCCTGCTCCCATAAAATCCTCTTCATACCCCCTTAAAACTTTCCATAATTTGCCACTTTTCAGAACTGTGATGCATCTTCTGGTGATTAAGTGATAGACCATCAAAAAAAAGTGCAGATTTGTAGTGTGGGAGAAAATTAGAGCCTTTTTTTTTAACATTTGTTTTTTCTTTTTTTTTTGCTATATATTTATCCTATCTGTGTAATCATCCTGCTTACTCAGTACATTACAGAAAGATCTTTTGTTGTCACAACTCTGAGCGTTCTGGACATATTTCTAATGGCACATTTACCGACTGGTTCCTGTCCCTGTTTTTAAGAAAACTAAACATAAAAGTTGATCAAATTCAGTCAAATCAGATGTAAACTGTCTCCAAATAAAAATCTAAAATCAGTTGTTTTTGTGTCCTGATTTTAATTAGGCCATTAGAAAACATTAATTTCATTTAAACCATTATAGCTTTGATTGCAGTATTTTTACCAGTTTTAAGTCTTTTCACCATCTAACATTTTTGTTCTAGGTTTTCCTGTATTCCCCATCATGCTCAGAAAAAAAAACATTCCCATAGCATAGTGCTGCCACCACCATGTTTGATCATGGAAAGCTGTGTTTTGGGACATGCATTATTTCTTCTTCACAATGATTCACTACCTGAGGCCATCATGATTTGAAAACTATCAGACGCTGTAGGTTAACTAAAGTAAGTACATAGCATCTGAGTTCTTTCTGATCAATACCATTTGAAGCAACACAGAATGGCTGAACATAGGTTTAAGTATTTTGAAATTGTGCCACTAAATCATAAAAGTAAAAGAGTCAACTGAGCCAATTAATCGGCTACGTAATCTGTGCCAGTTATAGTCTGGTTGTTACACAGAGACAGGCAGGATGCATCCAGCTGACTGATTAGGGCCTAAGTTAAGAAGATCAGCTGTCCTAAAAGCAGCAAGAGTACCGGACAGAGAAATTGACCTTTTAGGCCAACTGGAAGCCTAAGAAAGATTATTGCAAAGTAAAGATGATCGACCAAAATGACCTTAGTCTTATGAAGGTCTTACCTTCAATTTTAATGTGGTTATTTAATGGGATCATTGAATGGATGTTTGAACTGATCATAAAGGATCTTTATTAATAAAAGAACAAAGATACTAAAGCAAATGACGTTAAAAGCTTATTTTTCACAGATATTAAGGAAATAAACCCAGCTCATATATCACCATAATGGCATAATACTTGTCAATATGTTTAGTTCTGAAGTGAAACAAAAGATAACACAGCATTCTTCCAACCTTGAACAACTCTATGGCAACAGCAGCCCACAATTTCCAGTTTCCTCTTGTCTGGAGTGACTCAACAAATTCTCATCGTTTGCTTGATTCAAAACATTCATAATTGCCTAATTCAATTGTTAAAGAGAGAAAAGCAAGAGCGTAAGTTTTATCTTCAAATTCACATTCAGATATATTCCTGCATGAGTTTCGAGACAAAGAAGCAGATGCGTTGTTTACTTCAATTTCAAAGAAGGAATTTCCATAATTTTAGAATTGAAGCAGCTTTATCACACTTTTATCTAACCCTGCAAGGTCTGATCTAACAACCACACCAAAAAAAAAATACCCCCGTGATTTCTTTAGTGCATGTGAGGACATGGTGACATAGCACTGAGGAAAAAAATAAAAAATAAAATAAAAAATACAGGCACTGCAGACTAGCCTACAGAACCAAGGGGCCTTTCATAACAAAAAAAAAAACAAGATGGAAAACCAAGGAGATTTTCTCTATAAATTCAGTTCATTTAAAAGCTCAAATATTAAATAAAATAACAACTCTTGGATGCTCAAACCACATTGAAGATGTATAAGTCTTTCTGACAAAATTTACTATAATTTCCTTATCATGCACAGCGCCAGATTTCCCAGCATCTCGACACTCAGATTGTCCACATATTTTTGCCTTGAAGAAAGCCACCAGCGTTTCACACTAATTTGCACGTTTCAAATGCTCAACATGATCCAACTGATGGTATTCAAAACAAAAAATACAAATAATTCCTATAATAGCTAAAATAATATATATATATAATATATAGCTAAAATAATAAAACCAAATTCAATAATGATTACCATCCTAATTGTTTATTGTTATTTTGACTCTGATAGTTAAACCGAGGCAAAAAAAAAAGAAAAAAAAGAAAGAAAAGAAAAACAACAATGAAGTTTGTTTCTCAGTGCATTTTGCAGAATAATATACCCTTTTGAAGTTCTGCTGTCAACAAGAGCCTCAAGTAGAATGAGCTGCTATTAGCTGCTATCCGGTCAGTACTTTTTTATTTCTGCTTGTCTTCTCTGCTGCTCAAACAAACCGCTTCTGGTGGGATTAAACAAGACAAGCTTCTCATACCTTTAAAAAAAGTATCACCTTAATAAAATGTACCACCTTAATAAAAGTGTTACAGCCTAGTTGAAGCCAGCTGACCTTCAGTGGGCAGCTACAAGTTTTATCAAGACCTAGACACAACAATCACAGCTTTGTTTTCACACTAGAGGAACTGAGACCCAACTCTGTGATAACATGGCTGTATTTGATGCTTCTGTGTAATATCATTTCTATCATTAGTAAATGTGTAATATAGCTGGATCAAATTGTTCATTTAGTATCAACTGATCTACCAGTCTTGCTGGTCTTAAGAGATCTGATTCAGCCTTTATGGAGATATTTTGACAAACATGATACATGAGGATTAGTATTTTAAACATCATAGCCTGGGATTTCTTCAGCTGCTGTCATTTTTTTTTTATTAAAAGAAGTTTTAAAAATACTATTCAAACCCATCCAGTTTAAGAAACAAACAATTATTTTTCTGCTCTTTGTAATGTTTTATTCAATGGGCTACACTAAACACCATAGAGAGCCTCCCATGCATATTTCTGTTAGTTAAACCATGCAGGGCATTTCTGGCAGGTAAAACAAGGCTTCATCTAACCAGGAGGGATATACCCTGTAAATCCTGTTACACCAGCATGTGACTGGCTCATCAGAAGCCTTTTATAAGCCTTAAAGAACGATGCAAAGGGTAAACTAATTATTTAACAGTGTAACTTGTTCAATTAAAGAAAAGAAACAGAAAGCATTTAATAAATAAAAAATGTCAGGTATGAGGCATGACAAAGGCAGCCTTGGCTAGCAGTAGCAGCAGCTAACCCCCTCCTTCCTCCCTCTCAGCTGTCAGACAGAGCAGGGCGCATGACAGCTGAGAAGGTGGTATGAAGAAGAGGAGGGGGGTCAAAACAGCTGACGAACAGAACCACGGAAAGACAAGTCCGTCCAGAACAATTTGGAGAACTTTGGAGCAGTAAGACGTGTTCAGGACTTTTAAATCCCACCTTAGCTTTGCCGGCCTCTAGCTTCTTCTGTCTCTCCTCGTCCTCCATTCCTGCTGTCTCCGTGGCTGAAACAAGAAGAAAACTGCTTCATTCATAAGAAATATTCCAGCCGACAGCGAAGTCTCGTAGCGAAAAGCTGACTGTCTCCCTAAAGGCTTCTTCTTCTTCTTATGGGATTTTATGGCGGTTGGCAGACTTGTGAATTGTGCATTACCGCCACCAACTGATATGGAGTAAAGCAAGAAAACAGGAAACGATTCACCCCCCCCCCCCCCCCCCCAAAAAAAAAAAAAAAAAAAAACCTGTGTAACTTAAACCAACATAATACTAAATCACATTTGCCCATATAATTTTAATTTACTCTAGGTCATCTTAACTCTGACAGTTTCTGATGGTCCCATCGGTCCTCCCATCATACTTCCAACCATCTCCCAGTTCAAATCTTTAATGTCCAGATATTTTTCTGCAGCCTTCACTATTATTTTGATTTTTTCCGTTTTTGTTGTTGTCTGTGCAGTACAATTAATCACTTCTACCATGAAAAGAACAAAATTTGTCTTTTTAACAATAAGTGAGTCTTCATCAATTTTTAGAGATTTCTCTAGAGGTTTGGAATTTGCCGTGTGTTGAACTGTAGGTTTGGGTTTTTCTGACTGAGATGGGATCCTTTTTGCAGCTTCAGCGTAGGTTATTCCGAGCTCAAATTTCATTTTTTTAATTTCCTCAGACCTTTTGCTTGCTTCACAGCCGCGATAGGCAGCAGTATGTTCTCCACCACAATTACAGCATTTTATTTTAGCTTCTTTTCCACATTTTCCGTACTCATGTTCTCCTGCACACCTTCCACACCTCTGTTTCCCTTTACAAACTGCTGCAATGTGACCGAATTTTTGGCATTTGAAACATCTCAATGGTGGAGGATTGTAGATTTTGACATTATAGCTTATGTAACCGATGAATACTTTGCTTGGTAATTGCTCTACTTCGAATTTAATTAGCACAGATAAACTGTCAGATCTTTCTCCGTTTCTTGTTGTTTTTAACCGTTTTACTTCTTTTACTTTTGCACCGCTTATGTTTTCCAGAATCTCTTTTTCAGAAATTTTTAGAGGAACTCCTCCAATGACTCCCCTGCTGATCTTTTTGTTCTCCATTAAGCTGCACTGAACTCTTATCCCGTCAATTTTGTTGATACGTATTGCTTTGCCTTGCTGGGCGCTGTCTCTGCAGTTAATTAGCAGGTCTCCACTGTACAGAATTCTGGCACCTTTGACTTCTCCGACAAGTTTATTGATGGTTTTTGTTAAGTGAACCGGATTCCAATTTGTAAAAGAGTCTGCCTGATTAACGACTTTGAATATGACTTTGAATTCATTCTGTTGTGCTGTGGAATGTATGGAATGATCATCACTGGATTGTTCTGAACTAGATTCCCCTTGAACTGATCTCTGTTTTTTCCGCTTTTTCTCATTTTTTGATGTTGCTATCTTCCAACCTTCATTGTCACTATTTCCCTCTTCCATCCCACAAGAATCGCTTCCTGTTTCCTCACTACTCACGGCCCAAGACATTTCTCCATAAGCAGCTTCAAAACACGCGCCATGCACCAAACGACCATCCACATGCAATCCTCGACCCTCCCTAAAGGCTTGGCTTGGAATCACAAGCTATCCCCTTGGTTGTAGTCCGCCGCCATATTTTCCACGTAAACATGAGACTCAACTGAAATGACGTCGAGTAGGTGCATTCATAGCCACGCCCATTGGAAATTTGCCGGACGCCCAGTATGGCAAGTGGTTTTGTCTTATAATTTTTTTTACTGTGTTTTTTGTGAACGTTAAAGCTTCCCAAACTGATTGGCACCTGTTCTCATCTTCTGATGAAGAGGCTGTCCAATCTTATCCATATATGGGTGCACACTGCTAGAGGCTAATAATATTTCAATATGTACCTGATTAGTAATCTGATTAGGGCAAGACTAAAGGGCCATTTCACATTTTTTTAAGAAGCTTTCCTGCACTCATTATTACTGAAGAGGATTAGGGCCACTGAAAAAAAAGTTAACTGATTTTTAAATTTTATTTCAGTTTCACATGGAAAAAAAGTCAGAATTCTGAGAAAAAAGTCAGAATTCTGACTTTTTTCCCATGTTAAACTGAAATTAAATTTAAAAATCAGTTAACTTTTTTTTTTCAGTTGCCCTAATCCTCTTCCGTACATTATAGTGTTTGCAGCTTATACAGCATTTCACAAAATGCTGTTAATAGTTCAGCAATATTTTGCTAAAAGTATAGTACTTAGGCTTCTGCAATAATATGGAAGGTCGTACCATTTAGATATGGAGGGGTGTGACCATTCTTCCAGATTATTGGTTTGCACTGATCTGTTTTGCTGCTATGGGATTTTACTCTTAGGACCAAGAGGGTTAATATTTCATACAATTTTGTATTTCTTCTTTTCTTTCTTCTTGAGTTGAAAGACCAAATGACACCCACATTTTGGGATTGTTGACTCGGCCAATTAAGATTCTTAATTAAAATGGCCTGGAATCTCAAAGGCTTAATGTGTTTTGTGCTCTAAAGCATTTTATATTGTCCACATACTTAACAGTGTGATCAATGTTGTATTTCACATTTCTTTCTTTGTTCTAAGCAAAATTCACAAGGAATATTTGCTATTTCCAAAAGAGGCATAAGCCACTGTTTAGGTTATGGAAGCAGTTGTTTTATCACACAGTTACAACATAGGTAGGCCTAAATAGATTTTTCTTTTGAAATCTTGAAATAAAGTATAAAAACATAATTTGAGAAAAGAAACCCAACAAATTTTCTATTTACCTGGGTTAATATTTAAATGGGTTTGATGAATTGAAACATGTAAGAACTACAAAAAGTTAAAACTGCAGAAATCAAGGAGGCTATTCCTTTTCATCTGGACTAACTACATCTATATATATATATATATATATATATATATATATATATATATATATATATATATATATATATATATATATATATATATATATATATATATATATATATATATATATATATATATATATATAAATTAAAGATAATTGGTGTGTATATGGCTCATTTAAGTAAATATGCACTGAGGTAACAGTTAATTCTTAAAACTCACCAATTGTTCACCAACTGTCATGTTCTAATTAGTTTGGAGAAAAAAAAGTGAAAAAGCAACAATGACACTGTGCTATCATTAATAATATCAGGATTTAATCATTCTGTGATGAATCACATAATTAACAATAATGCAGTTTAATAATAAAAACATATCTGTCTGTGATGCTACAAATTTGACTGCAGTATTTGTAGAATAATTTAATCTGCCTGGTTTCTATGGTAATGGGAGGATAGGCTGTCAGAGCTGTCCCAGTTGAGCTTTCTTTTCAGACATTGGTTGCTTTCTCTGTAAGCTGGATATAGACAACTCAGCCATTACCTCACATTTCAGATAAAGACATATCAATAAACAACACTGAGCTCATTCCTAGGAAGCATCCTTCCCAACAGGCTGTGGGTAACATGAGACATTAGCTTCAGTTTCCACAACAGATGGGAGTGATAAAGGAGAAGACAATGAGAATTTTCTCAGACAGACTCCAAACTACATAGAAAATGCAGCTAAAATGTAAGAACTAATAGGAACCCTTGAGAGTATGTCATTTTACATGGTGGTTATCTTAGCTAATATGAGCAGTAGGTAACCTAATGATGCATATAAAAAATATACACCGTTTTTCTACATTAAGAACATCAGGGCACTTAATCATAACAAAATAAATGACCTTGACTACATTAGTTCTTACTGCTTTAGTGTCGAGACAAGCCAGAAGATGGTTAATACCAGTCAGTAGGACAATATATCACATATTTGCTTTTGATTTAATTTATATGCTTTATATCATTGCAGTCTCCAAACTTGCAAGAAGACCAATTTTTTTGTGAGTAAATTTAAAATTAAGAATACAATTTTGAGAAAACTCAGTCCATGGCCTCCTAAAAATATAACCTTTGATTACACATCTTTATTTCACTTCTGCTCCTTAATTCTGTTTTGAAACATACCTGCAGCGGCTGAAGAGGTAGCAGGAGAAGATGGTCTGCGCCTTCGGCCGACCGGCGCTGAACAGCTTATAGTCTGGCAGATCTTGAATTCCACCCATCGTCTTTTGGACATTTTTTATTGACGTGCTCCCACCTGGGAACACCTACTGCTTGAGCAGCAGCGTTTCATGACAAACCCCCAGCATCTGAAAGTTTCGGCACCTCCTCAATTATTCATTCTCTCTGGTTGTGTACTGTGTATTGCAGTTACCCAAGCAACTTTGCAGAGTGGATAACAACAAATAGATCAAGAAAGGAGATGATGTTATGTTAAAAACAACACTGCCCACAAATTCATGCATGACCCAATTAATATTTGCTAAAAAAAAAGGAAAAGAACTCTGAGAAAATGAAACTCTTACTGCAATAAGAAATAAACAATTAATGTAAATAAAGTCCAGTGTCAAATTTGCAGATTTTATCTTACTTTATTTGATGAATAAACAACCAGCTGCATGGTTGAGATCTCAAGTTAAACCCTGACACTTAACTCTATTGCCAAAGCTCCGCCTACAGTTGTACTTCCTTAAGTTGTACAGTTGTACATTCTTACATAGAATAAAGCAGGTTTTACAAGCTGACAGCTGTTTTAGTTTTTTCATTTAAAAGCTGTTTTTGCATAGTTAATAGAAAAACATTGTTTATTTACTGACTATCTGGGTAGATTTCAAGCTAATCAACCCACCTCAGTGTCACTAATGCATATAATTGTAGATGTAGAAACTAAATAAGGGAATTTATTGACTTTAGGAACTTTTTAAAGTATTTATCAAAGAGAGATAATTAAAAAGCAAGAGATACATTAAAATAAATGAATAACAGAGGAATATTAACAACATGTTACTTGAATAATTGGTAACATCATGTCAAGATCAATTATTTAAGCTTTATTATTAAGGGTTACTTGTGGTGTTCAACAAGGCTCTGTGTTTAGTCCTAGATATTTTATCTTAATTTTATCATATACGGTATTATATCACATTCAATTGAAGAGTTTCTAATTCATTGTATTTGCTATTTACTATTTATAGTAAAGGTTTAGAACAGCTTTCAAGTACAGTGCAAAGGAAACTACTTTTATGAGACATTTAATGCATTAAATTAAAAGTTCTTGATAAAAAAGCAATATTTGGAATATTTAGTATCAGGCAAACTAAAATAATTTCACTCTTACAATTGATCAGAGCATTTTGATACTATGAATGTTGGTGAAAGCCTCTTATAAACATTGGTAAATGTGAAATGTAAAGAAAGAATATATTTTTTATGTCCTTATTGGGGGCATAAATGGTGTATATATAAGTAAAGTCGTCGCTAAGATCGTGCAGAGTTAAATGCATTCAAATTAATAAACTAGCTTAAAAACTGTGTATGAATTATGAATATTTGAAATTACCATTAACCTTACAGTAAAAAATAATAATTCTTCAGGGATTTAGCAGAACTTTTACAGCATGGATGAGGCAAAATTTTCACAATGATTTCCATCAAAACTGTATTTGGAAAATGCTTTGGAATTAAATAAGCAAAGTGGGAGCTTAGAGCAAAGACCAGTGTAATTGCTTTATGTTGTCTCTTTTCCATGAAAATTAGAAAAATATACAACGTCCTTTTTTCTATTAGTTTTCTGTCTCCTTGGTAACCACAGATTTGTGTTTAAATGAAAAAACAAGACGAGATCCAATATATGTCAGCGAACAAAAAAGAAAATAGCTTTAGTTTTGGCTCCCTTTTATTTTCTCAATGAGAAGCGGAACATGTGAAGACAGCTGCTATCTAAGCTTCAGCTTTATATCAAAACTGGATTTAATAAACAGGACTGATATTTACTTCCAGGGGAAACAGGTTTTGATCACATTTGTAGAAATAAAGGACATTGTATGAGCTGCTCACAACAGCAAAAAAAAAAAAAAAAATACACTTTTCCATTTTGGCTTTGCAGAGGAGACTGCGACTGAAACAGTGGTTTAGCATCAGAGCAGCAGAGTGAAAGCATGATAAGGCTATCTCTTACTCAGCTGTAAAATATTCATAAGTGCTGGGACTCATCAGTAAGAGAGGCAGTCCAGTCAATAGGTTTTTCAGTTGCAGGCTTCAACACAAAGCTTCGTCGTGTGGCTAAAATGAACTGAGCTAGTTATATCAAATATGATGGCTTTATTTTCCCTTGTCTGGGATCACAGTATGATGTAATATAAAAAAAAAATCTCAAAATGTGTATTAAGAAATATGTAGCAGAAAGATGTGCATTGAAAATTCAGATTAATGTTACAAACTGGCTTTTATGCATATGATGGGGTTTCAAAAAATAGACTGGGAGAGAGATTTTAGGTTGATTTATAAATAGCACAGAAAAAGTGGCAAAGATTGGTAATATAACTATAATAAGATAGTAAGTATGAGTACCCGGGTTTTCAGAAAAATTTAATTTTTAAAAACTTGTTATTCAATTAAATTTAGATAAAAACAAAATGGAAAATAATCTTTGAAATCTATAACCTAATAACCTTTATTGATAGCTCCACATGACATCAACAGACCCAATGCTCTTTAGAGCATCACTACAGAGCGTTTGATTTGCAGACATGTGATTTAGCATGCCATTCCTAAAGTCACTATTCAATTCAGTTCAGTTTATTTATATAGTGCCAATTCACAACACATCTCACGTGTCACGGAGTGTATACAAAGTGTATAAAGTGATCAGAACTCTTTAATATAGAGAGGACTTTATGCGGTAGTTGTCTTGATGACTAAAGGGTTATTTTTCAGAGTCTTTGCTAAACATATGTTTGTGGTTTAATGCTTTAACTGTTTAGTTGGGCTTTAATTGTTATCTCTCTCTTCACCAAATGAGTGTATCCTTTGTGCTTTGGGAAGGTTCTCTTTGTAGTTTAATGAGGCCTCAGGACAATCATGGTATCATTGCAGAGCCTTTAGATGATTTACTATCACTGAACACATAGATAATTACTAATATGTATTTTAAAAAATCTTTACCTAATAATACCGTTGTTGTTTTTTTATTTTTTGTATTAATCAAGCTTTTTGGGAGGCCCTTAGTCTCATTTTGCTTCTTACAAATATATAAAAGTAAGAATGGTGTACAACATACAATTTCCTCTCCGTTTATTTTTAATGAATAAATATTGTTTGTGTGGACTTAGTCTTTTTGAAATAGTTGGATATGAACTGAAGTTGGTTAATGATCTTGTCATCATATAAATCTTAAAACTGAATGTTAACAGTTACGATCTGAGTTATAATAGAGATGTGAACAATTGTAAATGTTAAAGTAATATTGATTTAAGCCTTTTGTCTAAAGAAACAAATGATTCCCTTTCACAGTTAGCCCCATCTTGTTGGGATGTTTTATTTTATTGAATTTATTTATTTTTTGTTGTTCCTCCCTTTGTCCAATTATCACATTTGCCTTGAGCAGTTGTGCGTCTCTAAATTAAAAATCACTTGCTGCCACCTGCTGGCAGAAAAAAAATGAACTTAGAGCTCCAAGACGCTAGGCGGCATAGTTCTGACGATTGCCTTTAAAATTCAAAATCTCGCGTGATCCTACAAGTTTTCCCTTCCGCTTTGCTGTTCAAAAGCAAAAGTAAATTGAGCGTACTCGGAAAAATAACAAAACAAAATATGGTATGTTTGTTATGGATTTTAACAATAAAAACTTCGCTTTTATTTATTTATTATGTAATTTTTAAATCGAACATTTTACATAATCTTTAGGGTTTAAATAGGCAAGCGGCTAAAGAAAGTCGTGCTAATAATAAACCTACAGTTTTGGTTTCAGTTGAACTTTTAACTCCACCGGTTACTATGATCCTCTTAGCTGGAAATCTGAATGAATAATTCCCTTGCTTGATTTGTCTTATCAATTTTGAGATTTGTTTTCTTAGAACAGTTTTAATTCTCTGGGAAATCTTTTTTTAATTAGTCATTTGTAATATTTTAAATTCAGTTTGAGGTTATGTGTATTAATGTGGAAAAATAATGATGTAATGGGTGGAAAATACTTGTAAAGTACATGTTGCAATCAATTATTCTTGTATACATAATTATGTAAGATCCAGGTAAATTGAAAAGAATGGACTTTAATAGGTTGGTTGTGAATCAGTGAGAATTAAATTTGATGATTCGGTCAAAATGTTCTTTTCTCACAACTTACTAGTCTTTACTAAGTTCTTTTTTTAATTTATAGAAAAATAAATGGGATAATATATCTTTGTTATTTTTTTTTTTCTTCAACAGATCTCCAGTCTTCCTTAGGAAAAATGGCAGCTGTTTCTGGGCTAAGAACCCTTATTAGTGTTCGTCATTCAGTCATTTGTCAGAGCTTTAGGCTTGCTCCTCTACAGCTGACCTTAACCCACCTCTCCTGGCGGCAATATAGTAACAGCAATGGACAACAGCTGCAGTCTAACACAGAGAACAAATCTCTGCTCGAGAACCTAAATCTCCTGGGAGTGGATGTAAAAATGGCCCGTCAACGTCAGCCTGGCGTGCTTCGTAAGACCTTCACCAACGAGTTGGGTCTTGCCCAGTTCCTGCAAGGAAAAGGTGCCAGCCGCAACGTAATCGCCAGCATCGTGTCCCGTTATCCCCGCGCCATAACCCGTTCTGCTGATCACTTGGAGCAGCGCTGGCAGCTGTGGAGGAACGTTTTTAACACGGACGCTGAGATTGTGAACATCCTTGACCGCTCGCCAGAGTCTTTCTTCCGTTCTAGTGACAACGAGAACCTGAAAAAGAACATCGATTTTTTGATCTCGCTGGGATTAAACTCCAAAGACCTTCATCGGCTGCTGACCACAGCACCTCGGACTTTCTCCAACAGCCTGGAGCTCAACAAGCAGATGGTGGAGCTTCTAGAGGACATCTGTCTGGAGCTGGGTGGAAAGAATCCAGAACAGTTTGCTAAAAGTGTAATATCTAAAAACCTCTATATCCTCATCAGAAGTACTAAAAGAGTAAAAACCAACATTGATAATCTGAAGACTTCGCTTAAATTAAGTGATGCAGAACTTCTTGCCCTGCTTCAGGGCCAAGGGGCAGACATTTTGGACCTCTCTAATGAGTATCTGAAGAAAAACGTGAACAACCTTGAGCAGAAGATGTCTTCACTGGGCTGTAAGAAAAATGACATAAAGAAACTGATAATAAACTATCCCATGATTCTCTACATTGGGCCGTCCACTCTGAACCCCAAACTGGACTGCCTCCTTAAAGCAGGCATAACAATAAAGCAAATCTTGGAGAAGCCCAAAGTCCTGGATTACAGCACACAGAACATTACAGAGCGACTGAAAGAGCTGCAGAGGGTTGGATATGATTTTGAGAAAAACGGGATCCATATCCTGGACACTAGCAAGAAGCGCTTTGTGGCAAAAATAGAAAAACTTTCATCCTTGCCTGAGGATTGAATGCAGCAGTTTTTACTTTGTTGAAAAATATTTCTGGATGAAGCCTTCCTTTGTATACCTGGTTATGACTCATTCTTAATTCATTGCAGTAGCATAATTAGAAATTTTGGAGAATTCAATGATTTCAGTGTATTTTATTTGTAAAAAAAAAAAAAAACTGAATTAATATTTTTTTTACAAAATCACATGTTGCAAAACTTATAGTATCATTAAAATAAATGTAACCAAATCAATGTATAGTTTGTTTTAAATTGAATTAAATCGAGTGTTGCTTTTGATTAACAAAGCATTACCTACTGATTTCCTGGAGTTAAAATATGGTTTGACACAAATACAAATTTTGTTAGCCCCTGACCAAAAATTCATATTTATTCCAACACATGATGGTAAAAAATTTTAGGAAAAGCTATGCTAATTTTCAGCACAGCAAAAATTAGCATCTTAGGGTCTCCATGACAACCTTTAGATAGCATCCACAGGCCTAAGTTTCTTTTTTTTGGCAGGCATACAAAAAAAAAGAAAAGATTAGAAAGATTGGTAGTAAGTAAAAATTTAGGAATTAACTGAAATTATGCTTTGGTCAGATTAAATTAACATTTGAAGTGAAACAAATGATAAATTTGTGTAAAACTGTTTAGGATGGAGAATCCTTGATACTGTGGCACAGTTTCTCCTCTGCAGGCCCTTGGGTGCGTGGTATCGTTAACCAACACATTTTAAAGTGAAATTTGATGGCCTCTGTTAGAAAAGGGTGTGTAAGCTAATACTAGTCTGAATGAGAGATTATAATCTCATTTAGACCTCATAAAAGGATGGGGTAGCAGTACTGCTGCCAAATTGTTGCCCTCCTATGACCTCCTCCATGTG
Source organism: Cyprinodon tularosa (assembly GCF_016077235.1). Taxonomy (NCBI): domain Eukaryota; kingdom Metazoa; phylum Chordata; class Actinopteri; order Cyprinodontiformes; family Cyprinodontidae; genus Cyprinodon; species Cyprinodon tularosa. Next base: position 1,659,653 of record NW_024038331.1, read on the forward strand.
TCTGGTATCTCCTCAATGCTCTGCACTTAGACAGCCTTGTTCCCACATTGTCATCTTAGATGAATTGGACAATTTGAGCATCCTCAGTGGGCTGTAGCCACTGCAACCATAGACATTATATACATGGAAGCCTCAATGGGCGGGGTCTGCCTATTCTGCAGATGAATCAGAGCATCCACCATGTTGAATGTGACAAATCTGCTGATAGACACAGACACCTAAACAGTATCAGAAGCAATTAGATCTCAGAATATACTTTATATTGGTAATATTTTTTATATAACCTTTTTAATAATATTTGTAATATTCCAAGATTATTTTTGTATCCCTTTGGCTTCATTCTCCTGACTTTATTCTTGGTAAGAATAACAATAATTAGAAGAATCTAACCTGGAAGTGCCTATTTCACCCCACTGGCACTATAGATTTTAATGGGGAAAAAAAGGAGAATGTTTTTTAAAAGAAAGAGAAACAGCCCTACAGCTGCAAAGTAGAGGAGATTTGTAGGTTTATATTAAGTTTTTTTTTTTTTTTTGACATGTGGTAAAACAAGGATCCAGCAATACATTGTTACGTCAACACAGATAAAAGCTGCATCCATTCAAGATACTGAATTGATTTCAATAATTGTGAGTTGTTTTTTTTTCTTTTTACGTCAGTGGTTTATCCATGTGTATCTGTTTAAATGTTGTGAGTGTGTATGTCATGTCATGATGGACTAAGTTGGTTAGACCTTTTGAATAAGTTAAAAAAGTGCAGTTTAGAAAATGTCCTGTTTAAAGAAAAATATCTAATAATTACAGAACACAGTTATAATTTGTTTTCATATATATTGGATGAAGCAGACTCACAGGATAGCTTATACAGTTATATATTTCATATTTTACTGTTATTATTTTTCACAGTGGGTTCATGTAAAGAGCTGATTGGCTAAGGAAATCTATTGGCATGGTAGTGTTAAAAAAAATAATAAACTGGACAGGCGTGCAGTGGACTATTGAGCAAAGAGTAAATTTCTCCACTGTTAGATCAATAAAGTCAATCAATCAAGAGGCTCCAAACAGCTGTGGGGAGTGCCCTCCAAATGATGCTGCCAAAATTTGTCAGGGCCATAATATGCATGAAAGAGCCCAATGTGCCCAGAGACAAAAAGATTGCAACAGCGCCCTCCCATGTTCTACATGGAAATGAACAGTTATTACAGACATGAAATTCACATATTTAAATTTCATTTATTCATTCAGAAATGTCATGAATTTAAACGTATTTTAAGAACGAAGCCACTGTTTCAGATCGCATAACTCAATTTTCTTTACATTCGCCTCATGCGGAACCAACCTTTTGGCAGTAGACGTCCACTATCGGGATTATTAGACGGCTGCACTGCTCTTACCTCACGGTGTTGAAGGCATGTTAGACCGTGAAATATTACTGCTAACATCAGCTGAATCGGGTTTCTTTGTAGTTTTAAGTTTTGACGAGATAGTTTAATTTACACTTTTATATTACATAAAGAGCTACGGTGCGGGAAAAGTGTGCTTTAAGTTGTTAGCTTGTTAGCAGAGTTTTGAGTTAACTTGCAAATCATACTGTAGCTTTTACTGATTTGTTAAAGGAGCAGGTAAGTGAGACTTTGTGTCCTGTTGGACTTAATATTAAACAATGTTATTGTTATTGTTGTTGACTGCATTTAAGAATGATAAAAGTTTGTGTGCAAATGCAAGACAAATTCTTAAATTACTGATTGATTGACTTTATTGATCTCACAGTAGAGAAATTTACTAGTTACATCGGTTCAAAGAATAAAAAACAAGAAGGTGCTATAAGGAGGAAAAGGTGCATGGGTGCGTCCACTTATATGTATATATATCAGCTGAAGTCTCCTATTAAACAGGATTACACAATGTAGTCACTGAAAGTCAGGATGCAAGGAAAGTTATGTATAGTTAAAAAAAAAATCTAAACCATTTTGTTTTTAATTTACCCTAAATAAAATCCAGTACCAGCAGATGTCATAAGAAATCTAGAAATCAGTAAATGGAATCCATCTTGGTGTGATTCAGTTTTAGGGTAAATTAAGCTGTTCTGGTAATAATAAAGAACCAACAGATGGGTTTATGATTAAGTTGGGGAGCAAAAAAGCAGAATTACTTTCTTAAACTGGGCGATTAAACAATATTAGTATTTTCTATTAGTGTCGTGAGAAAAACCTGATCAATATCAATATAAAATGAGATTAGGTTGCATTACTTCACCTCCAGCAAAATAACTGTTAGCATGCAGTCTGAATAAAATAACTTTAGTCTGTGCTAAAGGTACTGATTGCTCGTGCCCGACACAGTTCTACAAACCATTTTTATAAAAATACCCAACTACTCAGTTGGTAACTTACTTCATAGTAAATAATTTGAATGATAAAATACATTTACAGTTTGGTTCTACAATAACGGTTGATTTTTGTTCATTGTTTTTGTTCATTGGTGAAGAAATGGAGGCATCAGTGGAGGACACAACAGAGAGAGCAACAAATGCTGCTGTAAAAGGCGAAGCTTCCATCAAACAAGAGTAAGAAACTTTGATAAACACTGGACACTAGTAAATGTTTAGAGTGAACATTACAACAGCTTCAACATGGTAGCTCATCGCGGTGCACCCTTACCAGTAATGATGCATACATTACATTTCTGCCAAATTCAGCAGAACATTTCACTTCATTTATTCATTTATTTAAGAAATCTTCTACATATGCAGAATGGGTAATTGGCATTGTTATTGTTTGGATTTTTTCCACTGAGATTCTCCTGTTAGTTTTCTGTGGGTGGAGACATTTTTTATTTTATTTTTTTTATTAATGTAACCAGTCAATAGGTACGGTATATTATTATTTATTTTTTTGTATTTTGGAATTGTTTTGGAAAGGAAAATATCCGTCCATCCATTGTCCTTTCTTTGATTTTGCACACAGAACAATAAAAAAGCCAGACCACTTTAAAAATATATGCCCCGAACTAATGCTGAACTTTATTAATTTTGCTTTAATATCGAAGGCAAAAATGATTCAGATTCCTGAAGTGAGTGCCAGTCCAAAAAAGTTTTCAACTTTGACATGAAAATATGCAGAAATCCAATGTAGATTGGGAGCTGCATATATTTTGGGGATTGCTAGTGCTTGTGTTATTCATTAATAATAATGCTTTAAAAGATGTTTTTTTTTTATTCTGCCATTATGACCGATTTATTTCATTAACAATTTTGAGACCTGAACCAAATGATTGAAAAAAAATATATAATTTTTTTCTCCCTTTTTCTGCAGATTTATCACCACCAAAGACAAATTTCATGGCTTTCTGGATTCAGAATGGCAGAACTCCAAAGGAGAGAAGGCCAGTGAAAACTGCACCCCTCTGGAGAGAAAAGAAGATCCCTCTGTGGAAGAAGAACCTGAATCTAAAAAACCCAAGCTGGACCCTGAAGATGCAAAGAAAACAGAGAAAATGGATAAGAAAAAATTTCGGGGACAGAACAAGTCAAGGCCGCACAAAAAGCCCACTAGTTATGAAGAAAAGCGACTGTGTATGTCAGTCATTCAGGTAGAACGCTCTTCCTGGACTCTTAACATCCTTCACAAAATAATTTTAGATCCCAGCAATAACATTGATTATTCTCACCCTTCTAGAACCAAGCCGCGTGCAAGTTTGACGACAAGTGCATTTTTTACCACGATGTGGCAGAGTACATGGCCTCTAAGCCCGCTGACATCGGGGAGCGCTGTCACCTCTACGACACATTTGGAAAATGCGAATACGGGCTCGCCTGTCGCTTCGCTAAGGCCCACACTACTGCTGACTTCAAAACCATGGAGAAGGCAGACCTGGTTAAAGCTTACGAAGGCAGAACTATGATGAAGAACAGCTTGAGTAAAGACCTGCAGTATCGCCTGAGGAAGCGCTCAGTCACTTTCGAAAAGTCAGAGGAGTACCTGAAAACGCTTTGTAACAACAGAGATAAGAAGGAACAGCAAGGGAACGGTAAGAGAGAGGTTTGTTTTTGTGAGTCACAGAAGTCTTTATTTGGTCATGTTTTTTAAATTCCCCATGCATCAGCTTTCTTATTTACTTTCTCTACAGTATGGATATTTTTTTTGGCAGCTGTGAAGTTTTCAGCATAGGCGACATTTCTTGAAGCTGTGTATGAAACTTTCAGGCTTTGCAGGAGCCTGCTAAAGGTTTTATGCAGGATTCTGCACACATAGGACTTCTTAAACACTAAATTTAGATTAATCTCAATTTATTTCTATGTCTCCATTTTATAACAAATCTTATTATATTTTATAACAAATCAAATTTGACACCCCATTTAAATAAAATGAATTTTCAAACACACTGAGTTAATATCAACCTAGTAAATTCCAAAATTATCTTATTATCATTTCCATCCAGTTTCAAACAATTCAACTCCATCAAAATCATGTTGCAATGCAGTCAAATTCAGTCTCTCGGCTAAGCGGTAAAAAATAAAATCCGTAAAGCATTATTTAATAACTTTTGACCCAAGTATTGGCTTAATTTGAGTAATATTGAATTATTCTTTCTAGTCAATATATGTGTATAAATGCTCCATGCAGGCTGGTCCCAGGTGTCCTTTTGGCTTCAAAGAAAACTTCAAAGGGACTACAAAGAAGAAAATGAGAATTGTAGCTGCAGTAGAAGGAAAAATAAAAACAGAGAACAAACACAAAGTGGATGGCACCAATAATTAATGGAGAATAGCTGAAACTGGTCTGTAAGCTTTCACTTGATTCAAAATGGGCAATATTTTATTTTCAAATCTGACCCAGTGCTTCCAAATAAAGCACATTTCCCTCCTCAAGTAGGATCTCTTCATGTCCACTTTGTGAGTGTAATTTGACAAAAAAAAAAAAATACTTGTAGCATAGTTTGTATAACAAGCTGTTATATGTAGGTGAAGGGCTAACAGCAACTTTTCCTAAATGAAAGTGCTGAAAACTTAAGAGAGAAAATGGTTCAATCTGAGAACCACTTTTGAGCAGCTGCAAATCGACAAGCAATTGTGATTAAAAGGCTCCAAAAATAAACGTCTGGTTTGCTTTAGCTTATCTGCTTCCTTCACACATTATAAATGCAATATTTACTGATACTTAATAAAAGCATGCAACCATTTTACTGATGATAAACAAAATGCCCTCTTTGCCAAAATACAAAAAGGCAATATAAAGTTTGAACAACTTTAAAATGTTTTATTTCTCCAAATATTTTAGAAGTATGATCTAAAATACATTTGAACCAGTTTATTTTATGTGTATATTCAGGTGATCTTTGTACAGCTGAGGTATCTACAAACCCAACAGAAGACAAGCAGGATGTTTCTACTGAAGAACTGGTACAACCTGAAACTTTCATATGCTCTTTGTCAATCTTAAGTCTGTTATTGCATTTTTATTTTTATTTTATTTTATTATCAATCTTAGCCTTTTTGTTTTTTCCCTTATTAGCTCCCCACCAGCCCAGACAGCCAGCCTCCAGTGAAAACTATTGGCCCACTAACTGATGCCGATGTTATCAAACTGCGATCCTGTGAAAAGAAAAAGGTACATATCAGACAAACTCTTCCTTTTTAAGTTCCTCTTTATATTTAATAACAGAATCCTCTTTACAGAAACCTGTAGAAACCATTATAAGCTAATTTATATGAAGTGTGTTAAAAGTTGCTGCAAGGTTGTTTGAGCTTAATTTCTTAAACATTTGTCTATGTTGAAGGTTGACTTCCGGGACAAGCTCTATCTCGCTCCTCTAACAACAGTAAGTAGAACAGATGAAGAACAGTAATTTTCGTTATCGTTTTCCTCCTTAATCGCCTGAGTAAAATCCAGAGCAATATGTAGGAGCCAGAAGCCACCAAAGCAGTTATAGATTCCCCCTGTTTGTAACCAGACTTAGAGGTTTATGAAATAATTACAAGCTTTTAATATCTCCCAAAGCATTGTCGAGTCCATCACTTGGGGCTATTGCTAAAGTAAAGTTGCACTTTTAAGAAATCTCTATCTTATCTAGAAAAGCTTTTTTATTATGCACTAGTTTTTTTTGTTTTGTTTTTTTGTTTGTCACATATAATCTTAATAAATACATTAAAATTAGTGGATGTACGTTGACAAAGATCCAACTTTATGTTTTGTTGTCAGTGCGGGAACCTGCCTTTCCGTCGCGTTTGCAAACGCTTTGGAGCAGACATCACCTGTGGGGAGATGGCCATGTGCACAAACCTGCTGCAGGGCCATCAGTCAGAGTGGGCCCTCCTGAAGAGGCATGAGAGTGAAGATCTGTTTGGTGTTCAGGTGATGGTCTTTCATCGAGCTTATTGCGAGCCTCTGCAGACATTTTCTGCGTCTCTCTCTCTGGAATAAACATTATGCTAATGTTTTGCTGCAGGTCGAAGGCTGTTTTCCAGATACCATGACGAGGTGTGCTGAGCTCATCAACACCTACACTGATGTTGATTTTGTGGATATCAACTCTGGATGCCCCATTGATCTTGTTTATAAGAAGGTGAATTGTTGTTTAGCCTCTTTAAGCATGGCAGAGAAAAGGAGAAAACCTTTTTGGATGTCTCTCACCTTCCAAAGCATTATCTTTACAACACTGTCTTAAAGGCATTCACGATTGATATTTTTAAAATTTCGTCCATCCTTTGTGGAACTTAATTGGTGTGAACAGGGGCTCAAACCTAAGGGTTGTTTAGAAAGACCAATTAGCAGCCATGTTTTTGGGATGTGAGACTAATCGGTGCTAGCCACCACATCACACAGCCCGGCCTTTCTTACACAAGCAGTTCATAGCAGATGTGACATTAACCCTATAATGCCAAATGTATCATATTTGATACATACGGTTTCTGAAATGTTTTGCGCCTGACACCTTTTGCATAATTTAATGGTAAAAACTTCTAAAATCCTATTGTACACAATTAGCTATACCTGATAACAGAGGGCAGAAGACTACACAAAAAATAATCTTGACTTATCGCGTAATAAATTATTAGTATCAAAATGTATTTCTGTTTTTTCTTTTTACATATTTTGTTAAAAGGCCAAATAAGGACTTCAAACCAAAAAAAAGTAATTTTCTGTTTTGTTTTATTCTTGGATTGAGCTTTAAAGGGTTAAGTGTCAGAGAAGGGTCTCTGACAGACAGATTTTTACTTTGTTAATTTCTAGGAATATCTGAAAAAACATATCTATATCAGTGCAGCAGATCCAACCTGCCTGAGCTTGGCAGGGTCTTCAGAGAGGAATAATTGAAAGCACCCTAAAAACATGAAGACACAAAGCTGTAGTTGCTGTCAAAGGTGTTTTACCGGTTATAAAGATTTGTACAAACCCTGTGGATACATGTGAAAAAATATCCTTTTTTTATTGTATTAATTAGCATTAAGTGGGGGATTTTGTAAAGAATTTTGAGGCTGCAGCATAAATGTAAAAAACTAAACTCCATTCAGCCTTCCTGTTATCTACTGAAGATGTCCCTCTCTCTTTAGAGGCTCTAGCCTGGATGAACAGGAGATTCTCAACATATGGAAAGTCCAGTTTCCTTTGAGATTACTTTCTGCTTCCTCTGCCTTCATTTTTAAACACCTCAAAGACACAGAAGAATCCACTTTGACTCATCTAGCTTCACTAGCATGCAGGCTTAATGTTAGCTTTATCAGAGTTTGTTGTTAGGATTTATGTATGGTGTGTTCACTGACCTGAAAAAGCTATTAGGTTTCTTTTCCTCAGTTTAGGGCCAAAAATACTCAAGACTTGTTACAGTTTTTTTTTTCTCCCATCGTTTCTAGTTTAGCTTTTTAAATGCTGGGAGGATTTCAACATTTAGGTTATCCAGGCTGAGGACTAGAATTTCAAGTAAAGAAAATCCATTCAACAGGATAAACATTAAAGTTGATATAAACACCTCTATTAAAGTACAAATCAGGGTGGACTTTGCTTTTTATACTGAAAATGGAAGTTTTAACACCTAGGAGGCCTAATTTAAACTTAATAAAACATGTTTTTTACAGATCATTTCATAAAAACCAACATGTAGATGTGTATTCCATTATAGGTACAGACTGTAGTTTATGGCACAACCATTAAAGCTTATTGTACAACCTGTTAACTGTTTCTATTTGTTCTCCATCATCAGGGTGGAGGATGTGGCTTGATGACCAGAACCAGAAAATTTGAACATATCATTAAGGGAATGAATTATGTAAGTAGAGAATATATATTTTTGTTTTGCTGATGTTTTAAAACGAACCACATTAAGAAATAAGTTTTAAATTGAGTTTGATATATCTAGAAAGCTCAGACTGGTTGAAAATGTGTCTCTCGTCACTTCCTGAAGGTCCTTGATGTCCCGCTAACAGTGAAGATCCGCACTGGTGTGCAGGAGAAGTCCAACATTGCGCACAAACTTATAGGAGAGATGAAGAATTGGGGTGTCTCCATGATCACGGTGAGTCTCCACTTAGAAGGAGGCACGGGTAAAGGTTTGATGGCAGTTACATGTTTTAGGGCGAAGGGAAGGGAAACTTTTAGGGCTGTAACTAACAATTGTTTTGCCAATCGATTTTGTCGATTATTTTTCCAATTGATAATCAGATATCAAAAGATTCCTTAAAGAGGCTTTTTTTACAGAATAAAACCAGGTGAAACTAAAACCGAGTTCTGGTAAGAACATATTGACGAAAAAGTTTATTTTAAAGCAAAATATTCATATATATTTACAATTTTGATATAATTACTCCTCTAAGTAGGTTTCTGTATCAGCTCAAGGTATGTTTTGGTCTCTATAGTCCAGTTAAAGAATAATCGATTACTAAATTAGTTGATAAATATTTCAATTATTGATTAATCCCATTATTTCACACCTAGACATTTTACTCGATTTTAGGGTTGAAGGAAGTTTGAAAGTATCCAACATTGTACAGTAACTCACAGTGTAATTATTACTAATGGATTGAATAAAATCAAAGTGTTTTTATTATGTAAAAGCACTTGTAAAGCTTTTAATTTAAAGATCTCTGTTATCTACATAGATTGCTGTGTAGTATTGCTTCATATGTTTTTGCCTCATATTTTTTTCTCTTTCATGGCTGGTTGTTTATTATTGAGGTTGACATACAGGAGTTATAACGATGTTATTTTCTTACAGCTGCATGGCAGATCCAGGGAACAGCGCTACACAAAGTTAGCTGACTGGGACTATATCAGCACATGTGCTAAGGTGGCCAGTCCTGTTCCATTATTTGGTACGTGGAGTTTTAAAAAAAGACTCAGAACAAAAGGCCGATCCAAGGCTGTAAAACTATTTATAGATATTAGGACGTGGTTTAAATTTGAGTTGTACTTATTGTAACCTGTTTTTGTCCAGGTAATGGAGACATTCTGTCTTATGAGGATGCCATGAAAGCACGAGAGACCGGTGTTTCTGGTATCATGATTGCAAGGTTGGTGTTTTTTTACATACTCTATTGAGAAAGTGATGAGAACCACTGAGCAGGTGGATTTACAGCCATGGAGGAGAATATTCATCCTCTTTCACTTTAATGGTTTTCACTCATCAGGATATACTGTATCTGCATTTGGATTTAAGGGCAAAATTAGCAGCAGTGTTCTCATTTTTCTGGTGTTTACTTGGTGCAAAAGTGGGAGGAAATTAATGACCACAGAGGAGTGATTGTTTGCGTCACATCAAAGCCGCTTCTAAATTTGAAGTTGACAAGTGCAAGAAAAAAAAAGCCTAACAAGTAGAAAAAAATTTAAAATAACTGCTCATCCTCCCAGAGGCATTCTTGTAAATTTGCGTGTCTCTATTGCAGTTTTGGATTTAACCACTAGATTGTTCTTATTTTAACTGAACTGAATTTAATCTTTACATTTAGTGTGATGCTACAGCTCAGGCATTTCTCAAAGGTCTTTCTACAAAAAGGTACAAGTTTTAGTTGAAGATATAATTATGTATTTTGAACCTATTTAGAAAACTAAACATCTAATATAAGATTTTAAAGTACTGATTATAAATAGACTTAAAAAAAAAGCTTGTTAATAATAATTCCTTTCATTTAAAGTGCTCTATGGAAATTGTATAATGTTTTAATAAGTTTTGTCTTGTTTATCTCAGGGGGGCCCTCATCAAGCCTTGGATTTTCACAGAGATAAAGGAGAGCCGGCACTGGGACATATCATCCAGTGAGCGACTTGATATCCTGAAGGATTTCACCAACTTTGGCCTGGAGCACTGGGGTTCTGACACTCAGGGTGTGGAAAAGACCCGGAACTTCCTGCTGGAGTGGCTCTCCTTTATGTGCAGGTCTGAAACAGCAGTCTTTTTTTTAAATGGCACTTTTTATTTTAATCCTCATTAAACCTGTAACATGCATGCTTACTGATATCCTATTGAATCAAGCTCCTTGGGGGCACATACAATAAAAGAGGTTTTTAGGGGTCCCTATAACAGTGTGTACTATAATTACATCAATCTGTTTTAATTGTTTTTTCTTTTTACTTTAGTACCCATAACAAAGTCAAATAATGAGAAATGAATCGTATTCTTTTTTTTTCTCATATCGTTTAGATATATTCCCGTGGGCCTGTTGGAGCGAGTGCCCCAGAAGATCAATGAGAGGCCTCCATATTACATGGGCAGGAACTACTTGGAGTCCCTGATGGCAAGTCAGCATGCTGACGATTGGATAAAGATCAGGTAAGCAAAGCGTTTCATCTGTTGACTAATTTAAAGCGATATTTTTTTTGTCTAATCATGATCTTATTTTTTCATCTTTTTTTTTTTTTTTTTTTTCAGTGAAATGCTGCTCGGACCAGTCCCAAAGAATTTCAACTTTTTGCCAAAACACAAAGCAAATTCCTACAAGTAATTATTCTTCAGGCTGCTGGAAACGTCTACATTGATCTTTTATGTTTTTGTTTTTTTTGGTTATAAAAAAACAAGATCTAGGGAAAAACGGATGTTTTACAAATTATAAAGACTACTAAGGATTTGTTGACTTTGTTTTTGAGCAGAATGAAAAAAATAGTGATGGAGGTAAAACTGTTTTATTAAATTTTTTTTTTCTGTTACACATAAGGTGTCATTTGTTGTATGATCATATTAGTGGGAAAATATTTAATACAACAAAAGCTTTATCATCCATGACAAAATATTAGATTAGTTAATTTCTTTAGTTGTAGTATATTTTATACTACATATATACAAAATATACAACAGGCAGGAATGGGCATCATGATGCAGATTAATAATAAGAATAAAAGTGTGAATCATGAACTTAGTCATTTTGACTTTGTCACAAATCTTTTAAAATAAAATACCTGTTTTTTGTATTAACTTGTTTCCAAGTCATATGTGTCAAACCATGGGCCTGAGGGCAGAATTCAGCCCACTAGGTCAATTTATCTAGCCCTCAATAGCAAACAAGGCATATTATATAAAAAAGTAGCATATTTAATTTTAAAAATCTACAAAATAGCTAAAACTGCTACATAAATGGGAGTAAAGCTATACGGAGATTATTTGGTTGTTTTAACTAAATTATGAACATAAAAGTTTCATTTATACAGCTGCAACCAGGCTGGCTACTGCTGAGGTGGCCCAATATTAAAAGTGAGTCTGACACCCCTGTCCTATTATTATTTTGACATAATGCAACCTTATGGTGGGCAGTTTAAGGCAGGCATCCCCAATCTCGGTCCTCAAGGCCCGCTGTCCTGCAGGTTTTAGAGGTTTCCCTTCTTTAGCACAGCTGATTATAATGATTGCAGTACACCAAAAGCCTGTTAATCAGCTTTCAATTAAAATCAGCTGTGCTGAAGCAAGGAAACCTCTAAAACCTGCAGGACAGCGGCCTTGAGGACCGAGGTTGGGGATGCCTGGTCTAAGGCACACCTGTGCAATAATCTGCACCTGTGAGGTGGGATGGATTATCTCAGCAAAGGAGAAGTACTGTGAAAAATATCTGAGGGACAAAGTTTTAGATCTATGAGTTCATCTCATAAAAGACGGGAGCAAAACCAGAAGTGTTGCATTTATATTTTTGCAGAGTGTAACTTAACTCAAGAACTCTACTATATTATTGACTGCATTCCATCCAGTTTTGGTTAAAGCATTGTATGCAACATATCACACTGACAAAATGTGCACATTTTTGACAAACTGATATATTTTATGAAACTTGTAAAGTTAATGTGATTAATCATCTTCTTAATAGCTTCTATTGATTCTATCTATGGAAGGTAGCTGGGTTTTTATTTTATGTTTCTAAATGGTTTGTGAATAACTAGTGTAGATAAAGCACAAACCTGTCTGACTGGTCATCATTAGAGTTCTTTAAGCATTACATGCCGTTAAAAGAATCTGTGACAATAAAACTTGTTTAGATTTGTATCTTTTGCAATGCTGCAAGAATATTTTTGTGGAGGACTCTTGGAAACACTGATTATTACATTGGCTGTCTTCAAAACTGTCTTTAATTAGCTGGTTTCAATGTGAGAGAGGATGAGGAAAATGTAAGTTACTAAGGAATGAATGCTCCATCTCTTTCTCTACTACAGACCATTGTATTGATACCTGAGAGTGTGTTTAATATTTGTTTACCAATCATATTTTCCATGTAACCACAAATAACAGAGTTAGTCTACAAGTCTGGGGGTTGAGGGCCAGGACTAAATCTGTGGTCCCTATAGTACCCCCATGATTCGTCCTATAGCAGGGGTCTTCAACGTTATATATTCTATGAAATTGTGTTATATTAGACTGGTCCTATAGTCACTCTATTATTTGCACTGGAAAAATGATCTAGAAATAAGTAAAAATGTCTTACATTAAGTGTATTTACCCTTGATTTCAGTAGGTAAATTAGTTTGCCAATGGAATTACTATTTTTACTCTTAAAATAGGATAATTCGATAATAAAAGTAGAGTAAAATAAAACAATGCAATTGTGTTTTCTTATTTTAAATCTAAATGGTATTGTTCCATTGGCAACATTTTTCTTTTATCTCCTAAATTCAAGTACCAATGCACTTATTTTCAGAAAAAAATTACTTATCTAGATTTCTCATTTTGATTCCCTGTTGATGGGACAGGTGTTGTGAATGAAAATGTGCCCAGCTTTGAAAGAGTTCCTGTGTGTCATTGAATGTGTGCATTGATCATGGGTGGTTCAAGACAGTGGCCAACGGGGGCCAGTGCCCCTGTTCATCATGTCTTGGCCCCTGTACTGAAGACAATACTCAAAGAAGTTCTAATGATGATATGCGCTGGAACAGACATGGTTACTGATAGCTCCTTTGGACCTATCTCAATTTTTTTTTCTTTACAAATTCTATTTTACTCATTATTTAAAAACAAAATGGTGATGGCTTCAGTGGTATTGAGATAGAATCATAATTTTCCTCTGCTAAATGTTTTTTTCAAAAACAAATTGCTATAATTTTTACAGCTGAATTTATCAGTTTTTCTTGAGTTCTGATTCAGATTTTTAGAGAAAATGGTAACTTTAACTTAAATTAAGTAAAATATTTGTAAAATTCCTAAATTATGAATGTATGTTGACCTAATAAGAAATAGAATTTTAATTAAACCTAATTGAATAGAAATTTTACTTCATGCACCTGTCCTAATATATTTAAATCCCCTGCCCTGTTTTTTATTTCATGCTTTTCTGTGCCCCCGTGAAAACACGCTGGCTCCCTCCTGGCCCCCTGGTACATTTGGTCTAGAACCGCCACTGGTATTGATAACTGAAAGACATCTTCTGCCTCCATTTATCTGTTTACTACAGTGTGTTGAATTAATGTTAATGTCTATTTAAATTCATTACAATAAGTGGAAAAAATTGCAGGGGGGAAATATTTTAAAAAAGTCTATTCAACCAAAACTTTCACGACCCCCATGCAATACCTCTGTGGACCCCCTGTTGAAGACCTCCTTCCAATAGGTTTGCAACCCCAGTGTCGAAGACCTGAGGTGTAGATCATTAAACACTTAGATGTAATCTGAAAGATGTTATCATCAAACTTAAAATACCTAATTTAATAATTAAATTATAAAAATGGGCTTTTTGGGGAAATTTCTAAAGATATTTTATCACAACTCTGCCAACCTCAAGCACAACCCTTGGGATTACTCCTTCAGAAAAATTCTGGTATAGTTTATATAGAGTGCAAAGAGTTAAATAAAGAAGCCATTAAAGATAAAAACACAACAGACAATATAAAGAGTGTATATAGTAAAAAAAAAAAGCATAAAAAAGCCTTGAGATGACTTGTGTTGTGAATTGGCGCTATATAAATAAACTGAATTGAATTGAAAAAAGTTGTAATGTCCTGGAATATGTTTCCCTTAGATATAAAAATACCTGCACAGTAGAGAGCTAAGGAAAGACTACACAGTAGTTGACTTGGATTATTGCACTTGTACTGCAGAACTGTACTCACCATATAAATAAGTGAAAATTAAACAGGCTACACAGTAGTTGGCATGTGTTATTGCACATTGAGAGAAAGGAATATTGCTCATGAGTGACAATAGGTATGCAGTCAGTATGAGGATGGAAGTTTTTAAGGTTAAAACTATATAGAAATTGTTCATATATTGAAACTGTTAAGATCAAGGTATATATCCTGTAGAGATATCACATATGCTTCTGTTGATCAACCATTCTTTTGATCCAGCCGTTCAGACATTCTTATATCCTCCTCCAGAGAGTATTTGACTAATCCAACAGAAAACTTTCAATTCACTTTAGTGCCTTGTGTTTGTCACATGGGACGAGTCACATGTGGTTATACACAAATTGTAAATTTAGGAAGTCTGTTTCTTGAAATGTGCCACTGGTAGAAAATCTGGATTCTCAACATGTTTTATTGTTGGAGTAAAGAACTGAAAGGATCTACACAGCCCAGGACTCCTTGTAGATCTTACTTAAAAACACTGAGCTTATAAACACACATTTTCTAAATTCTGAGTCTTCTAAAACAAAACAAAAATATGAAAAAAAGAACTTTTTTCCAAACATACTCTACATACCTCTAAGTACATGGCAATGGAGCTATAAATACAGCCGCAGAGGGCAGGTTTGCAGAGGGCGTGGCCTTTGACTTCCTTTATAATAGTACAGACTAGACTAAGCTGCTGACTTGCTGCCAGTTAACTGCTTTTTTACGCTTATTGGCCAAAATGGCTCATCTTCCAGAACTGTTTAAGTATGTGGAGGAACACCAAGACCTTTATGTGCAGGTAGGATTGATGTAAAGAAGATTCGTATGTACTTTAGTGTGATTTCCTTCTCATTCAGTAATTTAAAAATGAGGTTAAATTAATTAAATTAGTTAAAGTTAAATTAGTTAAATTTTACTTGATAACTTTAAATATGCAATAAGAAAGCATCCTTTAACTAATTAGCTTCTGGTTTGTTGCCATTTACTGCATTTATACTTAGAGAGGTCCGTTTACCTGGAGTAGAACTTATTTGGAACAATTCAAATAATTTTCCATAAGTAGTTAAAATATACTTTTAGAAGATGTTTGAATTTCCTCTAACTAGCGACTGGCAGAATGGGTCGGGGTCCAAAGTGTGTCTGTTTGGCCCGAGAAGCGCAGCGAGATCAGGAAGATGATGGAAATGGCAGCAAAAGACATAGAGAGGCTGGGGGGGACAGTGGAGCTTGTGGACAATGGCACACAAAAGGTACAAGTTTTTTTTTTTAATTTATTTATTTATTTTTACTTAAGTTTTTAACCACAAACTTCAGCTAAGCAATGTTCCTTCCTGTAGCTTCCCTCTGGTGAGGAGATCCCTCTCCCTCCTATCCTCCTGGGCTATTTGGGTTCAGATCCTGCCAAGAAGACTGTGTGCATTTACGGTCACCTGGATGTCCAGCCTGCTCAAATGAAGGACGGCTGGGACACTGAGCCTTTCACTCTGGTGGAGAAAGATGGTAAGAGCAAAAGCTTTGTGTTTTTGTCCAGGGCAGGGCTGAACTTTCTTATGCGCAAAATATCACTAGTCAGGTTTAGCCACTTTTAGAAAGAACGTGCAAGAGGAGCCTTAAAGTCAGTCAACTGCCAAATGGCAGATCTATTATCACTGCCTCACTGAAAAACACCACACCTTGATTTACAATCAAGCAAACAGGTGAGAACTCCCCATTAAATCATTACTACATGGATGGTTGATTAGTTTTACTGTGGATAGAGGGCCGGATCTATCAAAGGTTTGCGTGTATTAAAACGTGAGCTATTTCACTGCGCACGCTAAAAAAATGTACAAACTGATCTATCAACAGCGTGCTAAAAGCATTTGGTCTTTAAAACGTGCTAAATAGCGCCTCTGATCCATTTAGTACTTTTTCTGCAATCAGTGGCGGATCTAGAAAATTTTACATGGGGGGGCAAAGGGGTGGCAAGAGGTCTTGGCAGGGTGGCAGAAGTAGACGGTACATGGGAATCCTTATATGTGAGCTGCTTTAACCAAATAAACACAAAACACTTTTAAACTACAGTAGTTGTTGTTTAATCATGCCCTTACACACTACAAAGTTTTTCTTTTAAATTCACAACAGAATAAGCAAAGTGCAGTGATCGAACAAAAAAAAAACTGCATCTTTTAAAAAGTAAGTCTAACAAGCAAAATCCCTTTAATTTATTTGTTATATTAATTGTGTCCAAGATGCAGTGGACTACAAGCACTTATTTCCTCATTTCCTTCACTCATTTCTGTGTCTCCTTCATGTATTTCCTCTTCTTCGTCACTTATTTCTGTGTCTCCTTCAGTCTTTTCCTGCACTGACCCTCCTGGGCTCTCCAGTTTACTGCCTTCTCCCTCATTTCCCTTGCGCTCTTCCTCTTGTGTACTTGTTGGAATTTTCTTTGCAAAAAAGCTGGTTATATCCCCACTTTTAGCCTTCCTTTTCATGGCTAGGCCTATGAAGTAATATTTGCATGCAAAAGTCAATATGTGAAAACCTCTGGTTATCCTTGTATTTCATTAGCCTACACTGTAGGGCCATGGAACTTATAAGTTAAGTAGCATATACTACAATACCTATATATATATATATATATATATATATATATATATATATATATATATATATATATATATAGGTATTGTAGTATAGCCTATATAACAAATATAAATGAGAAAGATTTATCACATTCACACGCCAGTTATGTTTAGACTACTTAATTCTATTGTATTTGTTATTTCCCCAGTTATAACCTGGTTTCATTGCTGCGATATCTGAGAGGAATTGGATTTATAGGACTGCTCAGCTAATCAAATCAACACTGTAGCCTGCGTGTTGTAACGTAACGGCGGCATAACGGTTACCATCAGTAAATCAGTTAACGTTATGGATACAAAAAATATTTTGTATTTTTTTATTAAGCTGTTTTTTTCTTAACATTAATCAAAGGGAAGAGTGCTCTTACAAATCCCGAGGGAAGGATTTGACCGACACACTCGCTGTTTTTGCTAATCGTCTTTAGCAGATATTGACTACAAATGTAACTTTTAAGTGAAACGTGTGTTTAAACTACACCTGGTAAAAGTCACTTCACCTTCAGATGCCCTGGGACAGCTCAGTCTCTCCAGTTGGTTTGCACACTACAGAGCCACCGCGACGCTGCAGACTGTGTGTGTCAGACAGACTGAGCGCGAACTGCGCTCTGCACGTTTGAATCAGGGGCGTAGCTAAGTATTTGAGGGACGGTGGCAAATAATACATTAAAAATAAAAAACTAAATTGCAACCTTTTGGTAAATGTATTGTTTTGAGAAGCCTGTGAACATAGTGGCAGGTTGTTTTTACAGGTACAGCTTTTGGATCATCAAAGTTAGGGGGGCAGCTGGGGGGGCAAGGCTCTATATTGGGGGGTCAGCTGCCCCCCCTTGCCCCCCTGTAGATCCGCCCATGTCTGCAATGAATATGCAATATGGGGCGTTTACACGCTAAAGTGCGTCTAGTGGGAGGAGAACATGTAAATATATTAATTTAGCACTCGCAAAGTGATTTATCAAACTTGAACGCAATTTTGCTAACGGTATCTGACTCTATATTTAACACGTTTCAAAAGAAGGTGCAAATGGTCTGTATGCGTAATTGCGCACACATGGCAGCGGTTATTGTCGCAAGAAGGAGACATGGAAATGAAGCAAGGAGATGCAGAAAACGCATTTTTTCACTCCGTGTGAATATTTTTGCAATGAACGAGGAAACGATCATCAAAACATATAGTTTATCCAGCATTGCCATTTTGGAGCTTTTGGGGGAACTCCGAATAGATTTGGAGCCAGCCACAAGGAGGACCCACGCAATACCAGATATCACAAAACTCCTTGCAACGTTGCACTTTTTTGCATTTGGGTCATTCCAGCGTACGGTTGCAGCGAGAGCTGGGATCTCCTAATCTCGTTTTTTCAGAAGTGCTGTCCGACGGGGTCGGGGTTCTCCCCCTGCGCCTGTGGAGCAACGTGCCAATGCTGCGGGGATCTCATCCACAGTCACAGGCCAATACAAAACACCTGTTTTGTTTTTTTTTTTGGTTTTTTTTTACTGCAGCACATACCACCTTAGGGAATAAAGGTTGCCAATTTATAAATATATATATATATATATATATATTTACTTATTTTTTTTTTTTTGTTGGGGGTCACTGTAAGATTTAAATTTCTTAATGCACTAGTTTGTACAAACTACAAACTACTTTGCCGCAAACCACAAAACGCGCAAAACCATCATTTAAATAGGGCGTCTCCAACAGTTTTGCACCTTCCACCAGTTACGCAATCACTCTTGTTAAATCACCCGCAAACCATGGTTCAGCCCCTCGCGCAAAATTCCAGTTTGCGAGCGCAAATTACTGCACGCAAAATTGGATCTTGATAAATCCGGCCCAGAGTGTTTGGATCCTGGAGAGGCTGCAAGATCCCCAGTTTGGAACACAGACTGGAAATCTGGGTCCCTGAGCAGAGGCCAATAGAATAGAATAGAATTCAACTTTTATGGTCAAAACAGTGTCACAAGTACAAAGCAACGAAATTAACTCTCTGCATGTAACTCATCCCCTTGGGAAGCATTGTGCGGTGCCTGGGCAGCAGTGTGGGGTTAAGGGTCTTGCTCAGGGAGCCAGAGTGGCAGTCTGTGGGAGTGGGGCTTGAACTCAGAACCTCTAGATTCCAACCGCAATGCCCTAACCACTAGGCTGCCTCTCCCCCTAGCAGCTAGCCCCCAATGGCTCTCAAAGGCACTATAAAACGAGCCCATTCCTAGGGATGGGTTAAATGTAAAGGATATTTTTTTTATGTACAATTGCAAATAAAGGTGATTATAAAAAAACAACAACACAATTAGTAAAATTCGTTGTGCAAATAAATCATCAAATAAGAAATCTAAAACAGTCTAAAGCATTTTCTAAAACTCGAAGGACAGAGGGGAACTTGTTCTTCAGAGAAATAATGTGGTTAAGAAAGATCTGGACTGATTGTCAATCCCTTTAACATTTCAAATCAAATGGTGAGAAAAGAAGAACTAAGCTTGTTTGTTGAAAGTAAAAGCAAAAGCATTTCCATGCAGTGTAGCCTTCCAAAATAACCAACTAGTGAGCCTAATTTTGGGGGAAAAAAGGTTAAACTTTAAACAAAGGTAGTCTGAGTCCCTATTCAGGAATAGTCTGTCACCTTCATGCACTGCAGCCATCCAAAATGATAGCACTGTGGCTAAAGGCCTGTAAGATAGCTTTGGTTTATCAGGTAGATGTGCCAGTCCTACAAGTTTGTGGGGACAGTGCTATCATTTGTAGTTAATGTAGCTGTTCAGAATGTGGTTAAGAACTCTTATATTCTCAAAGAATGAGTCCAGCTCACCATCTGAATGGCCAAGTTATGCCATCAGTGAAATTCCTTCTTCCCTTTCTGCCTGGTTATACTTTAAACTCCAATGGTGCATCAATGGTTCAAGTAACATTTTCAATTAAAGATTAGCCACAGACTCCTCCATCATTCCTATAAAATGTCTCACAGCAAAGGCAAGTAGATAAATACATCAAAACATAAACTACATATCAAACCGCCAGGGAAAAGGTAGATGTTGTTCAGTTTCCTCAGTTTGGCTGCATAATTTTATGGTAAGATGAGTGATGGAAGAAAACAGGGATTTAACAAGATGAAAGGTCTGTTCTAATTCAAGCAGTAGTTTATGTCAACATGCATTATTGGTCTTAATTATTTGTTTAAAGAGATAATAGACTGAATTATCAATTTTAACGTTTGTAAAACTGAGTTATATCTTTGTAGGTAAACTGTATGGGAGAGGATCAACTGATGATAAGGGTCCAGTGTTGGCCTGGTTTAACTGCATTGAGGCCTATCAGAAGATCCAACAGGTAAACGTTTCATTGCCATTCTACAGAATTTGTTCATCTAGTTGCTTATATGTTAGTGGATTTTGTCAGTTATTGTTTTCTGTAGCAAAAATGAAACAAAGCTATAAAAACTTAAAACATTGAACTGCGATGGGGGCAATTAATTGTAGTTTAATTTAGGCTATTGTGGGTTTTAGAAGTTGCCATTAAGGTTCTATCTACTTGGGTTTTCCCAAAGTAAAGATTTTAATGTATTTCTTCAATTGTGCAATAAATATTTGATCTGGGTTAAATGATAGGAAGAGACCCTACGTGTAACATTTCTAAGTGGTCTCATATTTTAATTGACAAAATTTCCTCAACTTTCATCTGGTTGAGCCCCAAATGATCCACACTCCTTTCAAATGTATTTATTGCTATTTCTGTTCAATAAAGAAGATTGCCTCTGTGACAAACTAGACCGAAGACCCAAAATCCAACCAGACGCCAATAACAAATGTATTAAGAAAGCAAGCAGGAACTTAATCAGCAGCAGGAACAGAAACTCTAGAATTCTTACTGGTATGCTTTTAAATAATCTGGCAACAGCAACTGGTTTGAGGTCTGGTTAAATAAGCAGGGGAGCAGGTGGTAGAGGAGAAGGGGTAGAGCTGCACAGGTGAAAATAATGAGTGATAATGATGGCAGGAGCAGAGCTGCATATAAACAGAAAATAAATAGTTTTAGCTCATTCTATTAAAAACCTAGAATACATAATAATTCAAACCCCTCCAAATAGTAAATAGAAAACTCTTTATTGCCATCAACCCATCCTTGCGTTCTTATTGTAGCTGAAATATTTTCTATATGTTTGGATATTTATACTGATGACCTCCAATTCTTTGAAGTTGTTCATTTTTCCCCTTGCTAAAATTGTGTGAAGCAGTGCAATAATCTGTCATAATTGACTGTGCTGTCCATTTTTAAGTCCAACCAATGCTTTGAAGTCACATTGGGGTGTTTAGATTATGTTGCTACCGTCTGACTTTAAATCTAAATAAGGATCTACCGTAATGGAGCATGCAAGTGGTTTTTCTTAGTTGAAAAGTAACTATGCACATTTCTATTTGTCATACAGTGGCGAGATGTTTTGGGTATTCAAACAGCAAAATTCTTCCAAAACTGAGCTGTATATGCTATATTATATTCTATTTTAGGAGCTTCCCATCAACATCAAGTTCTGCCTTGAAGGGATGGAGGAATCCGATTCTGAAGGGTTGGATGAACTTGTGTTTTCTCGAAAAGATTCGTTTTTCAAAGACGTGGATTATGTTTGCATCTCAGACAACTACTGGCTTGGGAAGACAAAGCCATGCATCACCTACGGCTTGAGAGGGATCTGCGCTTTTTTCATAGAGGTGAAGTTCTGCTGCCACCAAGTCCTCGTTTCAGTCTAAATATTGAAATGCCTGAACAAATTCAGGTTTATTTAATGTTGGGTCTTTTTTCACAGTGTTGGTTTTTTTTCTCATATGCTTTTTATCTTTCCTTGTGAAGGTTGAGTGCAGTGAAAAAGACCTTCACTCAGGTGTGTTTGGTGGCTCGATCTATGAGGCAATGCCTGATCTCATCGCGCTCATGGGTAATTAGAGATTACTGTTGAGAAGAGCAATGAGTGATTATCCCACTAAAGAATTTTAACTTTCATCCTTTCTTCCTTCTCAGGCTCTCTGGTTGACAGAAAGGGAAAGATTTTAATTCCTGGGATGTACGACAGTGTAGCTCCTCTTACAGACGATGAGAAAAGACTTTATGAAAAGATTGAATTTGACCTGTCTGAGTACTGCAAAGATGCAGGAGCTGGGAAGCTGCTGCATGATACTAAGGTAAATAAACCTTTAATTACTTGGAAAAGTGTTGCTTTAGTCAGCACCATTCGGATTTTGTAATTTTTCCCATTTTAGGAGCAAATCCTGATGCATCGCTGGAGATATCCATCTCTTTCTCTGCATGGCATAGAAGGGGCTTTCTCAGAAACTGGATTCAAGACTGTCATCCCACGCAAAGTCATTGGCAAGTTCTCCATCCGCCTCGTCCCTGACATGGACCCCAAATTGGTGGAAAAGCAGGTAAAAGTACCTTTAACTGAACATGAACTAATTGCTGGGTTTCTTAGTATAAATCTTTAACTGTTGACTTCTCGAACATCTGTCCTTTTTTTTTTCATTTCTTAAGTTTTAGCCAATTTTAAACATGAATTGTATTGGAAGGGTTTTAAATAGTTATTGGAAAAATCTGAGTCTTTCTATATGTTCTCCTAAGATTTTTTTTTAACACATTAAAAGGGGCTCTTCAATTCTTTATCCTTTTGTGCCCATTCATTTCTCTTTTCATCATCTAGAAATTTTTGTCTGTATTTTTTGACAGTAATACTAGGAAAATTATCATTCTTTACAGGTGCTGGTCATAAAATTAGAATATCATGAAAAAGTAGATTGATTTCAGTAATTCCATTTAAAAAGTGAAACTTGTATATTATATTCATACATTACATACAAACTCATATATTTCAGATGTTTATTTTGTTTAATTTTGATGATTACAAATGACAACAAATGAAAATCTCAAATTCATCATATCAGAAAATTAGAATATTGTGAAAAGGTTCAAAATTGATGGCCCCTGGTGCCACACTCTAATCAGCTAATTAACTCAAACCACCTGCAAAAGCCTTTAAATGGTCTTTCAGTCTAGTTCTATAGGCTACACAATCATGGGGAAGACTGCTGACTTGACAGTTGTCCAAAAGACGACCATCGACACCTTGCACAAGGAGGGCAAGACACAAAAGGTCATCGCTAAAGAGGCTGGCTGTTCACAGAGCTCAGTGTCCAAGCACATTAATAGAGAGGCGAAGGGAAGGAAAAGATGTGGTCGAAAAAAGTGTACAAGCAAGAGAGATAACCGCACCCTGGAGAGGATTGTGAAACAAAACCCCTTCAAAAATGTGGGGGAGATTCACAAAGAGTGGACTGCAGCTGGAGTGAGTGCTTTAAGAACCACCACACACAGACGTATGAAAGACATGGGTTTCTGCTGTCGCATTCCTTGTGTCAAGCCACTCTTGAACCACAGACAGCGTCAGAAGCGTCTAAAGAGAAACAGGACTGGACTGCTGGTGAGTGGTCCAAAGTCATGTTCTCTGATGAAAGTAAATTTTGCATTTCCTTTGGAAATCAAGGTCCCAGAGTCTGGAGGAAAAGAAGAGAGGCACTTCATCCACGTTGCTTGAAGTCCAGTGTAAAGTTTCCACAGTCAGTGATGGTTTGGGGTGCCATGTCATCTGCTGGTGTTGGTCCATTGTGTTTTCTGAGGTCCAGGGTCAACGCAGCCACATACCAGGAAGTTTTAGAGCACTTCATGCTTCCTGCAGCTGACCAACTTTTTGGAGATGCAGATTTCATTTTCCAACAGGACTTGGCACCTGCACACAGTGCCAAAGCTACCAGTACCTGGTTGAAGGACCATGGTATCCCTGTTCTTAATTGGCCAGCAAACTCTCCTGACCTTAACCCCATAGAAAATCTATGGGGTATTGTGAAGAAGAAGATGCAATACACCAGACCCAACAATTCAGAAGAGCTAAAAGCCACTATTAGAGCAACCTGGGCTATCATAACACCTGAGCAGTGCCACAGACTGATCGACTCCATGCCACGCCGCATTGCTGCAGTAATACAGGCCAAAGGAGGCCCAACTAAATACTGAGTGCTGTACATGCTCATACTTTTCATGTTCATACTTTTCAGTTGGCCAACATTTCTATAAATCCTTTGTTTTTATTGGTCTTCAGTAATATTCTAATTTTCTGATATGATGAATTTGAGATTTTCATTTGTTGTCATTTGTAATCATCAAAATTAAACAAAATAAACATCTGAAATATATGAGTTTGTATGTAATGTATGAATATAATATACAAGTTTCACTTTTTAAATGGAATTACTGAAATCAATCTACTTTTTCATGATATTCTAATTTTATGACCAGCACCTGTATGTGAAATACAACAATTTTTTTAGCCAAACTATATGGATGTGCAAGGGTTTGCGTTTGTGTGAAAGTCTTTGTAGGTTTGTAATCCTGCTTGCTGATAAAAGTATAGTGGAGGATTTTCACAAATTTTTTAAATTTCACAAAAAAATAGATAAAATACACATGCACAACTTTGTACCCGCTCCCAAGAGGGAGCGCCTATATAATGCATGTGAGAGTGTGCCCAAGCCCATTTCTCCTCGTGCTCGCTCTGTTTAAAAGTTGCTCTTTGCATCACTCATACAAGCTAACTTTCCAAAAGAAGATTTGCAATTTTTCCACTATGTCAGACTAACCACCGGTAAGTGAAAATGGGGACAAGCACGTAGAACGGCCTTATGTAAAGGTATGACCAGGATGATTGACAATTAGGAGGACCATTTATTTTTGATGATCCACCCGGAAAAATAACATCCTTCACTATACCTTTAAGGCAAAAAAAAAAAAAAGCCAAATACTATTTTAAGAATATCTTAAAAGTCAGTGAAAATGTCATGGGAAAAAAAAACACAAAAAACAAATAGGAAAGTATTTTGTTTGACCAGGTTTGTGCCATTGTTGACCAGCAGTTTGATTGGCTGTAAGGGGCTGGTAGGCTGTACTTTGAAGCAATGGATCACATAAACTAGCTTCAGTTTGTTGTGGATTTAGAATTTAATGATGATTGATGATTTAATGATCAAAAACAACAAACATTAAATCTGTTTTGTTGTTTTTTTTTTTATCTCTCTTTTCTTCTTTCTTTTAGGTGATCGACCATGTACAAAAGAAATTTGCTGAATTAGGAAGTCCTAATAAAATGAAGGTGTACAGCTTTGGTGAAGGAGCCAAAGCCTGGGTGTCTGATTTCAACCACCCACACTATATGGCTGGTCGAAAAGCAATTAAGACAGGTATATTGTCTTAATTTAAAACTCTACAGTTTGTTAGCATGAATAATTTTTTGATGGATTGAGGATGAAAGAATTAGGGTCATGCCAATGAAAATAGCATACAACATAAAACATGTCAACATTCTTGAATAAAACTGCAGTCAAAGACATTTTATTTAAATGTATTTAAATGTTTTCCAAGTATTCGGCATTGAGCCGGACCTGACTCGTGAAGGCGGCAGTATTCCGGTCACCCTGACTTTCCAGGAGGCGACAGGTCGGAACGTCATGCTGCTCCCTGTTGGCTCTTCAGATGATGGAGCTCATTCCCAAAATGAAAAAATCAACAGGTATGCCATATTATCATTTGTTTCTCCATTCAACAGCTGTTCAGTTTTTCAGAAAATCTGTGTTCTTTATCCAACTTCTTCAGATCAAACTACATTCAGGGAATCAAGATGCTTGGTGCATACTTCCATGAGGTCTCACAGCTGGAATGAACTCTTAAGCATGTCCACTGTTGATCAGTCACTTCTATAATACATGTTTTAATATAACGCACTTGGGATGAGGTATTTTTCCATCTTTTAATGTGCTCATGCTGAATTCTGACAAAAAGGACAGCATAGTATATTGGATCTGTTTAGTGTTGCCAAATAAATATAACTTTAAAACACATTTAAAGCATTTTTTAAATTCTCTTAAAGAGTCGTTTTCCCCTTATTACAATGATCTCTTTTACTATGTTTTTTATTGAAACTAATTTATCATCGTATTTCAACTGAAGCCAGTTTCTTTTTTTTTTGCTCCCACTTGAGGTGAGTTTCAATTTCCATTGACCCATATTAGTCTCTTTGAATGGATAAAATAAATAATAAAATATTATTTAACAAAAATATATGCTATATGCTTGGTTATCAAAAAGTCTAAAAATTAGAAACTGTTTCTTTGATAAACATTACCTGAAAGACTAGGTGCCTTGCAGCTACTGGTGATAGGCTTTTTTTTCTCAATTTATTTAAGCAATTAACTACTACGTCTTCTTGGTACTTTACACTTTTATTTTATATTTTTTAAAAATCATATTGCCCATCAGCAGTTACATTGTCTCCTCATATCTCTGAAAGTAAACTTGAAAATATTTCTGTTAGTCTATAAATCCCTGTGTGGAAACAGAGTAACAGATAAAAAAAAAAACCAAAAGAACTACACATGGCTCTGTAGACCCTGACTGAGCACATGGAAATGATGATCCTATTTAAATATGAATGAAGCAGTAATTCAACATCTTAATTTTTAAATCACTGTTAAAGTCAGCCTGTAAATAAAAAATACATTTGTGCAAGGGAACAGTAACTTACAGTTTCCGTTCAAATGTATATCAACATATCAATTTTATTTTGTATTATGTCTTAAGTAAAGGGGCCAAGACCAGGTCAATAGGGGCCCCGGCTCATGTTGTCCCCTGGATAGAACCTAATCTAGAATAAGCTCAAAGAAAACAATGAATGCATTGAAAGTTTAAATTGTTTTAAACTGATTATAAAATGTATTTGTTAAGAGTACCTTTTTATTACAATCTAAAGACAATTAGTTGGGTTTTCAGTCCAACTTGAATTTATTTTATCAATCATTTTATTATTAATGCTTTTAATATAATCTAATTTAAATAAGTATTTTTATTTTTTTTATTCATGTTCATTAAGAATGGAAATTTGCAATGTACTTTTCCTTTTTTTTCCCATGTACAGCACTTTCATCCTGCAGTGTGGTGTATTAAATAAACTTGCCTTGACAGTAGCAAACGAGAACACTTTGACATCAACATAAATTACTCTGAAATCAGCTCAATCTAAATGGATACCAAGAGCAAAAAATCGTAAGGAAAAGCACCTCACATGCTGACTGGCCAGTAAACAGTTGCCATATTGTGAGAGGCATTATTTCTATTGAGACACATGTGTATCATTACTATTTGATCAGGTGCCAATTTCTTTCACTTTTGATTCATTGATAAATAAAAATGAAATAAAATATTCAATCAAATAAAATCATGAATCTCCTTTTAATATATATTTCAGGATCCTTTCTTTTCAATAACATTGCTTCTGGTTAAAAATAAAGTTTACATTTTTTTTTACCAATATATTATATTAAAATTTAGCAAAAAGTAAATACCAACAGCACTTGCAATTACTGGTTTATTGATTAACTACACTAGCACTTTCTTTCCATTTGAGCAGTATATTTGCTGGTGGTATTGTAAATATCTGCCCGCATAAATGCATATAAGCACAATATTAACATTATAGACTAATACAACTTTTATTGTCATTTTGTCTACACAGGGTGTATACAAAACACATTTTTTTCCAGCTCTAATGACATTTCCATTTCTTAAAGTGCAGCAGCAATTAAATGTAAACAGTGTGGGAGAAGGATTCAGCCTTGAGGGACGCACTGACTGACTGACTGAGGTCTGTTTGTGAGGAAGTCTAACAGCCAATTGCAGATGGGTGTATTGAAGGCCAGGTGTTCCAGTTTACCCACCAGATGCTGTGGGATGATGGTACTGAAGTTCAGGAACAGCATCCACACATGGGTGTTCTTCTTCTCCAGGTGTGCTAGACTCTGAAGAGCACTATTGCATCTTCAGGGGAGAGGTTTCGTCAGTAAGCGAACTGGAATGGGTCGAATGCTGGGGAGAGGCATCTACCCCTGGTTCATTCTTTAAATAACTGGACTACTTTTAAATTGCTAACATATATGCAGTCATTTAGCAAGATTGTGTACAGGTTTTATATAATTTGTTAAGTACATCAAAGGGCAACTGGTAATTTGTCATTAAAGAAAAATATAGTTCAATTAGTACATTTGAGTAAACTGTTTCATATGATACTGTCATAATTTATTTTTCATACATTGTTTGTTTTGGTCAAAGTGGTAAATATAATTAAACATAAAATGAGGATTTTGGTAATTTAAAAACTACTCCAACCTTTTAACCTGCAGATTGAACCCTATTTCCAAGCATGCGTTTATTTCCTGGATAAAGTCGCCACTCACAATATGGCGGTAGCGCTTACGTACTAGTTCAACGAGTCACAGCAGAGAGTCTTGCAGCTGCTCTGCCAAGTAAGAACAGGAGCTCTGATAAAAGAGGACCGTTTAGCTAGCACAGGTAATATTGATATACTCTTTCAAAGCCGGTAAACTGTCTTAAATTGCACCTTCGCTATTTGTGTCAATCGAAGCTGTTTCTAGCTAAAACAATAAATGTAGCAACTCTAAGCCTGATAGCATTTGGCTCTGTTAGCTTAAATGACAGCCTGCGGAAATATAATTTACCTGTTTAGTTTCAGATTCATATCCCACCAGCGTTTAAACACACGAGTTTCAGTTACTGTTGTCCAAATACAGGTCTTCATATTTAAATGAGTAATTATAGCTATAGTGTCAGTTTATCGGTTCTTTCTTATTGGAGTGGCTAACTGAAATCTTTTGACACATTTTCTAACGAGATTGCACTTTATTTTAGCACCAGCATTGATGTTTTTGCTTAAAATCAGCCTCCCCACAGCATGATGCTCCCACCACCCTGTGGATGCTTTGTTCTGATTGATTTGTAGTTCTGAGTTTTCTAAACCTTTTAGGAAATAGTTGACCAAAAAGTATAATTATCTTATTTGTGCCGACTCCAAATGTAACATGACTTATTTATTTTTTTAACACTGCTGTCTTTCTTTCCCCCTTTTTACATAAAGGGTGAGATTTTTTTGGGGTGCACACAGTCTGCAGATTTTTACTAAATTCATGTTGTGGGTGAATATAAATGCAAACCAAACTGTTTTCAATTTGTTATTTTTCTTGCTTCTATTTGGTTTCAATTTAATATGTATGTGAAAAGCAGATTTATTTAAATGTACTTTCTCACATGACTCAGGAGGCTCATGCAAAGTCAGCATGTCTGTAGTGGGGGGTGTGGCCTTTGTCCTGCCATATAACAGCTCTGGGTCAAAGATTCATACTAATCTGTATTGTTAAACCTTCTGTTGGTGTCCTCAGGAAAACATGGCTCACCTACCAACACTTTTCAAGTATGTGGACGAAAACCAGGACCTCTATGTGAAGGTATGATTAATTCAGGTTCATATAAGAGCCAGATTTTCTTTTAGGGAAAAAAAACTAAAACTTTGTGATCCTAAAATGATTTTGCCTTCAGGCAACAAACCACTATTTTAGCTGACAAACCATTTCTTTAAAAATGTTCAAATGTAAAAATACTTTGAAATACTTGAGCATTAATTTGAGTTTGGAGCACATGAGCCCTTTTTGTGGTTTTAAAACCATTCTATTTTGGACTATAGTTGGCTTGAAAACACTGCTTGCAATAAAAGAGATAAATTCCTTTTTTTTCTTATACCTTGTCTTAATACCTTGTGCAAAAACAATTGTGATGAGTGTATGTGCAGACACATTGTTTATTGAGTAAATACACTTTTTGCATTTCTTATTCACAGGAATTTAACTTTTTCATCCGTTACATTGGGACAATAATGTGCAGTTAAGCCATTTGTGTTTGAACAGTAAAATGCGAATGAATCTGGTTTACCCATGGGTAATAATTGATATGATGTTAAGTGTGTAAGAAACAAGATTGAGCAGTCAGGGTGCACATATGCAGGTAAAAACATGTCTATTGCTGTGAAACTTGATGCTTCACAGTTTCTTTTTGAAAACATACGACATGTTTGATAACAACAGATTTTTAGATAAAGTGGAGAGTGAATAATGATGATTTAGCAAACAAAATATACCTCTTTCACCAAGATGCAGACTGTCCCATAGTTACAACATTGTTAAATACCAAGACGGACAGACCTGCCTTCTAAAAGCAGTTAATATCATGTTTCCTATGAGTTGTCTAGATGTTCTTTCTGAAGAAAGTAGTGATAGAGCAGACACATTTCTATAAAAACTAGTAGAAATTTGTTTTAATTTATTAAAATAAAACTTTAGTCTAACGTAGGAATTGATCATTTAGTAGTTTTCATCTCATAATTTCACAATATAGAAAACCTTGTCCAGTTTTAGTTGAGGAATCAGCAGAATTAATCTCTACTGGTAACAGATGACATGATTCTGATTAGTCTGATTATCAGGGACCCCCAAGCTCTCAAAAACAAAGATTAAATATTTTCTTCCTCCTAAAATGAAAAGTCATACCATAGCGGGCCTTTGTGATCCTAAAAAAAAGATTAAAATTTCTGTATTGTAACTGAAACACTTTCACTTGCTGCCATTCATCAAGCCTTGTTAATGCAAAACCGGTTTTTGAACTTTAGCTGAAGCTTAACTCTCCAGCGGCTGTTTTTCTTTTTTTTATTATGTAGGACTGAGAAGCCTCTGAGTAGATTTGAGTTTTTTTTTCTTTATTTATCCCAATCAGCGCCTTGCAGAATGGGTCGGTGTGCAGAGTGTGTCTGCTTGGCCGGAGAAGCGGGGGGAGATCAAGAAGATGATGGAGATGGCAGCCAAAGATATCGAGAAGCTGGGAGGGACAGTGGAGCTGGTGGACATTGGCAAACAAAAGGTGGCTCTGTTAGACATATGTTGTATCAAATTCTAAGCAAAATGTAGGAAAATAAGTATATTTCTTTAGATAGAGTCTTTTTTTCATTAAAAGCATCCAATAACGAGCACAGTTATTATTATTATAATTATTTATTTCAATGTGCAGCTCCCCTCTGGAGAGGAGATCCCTCTCCCTCCTATCATTCTGGGCCATCTGGGCTCAGTCCCGGCCAAGAAGACGGTGTGCATTTACGGTCACCTGGATGTTCAGCCTGCCCAGCTGGATGACGGGTGGGACACGGAGCCGTTCACTCTGGTGGAGAAAGATGGTAAGAGCACAGGAGCTACTTCTCAGCGTTTTGAAACATGATATGAAAAGTCAGAGGAGCTGAAAATGCAACAACTCTAGTGTAAGACTAAACCTAAAAAGGTGAGTTAATAGTTTCTGTTTTCAGTCTCTCTTAGCATGACAGTGCTTTGCAGACATGTAATATCTTATCTGACTGATAAAAAGCATCAGTGTCTTATTGATGTGATCAGACTGCAGTATTATCAAAGTTCCACCATACCGTAAGTTGTTATCAAAGCATTGGATTTTTAAAAGCTTGATTTTCACCATTTAAGGCCTTAAATGCTCCAAACCGTAATGTCTGGTAAGGTTTAAAGTGGCTGTTTTTATTACAGTTTCTCAAAACCAACTTTACATTTTGGTGATCTTTGTGTTTTTTATCAGCCTTTGTAGAAGCAATCATATCGTAGATGGCTGCACACAATCAAAGTTCATTTTAGTTAACTTTATTTTCTGAGTAGTCTGCAGTTTCTTATCTGGAAATGCCAGGGGTCAGTTTGAAGAGATTTTTAAAATTAAGAGCTGGTGAGGTGTTATGATCACAGTTCTGTGATATGTGCTAATCTTTCTGTTGTTTTTGGCCTGTCTAAGAGCTATCAAAGAAATTTAAACACCAGACCACAATAGCTTTAATAAACAAATGAGGGATAATCCAATTAAAATGCTTTGATGGTGGTGTCTGAATTCTTTTCCACCCGTCTATCCGACCAAGCCTTATTCTGCTATCTGCAGCCATTTTGGATTCTTTTAAAACTTTTTAAAAACTTTTTTATTTTTTTTTATAATGAACAATTCAGTTAAGGTCGATGTACATCGTTTTTATTATATTTTTTTATAATATAATAAAAACGGACCTTATTAATTGGGTGTGTTTGGCCCAGTTCAGATATGGGTATTCTGTTATGCTATGACTCTAAAGCCCAGGACCAATCAGCTGGATCTTCTCATTTAGAATTTTTAAAATCCATGATTCCATCCAATATGGAAATTTGCTTAGGACTGAATGCAGAGAAGCAGCCCTTTTTCTTTACATCTGAATATGATCTGCTAACTTACAGCCTACTTAATTTTTTCACACAGAATCAATTTAAGGGTTTTCTGGATTCCAGAGGTCGGGCAGTGATTGGGGCCAGAGTGTGCCTTACTAAAAAAAAAATGTTATCAGTCACAATTAATCGTAATAGATGGTTATTTATCTATCACCAATTTGGTTTGTGTAGCTCTTTTTTTTTTTCATCCATCAATCCATTTTCCGTCACATTTATCCCAAGCGGGGTCGCGAGGGGTGCTGGTGCCCATCTCCAGCTGTCTACGGGCGAGAGGCGGGGTAACACAGAGACAAACAGGACAAACAACCATTCACACACACACTTTTCTCTTAAGGAGAATTTAGAGAAGCCCATTAACAGTCATGGTTTTGGACTGTGGGAGGAAGCTGGAATACCCGGAGAGAACCCAAACATGCTCAGGGTTAACATGCAAACTCTATGCTGAAAGACCCCTGGCCGGGAATAGAAACCGGAACCCCTCCTTTTTTTTCACATCAACAAATTCAATCTTTTTTTTTTTTTTTTGCCTAATGTTTGGTAGGAACCACTTTTTCACCGCTCTCTGCAGGATCCGTAGCTTCATTTGATGTCCGCTGGGACACGTTGGAATCTCAGGGTTTCGTTTTCACTCAAACATGGTGAAGTTTAACCATTGACATACAACTAATGCTGAAGCTTTAATTCTTTTGTGTGTTATTTGGTAACAATCAGGTGACTGAAAACATTCTTTCACTTCCTTTTCTTATTCCTACATGCTCAGCTGTCTTTATCCTTCTCTGTGACAACCATCTTCTTGTCTCATCACAAATGACTCAGTTTTAAGCTACAGTATAAAAAGGATATTTAAGCCGGAGTACTGGCTGTGTTGCCCCCTGATTTCTACACTATGGTTCAGTCAAGAGCATAAAATGTGCAATGGACCTTATATTTAGTGATGTAAAACTTCACATTTCAGGAGCAATGACAAAAGTAAAGGCTATACTGAGGTTTCTGTTCGTAGGTAAACTGTATGGAAGAGGATCCACTGATGACAAGGGGCCGGTGCTGGCCTGGTTTAACTGCATTGAGGCGTACCAAAAGATCAAGCAGGTACAGTTTTTGTTTTAACAGATTTGTTTAGGTAGGGACAAGAATCATTATTTGATGTCGTAATCTAACAAAATGTATGTTGTTTTTTTTTACCATTGCTTAAAGTGCTGACCCGCATCTTCCTTCGTAGCCAACATTCCTCCTTTTACAATCACAAAACTTCTAGGGATCTTATTTGGATTTGAGATTTTTTTTTGTCCACTTCTCAATTGTTCACAGTTTGTTTAAAGCTTGTGGTTGTAAAAAAGCTGTAGCTGCATTTGTTCATTGTGTGACACCTTATTTCTCCACAACCTGTCATGCAAAACACCAACTGAAGAGAAGATAATGTTATATTCACAGTTTTGGTTTCTCTTTCCTACTTTGTTTTCTCCAAAAAAGCAAATTATGTGGCATTGTGATTTGGGTGCGGTATTGTTCTGGCTGAAAGTAACAACTTTGATAGGTACTGATTGAAGCGTTGTTTGAATACCAAGGTAGCAGGTTTCAACCAACATTTACCTGTGCTCTGTGCAGTTATTTAAAGTGACAAAACCGATAGCAGGACATGCCTGTTAGTTTTGATGGTCCGTCATCGGATGGCTGTTTGCACACTTAAGCTTTGAGTGACCATCTACTGTATGGCATGGCTTAACATGTCTGCATACGTTTAGGTATTCTTGTAGGAGCAAAGTTATACCCCATTTCCACTACTCTTTTGAAACTGTGCCAACAGATAACTTTTGAGTGTAAATGGAACGCAACTGAAGTGGATCGTGCCAGACACAACCAGAACCTAAATCTAGTACTAGTTCAACAGTAGGACTCTGCATAATTCAGCTTTGGCTCGGTTCTCTGATGACAAAGAGTGCATGAGCAGATGGGAAATGTAAACAGATGTCAAGCAGAAATCTCCTATTTACAGTCAGCTGACTCATTTCACAGGTTTTACGGCATGTTTGCAATTCACAGATCTCATCAACTGTTCACAACATGAACTTATTCTCAGGTTATTAACACTAAATGGCATCAAAAGAGCGTAGTGCAGCCTGGGATGATGCAGAGACCGAGGCTTTCATTGAAATTTGGGCAGAGGATGCTATCCAGGCACACAAGTTCCTGAATGTTACGGGCGCCGCCATTTTTGCTTGCGTAATTCCCGGAGGCGAGGAACCGTGCTAGCGGTGGAGATTTTTCATGATGCATTTCTAGTAATGCTAGCAATTTGATATATTGTTTAAATAATAAATTATAACTAGCAATGATTTAAAAAATATATATTTAAATTTTTACTTTTTAATTACTTTTTCAATTACTTTTTTCTATTTGTGCATTTGCAAATTTGAAGAATACGATTAAATGTTTCCACGGGATGTTAATTGATAAATCATGCTTCTTTAAGTAACTGGTGTCCTGAACAACCCTATTTAATTTTTTTTTTATGAGCCATATGTGTAAGTTTGGGGCAATGTTTGCTGTGGCAAGCAGTCACATCTGTACAGTTGCCTAAGACAAACTTATTAATGAATGTTAATGAAGAGAGATTTATCATCAGTTTTATCTGTATCATGTTAGTACCAAAAAATATTGAGATAAGATTTTAAGACTATTTAGTTTTTTTTAATCCATTTTTTATAACTAGAATAATTGCTCTCTCAGACAGTTAAGATGTGTTCCAAGCTAAACCAATTCAACTTTTTAGCCATTAAACATTCAATCTTTTTGTACATATTTGTAGGTTTCAACTGTATATTAGCTATATACATTAGCAATGTTCTTTAATTCACACACTGCCACCTTGTGGGCATAAAGTGTACACTCAAACATAATTTCTATTTTCTTTTTTTTTCAAACACACAAAGGGAATGAAGAGTATTCCCTCTTTGTTACAGCTTACTTGCAGTTACTATAGATATTAAAATATAAGCATTGCTGGTGAATTTCCATATTTTACATAAAATTAATGATCTAACAAATGGGGTTCCATTATTACGTATAATCCAGTTGATTAAACAGCGTTTATCCCTTCATAATAAAATCACAATTTCAGCCCTGCAATGTCATTTTATTTCTTTGATCTTAAAGTGCCTGAGGATCTGAAACATTTAATGTTGACAAAAAAGCAAAAACAGACCTTTAACCAGTGATCAACAGGCAAAAACTGATAACTGCTGCATATTAATACAGAGGTAATCCACTATTTTTCGCAGGATCCAAGTATATTTGGAAAATGTATACTCATTACCTTTAACTATGGTTGTCTTGGTGTTTTACAGCCACCTAAAAGCTTTTTTAGATGAGGCTTGTCCTTGAAATTTTTGAGACGTGCTTAAATGACTTTACGACACAGAATATGTGCTGTCAAGGTAGTTTTATTACATCCTGTAAGCTAAAGAGTGACAGAGCCATGTGATCCCAGGACTTAATTTAACTGCTCCCTTCGATGTAGTGGCTGAGAATATTTTGTAGATCTTGTGTGAAACATGGTGTTACCAGACTGGAATGGACAGGTTTTCACCTGGGAGAGAGAGAACTTTGTGAGCTGGTCTGGCCCTGCAGACCTCACCTGCTTTAGTTAAGGTCAGCACTGATGATTTAACTACGGGAAGGAGACCGAGCAAAATGTGCATCAGTAGGAGAGATCCAAGAAGAAAACAACCCCTGATTAAAAACACACTCATTATTTTTATTTTTTTTTATATATTTCTGACTAAACATCTCAATGTTCTCAAAGCCAATGAATTTGTTGATTGTCGAGATAAAAGTGGTAGTTTTTAGAAAAAGTGATTTTTTTAAATAAATAGGGCATAAAACTAATAAGAGTTCAGGAAAAGAGCTTTGGACCAACAATGGAGCACGGTGGTGGCAGTGTGATGTTCCAGAGCTGCTTCATTGTATTAAGACATGGATAAACTTAAAGTAAATGATGTAACCATTACTCTTCTATCAACATCTGATCTTCTGTTTGTGACTTAAGGAGGAACTCTCCAAGGTGGCAACACTTCCTCACAGAACCTTTTGTCTTTCTCTTCTATAGGATCTTCCCATTAACATCAAGTTCTGCTTTGAGGGGATGGAGGAATCTGGCTCGGAGGGCCTGGATGATCTGGTGTTTTCCCGAAAAGATACGTTTTTCAAAGATGTGGATTATGTCTGCATCTCTGACAACTACTGGTTGGGTAAGACCAAACCATGCATTACCTACGGCCTGAGAGGAATCTGCTACTTCTTCTTAGAGGTGAATTAGCCTGATTGGATGAAGAAAAAAACAAAACATTTTATCTGAGATAATGTATTTTTTTTTTTACAAATGTTCCATATTTTCATTTGAACTACAGGTTGAATGCGGCCAAAAAGACCTTCACTCAGGCGTCTTTGGTGGCTCGGTTCATGAGGCCATGACTGATCTTATTGCGCTCATGGGTAAGTTGACATTATGGGCAAACTAACTGATTAAAGGTCTTATTTTTTTTTGTCAATGTTGACGTTCTATATTCCCTTACAGGCTCTCTGGTCGACAGAAAGGGAAAGATTTTGATTCCTGGGATGTACGATAGCGTTGCTCCTTTAACAGACGAGGAGACAAAGCTGTATGAGAAGATTGATTTTGACCTGTCTGAGTACTGCAAAGACGTGGGGGTTGGAAAGCTGCTGCACGATAGCAAGGTGAGTAAAGATTGTAACATTTATTTTATTCACTGCTGAGCCAACTTGGGTCTATTGATATTTGTTTTTAATCATAGGAGAAAATCCTGATGCATCGCTGGAGGTATCCATCTCTTTCTCTGCATGGCATTGAGGGAGCTTTTTCTGAAGCTGGAGCTAAGACTGTCATCCCCCGCAAAGTCATTGGCAAGTTCTCCATCCGCCTCGTCCCTGACATGGACCCCAAAGTTGTAGAGAAACAGGTAATTGCTAAGCATGGTGGAAGCTTCATGTTGAAAAGTTCATCATCACAACATGCTGACTAAGGCATATATGAATTCAGAGCAGATTGATTTATTTCAGGGCAAGATTTAATAGACATCAGTATTATCCCAGAAAATGGTTATTTATAGTAAGACCCCTGATGTCATACAGTAATGTTAATAATATGTGGTAATATGAATCTTTGCAAGAAGCCTGAGAGTAGGATGAAAGTAAACAGATAACCATTCCTTTCCAATCTTCCCTCCTGCTTGCTTTCTTTTAATCGTTTCCTTCCTGTTTTGCTTTTTTTCCCTTTGCTTCCTTCCTTTATCTTATTTCTTAAGCGTGCATTATCTCCCTATCGTTCCATTCCTCCCTTTTCTACTTTCATCTTGCCTATTTTACTTCTGTTTTTGTCTTATCCTTGTTTTCTTCCTTTCTTCTATCCCTTCTTTTTGTAACTTCCTTTCTACGATTCTTGTTTCTGTTATTTTTTCCCTCTACTTTTCAACTTTTCTATTTTTTCAACATTTCTATAGTTTTGCATTCCTTCAATTCTTAGCTTTCTTTCTACTTATTGTTAGATTTCATTTTTTTTTTCTCTTGCCTCATTCTGTCTTTCCATTTGTCTGCAAGTTTTTCTTTTTTTTACCCAATGCTTTTGTTTCTCCTATCATCCTTTTTCTTAATTTCCTCCCCAACTTCCTTGCAATTCCCAATCTTTTCTTCATTCTCCTTTTCTAAATTTTTCTTTTTTTTCTCCATCCCGCCCTTCTTTTATGCCTGCTTTCCTTTATGCTTTTTTTTTTAACCTTCTTAATTTTTTATTTTTTTTTCTACCCACCTTCCTTATTTTCCCCCCTCTCTTTCTGCTTTCTGCTGTCCTTCCTACCCTTTCTCTTCCCATCCTGTCTTTTTCTATTTCTTCTTAAAAACAGCTAATAGCCGTGTATTTATTATGCCAACAGGTTCTTGATCAGTAAAAATGTAAAATTACTATAGGTTCCCATTAAAACTATTTAACATTTCCTTTGCCTGAGTCTCGTTGAGATGGATGGATCCTGCATTAGACTGAACAATGGGACATAATATAAACCAACTACAGTTTGTCATTATTTAGTTTGGGTATTAAAGACAGCAGAATAATTTTATTGTTATCATTATTAAGGTGGTGGACTATGTGCAGAAGAAGTTTGCTGATCTGGAAAGTCCAAACAGACTGAAAGTAACGATGGGCCACGGGGCCAAAGCCTGGGTGTCTGACTTCAACCACCCTCACTACATGGCTGGTCGAAAGGCCATGAAGACAGGTTTGTTTAAAGCTTTATGTTCACTCATAATGCTAAATATACCAACACATAAAAGTGATGACAACTATCCACTCTGGCTATCTTTGTAAAATGTATATAAAAATGCCAAAAAATATTAGTTTGTCTCTTCTGTCATATGACTATTAACTTTCTCCCCCTGCTTAATTCTAGTCTTCGGAGTGGAACCGGACCTGACCCGTGAGGGTGGCAGCATTCCGGTCACGCTGACCTTCCAGGAGGCAACAGGCCGCAACGTCATGCTGCTCCCTGTTGGATCCTCTGATGATGGAGCTCACTCCCAAAATGAAAAAATCAACAGGTTTGTCTTCGATTTAAAAAATTAAATTAAAGAAACATAAAACAAAAATATAGAAAAGCAAAAGCTTAAAGATTTAGAAAAACTTAAGCTTTAGCATTTTGCACAATTAAACCATTCTTATGTTCTTTTAAATTTTCTTTCTACATTTTTCAGATCAAACTACATCCAAGGAATCAAGATGCTGGGTGCCTACTTCCATGAAGTTTCACAGCTGGAATGATCTGCTTTATGTCTTAAAAATGCTTCCTCTCTCAGCAGCAATCCTTTGGTACTATTTTTACTTTCAAAATAAAAGCTTTCTGTAGACCTTCGACAATAAACAACTGTTTTCTTTCCTACTCTGTCTTCTCCAGTTTATTTAAAAGCCAAAGGATGAATTGAACAATATATATCTATCAGATGTCTCCAGGTTAAACTTGGCTTTATTATAATGTTGATTTCACCTCTGACCAGTAGGGAGCGATCTTATTTTTCATGTCCTGCTGATTGGACAGCACAGTTCCTTCAAACTGTAACTTTCTCAGACAAATTTTTTTACTCTTAATGTTAGGGATTACAAAGAAATGCACATTCTTCCAAAATAAATAAAAAAATCCCTCCACGTGCATGAACTTGATGTGTGCTTCACATTGTTGCACACTTCTAACTAAATATAATTGGTTATTATTTTGGCCTTTAGGTGTATTTTGATGACTTTCCTTATCCTTTGTAACCATGAGTGTGGTTTTTGACATTGGTTTTGTTGATCTTCCTTTGAAGGGACTTAACTAGACCTCATTAGTCTCATCCACTTTATATCATATAATAATGATATATTTGCCGGAGGTTGTTGTAATTTTTTTTTTTTTTTTAATCTCCTTTTGTCTATAATTTTCCAATATCCTGCTATGCCTGTCTACAGCCAATGTAAAAATCTCCTATTCATACCTGCAGGAAGGAAGCCTGTATCAAAAGCCTCCTTAGTCTTCA
This sequence comes from Cyprinodon tularosa, assembly GCF_016077235.1. NCBI lineage: Eukaryota > Metazoa > Chordata > Actinopteri > Cyprinodontiformes > Cyprinodontidae > Cyprinodon > Cyprinodon tularosa. The sequence goes on from NW_024038331.1 coordinate 1,699,583, forward strand.
CTACAGTAATGTACGCCATCTTTCTAATGCCCCTTTTTTCCACATGGGTAAACCCTTTACCTCTGTATGTCTCTATTCCAGGATTTAAAGGGTATCTCACCAGTCCTCCAAGTTGACTATTGCAGTAATAGTCCTCCAAGTTGTCTTTTGATGTCTATGTTTATGCACTTAGCAGACGCTTTTATCCAAAGCAACTTAAAAGCAGGCATTAGCGTGAAGGGTCGTGCCTAAGGACCCACACTGGCAGCTCATTAACTGAAGGTATTTTGATAATTTAGGTCTGAAATTTTGCTCATGTTTTTTGTTAATTAAAATTTCATGCAAGTCTATCCCGACAGTTAAATGTAATTTTATTGATAGATCCTAGAATCAGAATAAATGATTGCAGTTGCAGTGGATATTAATCTACTTTCCTATTTGGGACACCGGACTATTGTTTATGTGACATATGGCAATATATGATTTACTATATATAATAGTGGCTATTTATAAATTTTATTTTTTGCATATTTCACATAATTCATGACCATATACCCTACAGAACTTTAAGCCAGTTAGTTTGGACAGCTGGGCTGATCCAATCTAAAACAAGTTCTTCCAGCTTTTTCATCTGCTCTGTTTCCTTTACGCCTTTTCAAAGTAATGACTAAGCCACATTACAAATTCATTTTAGTATAAAAACCTGTCAGAAATATGTTATAACTTTCTGGAAAAGAACTTATAGCCGCTCATCTGTAAACTCACAGCAACTATTCAAAGTGCCCCGTTAGAGGCTGTCAATTAATTAATTTGACAACTTTATCCCTCCCTACGTGTTTTAATAAGATTTTTTTTTATTATTAGCTCTGTGTTAATGTTTCCAGTAAATTCCAACCTCAGATTTGACTATAATCAGTAATTTAAAAGTGGAGTCCATTATGAGTTCAAGTTGCACACTTCCTGGTGATTCAAAACAAGGCTAGAGGAGGGGGAGTGGAGCCCTACTGGTTAGGGCATAAAGCTTGGGATCTTGAGGTTGTGAGTAAGGAACCCACTCCCACAGACTGCCACTCTGGCTCTCTGAGCAAGACCCCTAACCCTGATTGCTCCCTATGTGCCCCATGATGGCATGATCCCATCCCCGAGGGAATGGGTTAAATGCAGAGGTAAATTTCTCCAATGTGAGATCAATAAAGTTCAACTATTAAAATTAGATCACTATCCACATATGTTGCCAAATTGATAAATGATCTCGAATAATCAATACACAACCTCTTACTGAGTGATGAAAATTAGACATTTCAAGAAAAACAAAAATACTTTTAAATATAACACTGGTAGGGCATCCACCCATTATTATTATCATTATTAAGCATGAAGAATTATTATCTAGATTATTGCAAAACTCAGAAGAGTGTATGATTATTATTATATATTTATATTTGCTATTTTGTATTAAAGATTTTTTTAGCGTATATATTAAGTGTAGATCAACCTTGACAAAACTTAAAGTATAGATTAAATGGCTGTTTTAAAATTTTTTATGGACCCTTCAGTTAGTAGAACTATGCTTCACAATAAAAGTCTCGTCTTTATTTTGAAATTCTTAAGGTAAAAAAAACATTTGCTCTTGTTCAATAATAATTATTATTATTATTTTATGCACATGCCATCCTATCTTCATTTTAAGCTTTTCTAACAACTTTTATTCTTAATCGCATCTGTGGGAAACTTTAATAGAATCGGGGGAACCGGAGCAAACCTGGCAACACAAGCGCGGGAAAAATCCTAAACAACAAACGGCACTTCCGGTTTGACCAGAACAGCCTGTCAAGCTATACAGAGATTTTATAAAAACAGCAATTGTTACCCGAAGGATTATGTTATGAATTAAAATCGATGATAGGTATCGTGCCATTAAAAAAAAAGAACTTTAATTATGCATAACTTTAAATGAGAGCAGGAGCATCGCAGCGGTTCTAACTTTAGATCCGATCAGTCCTTTAAATGAACCCTGTGGCTGAAATGACTTCCTGGATGTGAATGTTGTCAGCATGGATCGCTACAACGAGCTGAAACTACAGCTGAAGAGCTGGGAACAGGAGTTCCTGAAGCAGCACCAGAGGAAACCCACTAAGGTGATTGTAAACAAAGAGAAAATCTCCAACCCTCTGCGTGTTTTCTTTTAATTCTTGATATAAATTGAGTTTATCTTTGTCATTTTCTAGGAGGACATCGATCGAGCTCCAGAGGAGACCAGGAGTGGGTGTAACTCATATCCTTGCAGAATGAAAATATGACTGTTCTTCTTGATGCACATAAAACAAGCTGTCCTCCTTTCTTTGCAGGGCTGTATAAGGAGTATAGGAGTTTAAAACAAGTTAAAGGAATTAGCAGCAACGATGCATCCAGTGACCAAAGACAAGCTGCAGCCACAGCAGAGACCAATTCAACCAATAAGGTGCATTAGAAAGCCTGTTACTGTAGATGTGTGAACACATCCCTACCTTTGCAGCTTAAATGTCCTTTAAATGCTTGGAAAAGTACTCCTACCTTTCGATAAATGTTGTATAATTAAGCCACAAACTTCAAGGTATTTTACTTGAAATTTATACTGAAGACAAACTGAGAGCAATGTATGATTACACATAATTATAACAGAAGTGTTCCCACAGCATAATGCTTCCATCACTATGTTTCTGTGTAGAGGTAGAGTGTTGAGGAGGATGCATATTGTTAGATTTCCACTGAAATAGTTTTCTGTATTTAGGCCAAAAACCTCGGTTTGGCTCCTCTTGTTTGCTGTGTTCTGTGCTTTGAACAGAACAAGTTCTGCACAAGTTCATTTCATCGTTTCTTCTTCTTGTGAGGTTTTATGGCGGTTGGCAAGCTAGTTAGGAAACAAGGAAACAGGAAACAACACTCACCCCCAGAAAAAAAATAATATTTTCCCAACTCTTTAACTTAACCCAACATAATAAATACTTAATCACATTCGTCCTCATAATTTCTAATTTATCTTTAAGTTATCGTCACTCTGCCAGTTTCTGATGGTCCTTTTGTTTTTCCCATCATGCTTTCAACCATTTCCCAATTTAAATCTCTAACTTCAAGATACTTTTCTGCAGCTTTCACTATAATTTTGATTTTTTTTCGGTTTATCTTGTCATCTGTGCACTACAATTGATCACTTCTACCATGAAAAGAAAAAAATCTTTCTTTTTTACAATCAATGAATCTTCTTCCATTTTGGGACACTGCTCCAGAGGTTTTGAACTCTGACTGGGATGGGATCCTTTTTTCAGCTTCAGCATATGTTATTCCAAGCTAAAATGTCACTTTTCTAATTTCCTCAGACCTTTTACTCACTTCACACCCACAATATGCAGCAGTATGTTCTCCACCACAGTTACAGCATTTGATTTTAACTTCTTTCCCCCATTTTCCATATTCATGCTCTCCTGCACACCTTCCACATCGCGGTTTTCCTTTGCATACTGCTGCTATATGTCCAGATTTTTGGCATTTGAAGCATCTCAAAGGTGGAGGATTGCACATTTTGACATTGTAGCTCATGTAGCCAATGAAAACTTTGCTTGGTAATTGCTCTTCTTCAAATTTAATCAACACAGATAAGCTATCACACCTTTCTCCTTTTCTTGTTGTTTTTAACCGTTTCATTTCTTTTACTCTTGCACCACTTATGTTTTCTAGAATCTCTTTTTCAGATACTTTTAGAGGAATTCCTTCAATGACTCCCCTGCTAATCTTTTTGTTCTCCAACAAGCTGCACTGAACTCTTTTCCCCTCAATCTTGTTGATCTGGATGGCTTTGCCTTTTTGAGGCTGTCAGTTGATTTACAGGTCTCCACTATACAGTATTCTTGCACTTCGGACTTCTTCTACAAGTTTATTTATCGATTTTGCTAAATGAACCGGATTCCAATCTGAAAAAGAGTCTGATTGATTTACTAGTTTGAATATAACTTTGTAATCATTTTGTTTTCCTGTGAAATGTATAGACGGTTCATCACTTGACTGTTCTGAACTAGACTCCCCTTCAATTGATCTCTGCCTTTTCCGCTTTTTCTCAACTTTTGATGCTACTCTCTTCCAATCTTTCACTATTTCCTTCTTCCATCCCACAAGAATCGCTTCATGTTTCCTACCTACTCACAGCCCAGGACATTTCTCCACAAGCAACTTAGAAACACGCGGCATGCACCAACTCGCTTCCCGATAGCTTTGCTTGCGCATTCCATCATCAGAAGGACTTTTCCCCTAATCATTGTTTAAAGTGGTAGAGACACTTTAGCTAGACACTAACTTGCTGAATATCATATTTCTTATTTAGTCTTTTTCCATCCTATAAAGAGTTTTCTATCATTTCCCACTTCTTAATCGTTTTTTGTCTTTGTTTTGATCCAGGAATTGGACTGTTGGGGAGCACATCTGAATCGCAAAGCAATGCCAGTGTCTACTCCAAGACTGTCGTCCCGGGAAAGGGACGACCTCATGACTTCTTCGCAGTATTATGGTTTGAAGCTTAAAAACAACCTCGCTGCACTCAGTAAGGTGGGAATCACAAAAAAGGCTAATGCTCATAAAAAAAAAAGGAGAAAATATGTTATTCATGTGCTTATTTTCTCTCATGTCTGTAGGAGAAACCAGTTTCTCTGAAGAAGCCCCACCGAACTGGTCGAGTTCCTCTGAATTCCTTGAAAGATGATCAAGAATCACAAAATAAAAACCTCTCTACTGTTTCTGCCTCAGCTGAAGATCAGGAAGAGGAACTTCTCATGCCAAGGTGTTTAACAAACAACTGTCAGCAGTTTAACTACCCCTACCTCAAAAGGTTTTTTATATTGCAAAATTAGCCACTGTAATATTAGTTAAACTTCCCTAGCTAAACTCGATATCTCATACTTTAACCACTATTTTATTTAAACATTTTATTCTTCCTGTTTATTTCATCTAGAGGGATGAAGCCGTTCCTGGGGTCAGCGGCCCCTAAAAGCCTCCATGCAGCGGAGCCTGAAGAGCACTTTAAACCCTTTAAACCTGAATCGGAACAGGGTGATGCTGTTAACAGCTGCAGTGACAGTAGCTCTGTTAGTTCCCATCACTGTACCAGTAATAGTTCTCAGCTTCAGGGCGTTAAAACTTCTCTTCCAGCCAGATCCTCCCCTCTGTTATCATCTTTATCCCCTCAATGTCTCATTGAAAGCACAGGAAAGGAAAATAAAGGTACAGTAGATAAAGTGGAGGATCCAAACTCAGGAAGTCCAACTAAAAAGGTTGACCCTGAAGTTCCAGGTGGTCTTAAACGGAGCCCACCTTTTCTTGCTCGAGGGGGTCTAGTTAAACGGCCCTCTCTTGCCAACAGGCTGAGCTTCTTGGACCGAAATTGGTTGGAAAGGTGTCAGGTTTTCGGAGAGATGGAAGCTGAGGAGATCCCTGGAGGAGGAAACCGGGAAATAAGAGAGAAGGAGATACAGGAAAAGGAAGTAAGAGAAGAAAAAGCTGAGCGAGATTCGGAGGGTGAACGGAGACAATCTGTGGACTTGGGAGAAGAAGAAAAGTCAGCTAATGCTTTGAGGGATACCCCGAACCCTGCAACAGACTGTGCTTTACAAGGCGCTGGGGAAAAAAAAGGAACTGGCAACATAGAGAGAGGACAGGCATCGCCCCTTCCACGAGACCATAACGATAAGGATGGTCTGAAATCAGAGGGTGCAAAGAAGAGGGGGCGAAAGAGGCAGAGGGAGGGGGATGACACGGTTGGATCTGTCACAGTAGATGGAGCCAAAAAGAGGCGAAGGAACAACAAAAAGAGCGAGGAGAGCTCAGCTGTAAGTCCTGATCCAGCCGATGGAGGGGAAGGGAAGAAAAAGAAAACAAAACGAAAAGATATCGCAGAAAGGGAAAAGAAGGAAGCAACACAGGAAGCAAAGAAGGTGCGGTGTGATTTGATTTATAAGCCACTTCCCTGCTAATCTACTTTCTTTTTTAACTTAATTGAATCTGTTTAATCTCTTCTCTGGCTCCTCAGGAAAACCTTTTAGGGGAACTTCAGGAGGAATTTAGAACTAAGACTTTTAAGACTCAGCCAGTCAAAGCCAGGTAGGTGAACAGACACTCCTACTGGACAACAAGGCTCACTAAAGTATTTACACCCTTTAAGCGTTTAGCTTTCTTCCACCTTCCTTCCACAATTTTATTGGGATTCTATGTAGCAGATTGAAATCAAACTTGGACAAAACTACGAATTGGGAGGAAAATACTTGTTTTTCCAGTTTTAAAGAAAAAAAATCATAAAGTGTGGCATGAATGAAATATTTGCTGATTCGTTTTCATATAACAGCTTAACTCAGACTGAGAGTTCCTGCCTAAACCAGGTCCTGGACCATGGTGTTGATTATGTTGGGGTTTGGCTATATCTACATAGAATATATGAATTACACATTTGGTAAAAGGGATTTTTTTTATTATTTAAAAAAAACAATATCATGGTCTTAAATTGTAAACTGTCTTATATTTCTTAAGCATGTCATCCTTTTCATTTCCTTTAACTATAAAACGTATGTTTCATTTATTATAAAGTCTTAATAGAAATGGGTTTTACCTGATGTATAATTCTAAAACCAGTCATTTTTGAACCTGTAGATACTTTTATTTTTGTAGCTGCAGACGTAAAAACTGCTCTTTGAATTTAGAAGTTTCCTGACCTCTGGTTTAAACCAGCCATATATAAGTTTTCTGTATGTTTAGACCGATTGTTTGACCAAAGTTATCCTATTTTCACTCCTCTATAAAGGTTAGATTTCTGATGTGAACAAGTGATCAATGAATATCAGCATCAGATTATATGTGGGGGGTGTCAGAGTAAAGGAGTAACAGAGATACATGCCAACATTTTCAGATTCTAACGGCAGGAAAAACAATCAGATTAGTCTTGATTAATCGATTATTCAAATAATCTAATGAGTAATTTAGTAATTGATTAATCATTTCCTGGATTATAGAGACTCTAAAACATGCCTTTAGCTGACAGAATGACCCACTTAGAGCAGCAGTTATACCAAAAAAAAAAAAAAAAAAAAAAGCTTAGATAAACATTTTGCATTTAAGATTTAAAAAATATTTAAAATTTCCTTAAAAAATCTTCAAGGAACCTTTTGTCATCCTGTTATTAATCGAACAAAATTATTGACAGATTGATGGACGAGCAAAAATGATCATTAGCTGCAGCCCTAAATCTGACAAATACTTCAAAATAAAACCCTTTAAGTTTGTGGTTTGTATCGTGACAAAGTACCAACAACCTAATGTGGTGTGAGTGCTTTTTTTTTTTTCCAAGTATCATCTGACTTCCGTCTCCAGCTTTCTTTGATAGTTGTTGCTATTTTAACAGTGGAACGAAAGGTGCAGAGGGGAACTTTGTGAAGATAAACCTAAAGACGAAATCTCACGTGAAAGGATATGCTTTACGAGGAGTTGCTTTACGCAAACAGGTAGGAATTCTCTGTTTGTAAATGCATTTGTCATCATCTGTATTAATGAATATGTTGATACGTCTTATGGTTAACAGCTGATCACATGTACACAGCAAACCTCAGACTCATTGGCTCCCCTGATAAAGCACAAATGTAAATTAAGCTTTTACTGCAGTTCTACAACGTTGAAATCTGAAATTTAAAATACTTCACAAATAAATTTGGTTCTTATAAATAAAAAATATATAATTTTAGTTCTTTTTTGTCCAATGGTAAGAATTTTTATTTTATGTTATCACTGCTTCATCATTTAACTGGTAACCATCAGTTCCTCTACAACTAAAGGATTTAATTTTGATTTCACACTTTAACATTTGCACTAATCATAGGAAATGTGCAGCTGTGTAGGATGACCTAAAATCGTGAAAAATGTCCTCTGCCAAGGTAGTTATGATCTTAGGAAGGTTTGTCCGTCTGTGTAAGGACAGATTTGTAACCGATTTTTTTTTTTTTTTTTTTATCTGAAGTGTCCCTCATTCAAAGAAACAATCCATTAATTTTTGGTGATGATCCAGATCATAATATGCATACAGGTTTTTTTTTTATATATATATATATATTCTCTAACATTGTAAGATGGGGATATTTGGCAGAACACGCAGTTCTCCACTAAACCAGAGGGTGGCAGCAGTGACTATTGATAGCCTCAGCATCGGACTCAAAAAGTCTGGAGGTATTTTACTGAAGATAAAACACAAAAAAAAAGGAGAACGTTGTTGGTTTGTTAGCAGGATCAATTGAATAATTATTAACGAGTTTAATGGACATTTTTTTTTTATCAGAGGTGTTCCTCCCGCCAAGGAACAGTTCATTTAAATTTTGGTAATGATCCAGATCATGTCTGAGTTTTAGCTATAGGTGTGAGTCACAATTTTGGGCAAAATTTGCTGCTTGGATGAGGTCTGCTCTCTCCAAGGGATTTTCTAGTGATGTTTAATAAAAAAAAAAAATACTATTTACAAGCAAAACTCTAACTTTAACTAAAAGTAGAGATGTAAACAGCTTATTGTGTTTGTTGTCAGCAGTAGGGCTGAGCGTTTTTGCTTAAAGTGAAAATTTCGATTATTTTGATCCAACATTGTAATTTTATTTTGAGCGTCCTTTGCACTAACTACACACTTGTACATTTTCCACTCCAGGGTTTTAGTTTTTTCATGAGCTTGAAAGCCTGCTTGTTCAGAGGCCATTTTAGCAGGACAATACCGTAACCTTTGAGAGAAAAAATATGGAGTTATATTTGGGTTTTTATTAAATTACAGAAAAAAGTGATCTGAAAAGGTGAAATAATTCTCATGTTTCATCCTGAGACTCATGAGAGAAAATATATAGTAATTTACCAGTAATAAATAAAAGTCCTCTAACATGTTTATTTTACTTTCAGAATTGTTTTCCCCCTTTCAGATTGCTTTGTCCTGAATTTAATGAAAGCACAAACGCGACTCTATGAAAAAGTGCTTAGTTCTACTTGCATGCATGAATCTGACTGCCAGCAGCAACTCTGTTCCCATCTTTGTTGTTTTAATCCCACTTTATGCAATTTAACGCCACTAAAAGTGCTGGACTGAGAAATGTACTTACTCTTTTTTAATTTTATGTGACATAAATTCAGTCTTTTCCTATTTCAGATAGCATTTTGTTAGATTGCATTTATATTTTATAGTGAATGAATATCCCAGCCTCAGCGAGCAGTGCTGGTATTAAGTCTGAACAGCAGCCAGGAGGAAATATATGTGGCAACATTGTGTATTGCTTCTAGAGTGCAGCAGTTCTTTCATTGAAGTAGCTCTGCAGCATCTTCATGGAGTTCAAGTTCCTTCCCAAATTACCTGCATTTTGTCCTAGGCACATCCCAGAGCGCACCTTCCTGATGAGCTTTAGAGCGGTAGAGAGGCTGCTACTTTAACAACTAAACCATAAACTTGACTGTAACAGTCATAGCAGCAACTGACTTAGAACACATGGTAGCTAGACGGATGATTTTATCTGGTTGTTCTTGAGAAAAAAAGTAAAACAGAGTTTTTGGTTTTTTTATGTCACCATTACCAAAAAGTAAACGTTCTGGGTTTGATAAATGGTTTGACCGAATAGTATTGGGGTTCATCTTTCTGCAAAAAAAACAAACAAAAAAACGTCCAGTTGTACGTCCTTTATACTAAACCACCATGTGATTTACTATAAAGGCAAACATGGTTTTCTGTCTCATAAATCCTCCCTGCTCTGTTCCAGCTTTACATGCAGAAGTTTCAGCTGAAAGGGGAGCGATTCGGTGGAGGTGCTGGATATTTTGGCCGAGGACGGAGGGGCGGATTCAGAGGGTCGCTGAGTCGGCAGGGGGACACCTGTTACAAGTGTGGAGGGACCGGACACTGGGCTCTGGACTGCAAAGGACGAGGTGATGCAGGATAAAATGTTTTGGTGTACTTTTTTTTTATTAGTAGACATGAATGATGTGTCCTGCACTGCCGAGAAGATGGCAGCTTTATTTTTAAAAACTAATGCAAAATAAAGATAGAATAGGGTATGTTCCTATTGCTAAATTTTTTTTTTTGTAATTCCTTCCTTCCTTCCTTCCTTCCTTCCTTCCTTCCTTCCTTCCTTCCTTCCTTCCTTCCTTCCTTCCTTCCTTCCTTCCTTCCTTCCTTGCTCTCGTGAAAAACCATGAGAGGGAACTTAGATCTAATATAACTGCTGCCTGAGATTTAGGCTTAACTCAGTTCAGCATTTCTTTTTGTAGCCCCCCCACCACCTGTTTCTGAGGACCCTCCTGCAGAGGAGGAACCATTTGAACTGCCCACCCTGGAAGAGGTTGCCAGAGCAACAGGAACGCTCAAACCTCAGCCTTTGGGTACGTTTGTTAAATTATCTTTCTGTTTTGTATCAGCTTCCGGAAAATCCTGAAAAGTTCACATTTTGTCCCGATTTTTTTTTCTTCAAGTTGGGAATAAGCCAAAGAGTTTGAATTTTAATTTTTATTTTGTAACATTATTCAATAGTTTTTCGTCATAGTGATGGATGTCTGGATTCCTACCCAAATAAGGCTTTCAAAATTGTGTTTTAAAGGCCATTCTTCCATGTGGTCTTTATTAGGTCATCCTTATGTTCTTCCAGCAGCAACACCGTGTGTTAAAGCTGAACACCAAGAGGAAAGTGGAGTGGACAGTGGGCAGACAGATGAGATGTTGCTTAACGTAATTCGCCCTGATTATGAGCGGCCTGCTCCTCCACCACCAATGGAACCCCTTTATCCCCTCACAGAAGACGGGACAGTCCAGGGTAAACCCCGTAATTAGCATTCAGAAAATAGATATAAATGAGGCTTTGAATTAAAATTGAAATTTTTTCTGCCTGGTGATGTTTTGTTCAGAAACCCCTGCTGAAGTCTATGCAGCTCTGAGAGAACTTGGCTATCAGTCCTTCAGACCAGGACAGGAGAAGGCCATAATGAGGATCCTGACTGGTAGCCATAGCCCCAAAAACTCCTGCATGCCTAGTTATGAACTTTCTCCTCATGCTTGCCTCTTCATCCTCAGGGCTGTCCACCCTGGTGGTGCTGTCCACTGGAATGGGTAAATCACTGTGCTATCAGCTGCCTGCTTACCTGTATGCACAACGATCCAAATGCATCACTCTGGTCATTTCACCTCTAGTTTCTCTAATGGACGATCAGGTAATTATAGTAGCAATTAGACATGCCGTCTCACACATTGGGGCAGCTGTTAATTTTATGTTTCTTTGCAGCTGTCGGGCCTGCCCACCAAGCTGAAGGCTGCCTGCATCCACTCTAATATGACCATGAAACAAAGAGAAGCTGCTGTAGAAAAGGTGACACAACAAACTGCTAACAGTAGCTTTCTGTAGATCATTACAACTATATTATAGATCTTTTGTAAAAAAAAAAACTAAATGGGATATTTTGTGAACTGTAAAGCTAACTCTCTATCATTTGATCTGGTTTTTCTCTCCAGGTGAAGTCTGGCCAGGTTTGCTTGCTGCTTCTGTCTCCAGAGGCTTTGGTCGGAGGAGGAGGTTCAGGTTCGGGATGCCTGCCCTCTGCTCAGGAGCTCCCTCCTGTGGCGTTTGCTTGTATTGACGAGGCTCACTGTGTGTCAGAGTGGTCACACAACTTCAGACCCTGCTACTTGAGGCTTTGTAAGGTGTGGTAGTATAATATACTGCAGCTGTGATTTTCATCTGTTATTTTCTTTGTGGCTGGCATTTAAGGAGGTGTTAAATAAAAAAAAAAGGAGTTAAAGTTGCCACCTGATTCGCTATGAGAGTAATGGTGTCCAGAGATTTTTATTAGGAGGTGCTAACGGGGGCAAAGCATTGAACTGAGGGTATTATCAATTATCCTTATATTTTATATATATATTTTTTTTATATTTCTTAATGCACACTGATGCAAAAAAAAAACAAAACAGAGATGAGCTCACTGTTAAATCTGCAACAGTAGAAGAATATGGTGGATAATGAATATGTGATGTTCTGCTATTCAGTTAAAACATGTAACATGTAAACTCATATATATTTTAGTATATAAACGATTAAAATCAATTACCGGTATTTTGTTTCCCCAGATATGGGAAAACAACATACAGTGAATCCATTCTGAATTAACTTGCAGCCTTTGGTGAAGTAAATGCAAGATTATCAACAAGGAAATTAATAATAAATGTAGAATTACCTATAATTGAGTATTTAAATTATATCCCCCGAAGGATATTTGCTTAAATTTTTGTTGTATTTTGTTGGCTGATAAAAAATAGGGGGAAAAACTGCCCAAAGATAAACATCTTATTAGGGCAAAATGAAAGTAGCAGAAATTTAGAGAAATCATCAAATTAATAAAAAAGCTCAAATTTGACCAATTTAGGACGTATATTTATCATGGAAAAATATCTGCAATGATTGCACCAGAGGACTGTTCTCTCCACATGATATTTCTACCGGTAAGTTAAACAGGCGTTAATAAAGTACTTTGTGTTTATTATGATGGAGACAGACATAGAAATACAAAGACTGCAAATATCATATGAAATAATGGCAAAAAAACAACATCATAATAGATTTAAAGTGATTTAATGACCTTTGCAATAAAGTAAATGGGGCTGGACAGTCGCTCCACAGGATGTTTTGACACTTTAAATGGTTGAAATGAATAACAAAATGTTTTCTCAAAAAAATCACAGTGAATTTGTCTATGGAAGAGATACTACTTATATGGTATATGATGCATTTAAAATGTTTTTCTAAATATGCAATTAATTTCTTAATTTTTTCTGATTGTATTTGTGAGGAAAATGTCAAAATAACCACTTATTGAAGAATGTGAACTTTGAAGTACTAATCTAAAGTTTTCATTGTTTACCATAGTACTTTTCCAGCGGTACTTATAGCCCCTCTCACTGCTTGTGAGTTAAGGGTTGGGTATCTGTTTTAAATAACTTAAGACTACTTTTAGTCAGCCCGTTAGCCTGCTCAAATCTGGACTTTACTCCAGAAAAACTGGACACTTCTTCAAATGCAATTCAGACTTTTTAATTCTACTGGTGGAAAAACAAAGGAGGTTCAACTGAGTCACATTCCTTAAACTGGAACTGATCTAGGCTAAGAAACCAGGTACCAAAAATAAAATAACTGTCCACATCATGAATAACGAGCCGATATTTACTTTCACTACAAGCTTAACATTAATGATGAAGCAGACAGGCTTAGAAGTTACAGAGCATAGAGCTGGATTAAAATATTCTGGATTACCAATAAAAAAACTAAGTTGATATTAATATGTGAAGGAGATCAACATCAATTTCTATAATCATGTTACGGTTCAGGGCAAGTGTATTTTAAAATCTTTAAAGCGCATTAGTTTTCATGCTTTGATTAATTGAGAGGAGCAGCTTTCTGTCTGGTGTTATGTAGTAATAAAACTACATACTGATAACTTTATGTTTTCCTACATTTTCCTGAGAATTTTAAAGGTCTGTAGATCTATGCTGATCCACACCTAAAAAAGAATTGTTTTCCAGTTTGGTTAAGACCTTTGAATAAATGCATTCATGTTTAAAGTTGAAGTTGCTAAGGCGATAATAACTGTCTGACATGTTGAGCAGCTTTGAAAATGAACCCCGGAAAAAACAAAGTTGCTGTTAGCAAACATTTTGAGCCTAACTGTTTGTTTGTAGGTCCTCAGGGAGCGCCTTGGAGTGAAGTGTTTGCTGGGACTCACAGCTACAGCCACTCTGTCCACTGCTCTGGACATTGCTCAGCATTTGGACATCAGCGATAAAGACGGGATAGCTGTGAGGTCTGCAGCTGTACCGCCCAACCTGAATCTGTCCGTGTCCATGGATAGGGAGAAAGACCAGGTCTGATGGGGTGCTGACCCTTTTCATAAAGCAGTCATTTGCTCTTATCTGGAAAAAAAGTTATTTTTTACTATCTATTATCTGCTTAATCTTTTTTTTGTTTTTTTTTCAGGCTTTAGTGTGTTTGTTGAAAGGAGATCGTTTTGGCTGCTTGGACTCCATCATAGTCTACTGCACCAGGCGAGAGGAGACCGTCCGGGTGGCTGCACTGCTGAGGACCTGCCTGCAAGGGGTGGCATTGAAAGAAAATACCCAGATAAGCAGCAACCAGATACAGAACAACCCAGTTGGACAGAAAAAGAAGGAACTGGGTAGGAGTTTCACATCGTTCAGAAGACTAAAAATTATTTTGTTAAGAAGGAAATCTTAAACTACATTTATGATCATGTAAGATGTAGATTTTTTTTCTTTTGACATTCAGCTCGGAAGAAGATCCGCAAACCGCTAAAATGGCAGGCAGAGGCGTACCATGCCGGCCTGTCGGGGTCCGAGCGTCGCCGTGTCCAGAACAACTTCATGTGTGGGGAGCTCAGAATCGTAGTGGCCACTGTAGCGTTCGGCATGGGGCTGGACAAATCCGACGTTCGTGGTATCATTCACTACAACATGCCTAAGGTGGGACGTTTAATAATAAAGATTTTTATCCAACCTTTAAAATTTGTCAAATATTTATTCTTTATTTTCATTTTATTAATGTGATTTTATTTTATTTTTTTTTTTTCTCCCAGAGCTTTGAGAGCTACGTTCAGGAAATCGGGAGAGCTGGTAGGGATGGAGAACCAGCTCACTGTCATTTATTCCTGGATCCTGAGGTGATACTTCAACTGTTTAGATATGAAGCCTAACTTGATTGATAACTGCTCCTAATTAGGAGCTAATTTACAGGGAATAAGTATATTTTGATTTGACAGTAGTTTCTTAACTTGCATATATTCCTCTGGATTTTTTTTTTTTTTTAGGCTAAAATTTAGTTAAATATTTAGACTATCAAATTATGATAATACCACAGTTTCATGTTGTTAACACAAGAAATTGGAAACACTACTATTGCAACCTTTTCAGACCAGTATTACTATGGTTACCACCTTTTAAAATGAAAATAAGGCAGTCCATCCCTCTTTTCATTTTATTGCAGATGCTATATAAGGTAATATCAGACAATTAGTCAATTTAAATCTACTGTATAATCCACCACACATAAAGGGGGTCTAACTCCCCATTCTATGATCTCTGAATGTGTTTCCTTACAATATAAAATAAAATATGCAAGAAAGATAGGAACACAAAAAAATATATCTGTATGCGTGTGTGTGGGGTTGGTTTGTTTAAGCTACAACTGGGGCCAGTGTATTGTCAAATATCCCCCATTGTGGGGACCTACATGTCCAAAATGGTCCAAATGGGGACATTCAACGGGTTCCTTAAAGGTAAAGTTTTCTTCTTTGAGTTGGGGTTAGAGTTAGGTATAGGTTGGTAATAGTTAGAGTTGGGGTCTGGGTTTGGCCATATGATTTGAATTAGGGCTGGGCGATTTTTACATATATTAACATACGAAATAGTTTTTCATTTTAGGCGAGATCGATATATATCACGATGTAAAACCAATCACCATATTTGTCAAGTTTAAATGTTCCGTAGCTCATTAGTGAAATGTGATATTAAGTCTAATTGTTTGATTTAAATATTTATGTTTTTTCTGCTAAACATAACAGATGTACTGAAGGAACATGCATAAAAAACACGGACAATGAACTCGGTACACAAACTAGGAATAAAAAGGAAATTCTCAGACTCTCTCCTGATATAGATTTTTTTTTTTTAAATAGTTTGTTTTTAAATAATAAGAAATAAAACAGAATAATAATAATGTTCTTGTGTAAAATCAGTGCATATTAAAGCAGCTTTCAAAGACAACATAAAAAAATGCTACCACCTTTTATTGTGAGGCAATAAACAAGGGAAAATTTAAATGTAATCACAGGGGAACAAACTAAATGGGCATATAAGCAATTTCAACAATATCAAATAAAAATGCTTGGAAAAAAGAAGATTCTCACTCTCTCATATTGTTTCTTTTAAACGCCACCTTCTGGATTAATGCATATAGTAATCATAAAAGCATTGTTTATATTATACGCCCCACTTACAGTTTGACGGTCTGAATTGTGTGGGATTTCAGGGTGGGGACCTTCATGAGCTCCGTCGCCACATCTACGCAGACACTGTGGATTACTACATCATCAAAAAGCTGGTGCAGAGAGTGTTTCCCGCCTGTAAATGTAAGAAGATACAGCAGAAACAGCAGGAGCTCTGGAAGGTGAGCATTTTTATTATTCTGCCTGCAGTCGTCGCTGTTACTTCATAGTTTCATATGTAATAAAGAATGTGTCTGTGTCCACAGGAGGTGGAAGACACTGATCTGTTGGAGATGATGGATGTCTGCGATCCGGATGCCCAGGAAAAACCAACAGAAGAAAAGCAAGAATCTATTCCCTTGGAGGTAATTTAAAGGGGAAATTCTCTTCATTTTCTTTCTTTCAAGGTTTTTTTGTTGTTATTGCAGTCCTTCTTTCAAACATCATAACTAATTTTATGACTACTCTACAGCCTGGAAAAGAGAAATTTTATTTAAGCATTTTACAGGTATGGGTTAGTATCAAAAAAGTAATGTCTGTTTATGTCTTTATCTGTCTTCAGTGCATAACTGGATTATAGGGACTCTAAAACATGCCTTTAGCTGAAAGAGCAACCCACTTAGAGCAGTAATTATACAAAGTTTGTATAAAAAAAAAATATATATGTAAACATTTTGCATTTAATATTGTCTGTTAATATGCTTTATCCAGAACTCCTCAAGGGAAAGTTTGAGTTTCACCTGGTTAAATTTTCTAAAATGTCTTTGGCTATCCAATTATTAATTGATTAATCAAAAAGATTTACAAAATAATTGTTAGTTGCAGCCCTAATTAAAATAATGATTTACATTTTTTTTGGAGGATTGTTTAGGACCGTTACCTTTAAAGAGCTTCTGTGATTTAAGTAGTATCAAATTACAACAATTGCTTATTTTTGCTTTAAGGTGTCTGACCTCGATTCAGCTGCACAGATTCCTGTGCACAGTGGGGAGGGAAACGGAAGACAAGAGCAGGGCGAGTCAGAAGAAGGAAAAGACAAGGAAGCAGATGGGCATAGTGAGCAGAAAGAGGACAGCTGGGATTGGCCTGAGGAGCGGGTGTGCCATACCCACGAGAGAGCCATTCCCATCCAGGAAACCGTCGAGGCTCTAGACATCACAGAAGAAGGTTGGTGGAAACACAAGCTCCAGCTGTTATACCCCTTTAATTAAAGCAAGCAACATCAGCATAGAGGGGGATTCAGATTACTTTGCTCTTTACCTCGATTTAGATTATAAAGGTGGCTTTATCCAACAAACAAGCTCCTAAAAGTGTTTCTATAGAGGTGGAAAAGGCCTTAATAATTTTATTCCTTTAGGTATTGAAACCCTTCTCTGCTACCTGGAGCTGCATCCACAGCGATTTGTTGAGCTTCTCCACCCAACTCTGTCTGCCTGTAAAGTCAGGTGCTACGATGGACCAAGGCAACTCCAAAAAATCACCAAAATGTGAGCGATGCGAGCGCGTTTGTTAGTTTATGATTTAAGTCTGGGAAGTAGAATTAATAAGATTTGAATTTTGATTTCCATGTTTGAGTCAAACAATTACAAACACATGATAACCTAGAAAATTAGCTTGCTGTGTGCAGGAATCTCAGATTCCCACAGATTTTCTGTTGGCGGGATGTGGTGTAAAAAATGTTTTACACAATCTTTCCAGTTATATTTAAAAAGAGACGTTTTATGGGGCGCCGTCACTTTAAATCCATATTTTTTTTAGAAAAAACACTTGACTGAGGAAGTGAAACCTAAATGCTCTGTTGATGAGTTTTTAATCATGATCCTACAGTTGTCCTCCGGTTGCCGTGGTGTTGGCCAGACAACGAATGAGAGGCGAGCGGGTGGAGAATTTGGATCAAGTGGAGTTTGATGTTGTCGAGGTAGCAGACACTATGGGATGGCAGCTTCCCATGGTGAAAAGAGGACTCAGACAGCTGCAGTGGAGCACAGAGAGAGGTCTGTTTGACTATATTTGTGAAATGAAGAAGCTAAAGGTGTCTTGAGATGCTGTTTCTTCTGAGCTTGGTAGATTTCCTTGACGTTCCCCTTATGTCACTTTGTTTTTCCTCAAAACAAAGTTCCTCGTCTTTTTTGTAAAGTCTTTGAAATACTGTAGGTCTTTGTTCATCTTTCAGGAGGTGGAAGAAGCGGCATCCATGTTGAATTCTCTTCCCCGTCGTTTTACTTCCGATCTTTTGGAGACCTGAGTGACGAGGAGATGGACAGAGTTTGTCAGTTCCTTTATAACCGAGTGCAGGATCAGGAAAGAACACAGCTGTATCAGCTCACAGCCTGCTTTAAGGCCTTCAAGAGGTATATGGCAATCAGTACTATAAATTTTATTTATAGGCACCTAATTAGGACTCTCAGGCAGCAGGCAACAATTAAAATATTTAGCTACCGTTTGTGGAAAACAGCAGGTATAAGCACAAAGCACAAATCGTTTTGAAAGTCAAAACAATCCAAGGAAAACAAGAGAAAATAAACTGTAAAAATTTTTTTTTAGAGCTTTTTAGAAGTAAATAGCTTATTTGATTCATGAGAAAAGTCTCAGAAATTACCTTTGAAACCCTCGGTAATCAGACCAGCAGGTAAACCATCCAAAGTGTAACGGTTTAGGATGGGCTTTAAAGTAGAAAATAGATGGGTGAAACGCAGATGTGGAGCACAATAAGAAAAATATATGTCACATTTCTTATAAAACTAGCCTAAAGGTTGAAGGTTACAGAAACACAGAAAGGGGCCTAAAACTAAGCCTTGAGGAACACCACTTACCATTATGATCTTTTTAACTAACTTTAAATATATTTTTTTTATTTTTGGTCTTTGACCTTGTTGTTCCTTGCTAGTTCTTTTTAAGAAACTAGGCATTTATCCCTAGTTTAAGCAGAAATTATTTAAAGAAAGTATTTTAAATAGCTTCATATCAAGCAAATGTGAGTTAATTTAGCACTCCTTTTAGAGTCCTTTTGTTGTTAACTTTAATTTTGTCCCCCCCATCCCCAAGTGTTGCCTTCCAGAGTGCTATGTCCTGTGTCAACGACTTGGATGAGAGTCGCAGTCTGCAGCTGAAAAACCTTCTCTCTGAGTACTTTGACCGGCGTCGAGACAGAGAGCACGCACTGCAGCCAGTGGACCTGGAGGAGCCCGACAAATACAGGGTGAAACAATCTCTCCAGGAAAGTCTGTAGCTTTAATCTGTGAGTTTCCCCGCTTATATGTGGGCCTTTATTACAGCTGTTGGACTGGGAGAACCAGATCAGAGCAGACATCAGAAGTTTCCTCGGCAACAGAAGTGATGAGAGGTTTTCTGGCAGAGCTGTTGCAAGAATCTTGCATGGCATAGGTGAGGATTTATATACACATCAGATTAAATAACCTGTTCTATTATGTAAGATATGTTTATCTCACAACATTTTTAGATGAACCCTTGGAGCTTAAAAATGTTATTTGCCAGATTTCAAAACATACATGTTTTTTTTTTTTTTCCTGAGGTTAAATGCTGAAGTCCATGTAAGCTGTATATTTTAGCCGTTCTCTTGGCCTTATTAAACACAATAAGTTTAACCTTTTGACCACTAGAGGTCTTCAGAGATCCATCATACAAATAGATTGGCTTGTTTTTGTTTTTTTTAACAGGTCAGTTTGTCCCATGATGAAGCCTTGATTTAGAGCAATAATCAACAAAGTAGAAAAATAGTTTTCATCTAAATTTAGTATCTCACCATCGTATTTTATTTTATTTTTTCATTTCAGTCATGCCTGCTATATCATTATTTTTTAACCTCAGCTTTAGTTGATAATTATTTTCTGGTCCTCTATATTTTCCAAGGGAAAAAATATGTTTACTCAAATATTGTTTTTTTTTTTTTTTTTTTTGCAACTACAGTGAAAACATTTTAGCTCAAAAATATATTTCTTCCCCAAAACCTTCTCTCTGAAAAATTTGTAATAACATTTGATCTTGATTCAGGATTTTTCTCAAAATGTGTCAATGTCCTTTGCTCCTATTGGCCAGTCTCAACCCAATTGAAAGCTGAGGGGTAAAAAAAATGTATTCTCCCCAATATATTTAGTTTACGTTTAAAATACTTTCCCTCTTTCAGATTGCTTTTTTTTCATGAATTGAACAAAAACAGAAAAAATAAATCCATAATTTGTCTTTCAGGCAGTCCTTGTTATCCTGCCCAAATATATGGTAAAGATCGCCGTTACTGGAGGAAATACATCCAATTTGACTTCAACCAGCTCATCAGGCTGGCTACCCAGGAGATACTTCACTTCAAGTGATTGCTCTCTTCTGTAATAACATTCTTTTGCAGGTCTCTTTACATGCATTTGTGCACATATTTTATGTGTAACAGTTATTTAAAATGTAGCATGTTTTTGTCCCTTTTCTTTTTCTGTCAACATTTATTTAATAAAAATATTTTCCTAGTTACTTTTGTGAAATTTATTTACATACTGTCTAATGTTTAATCATAGAATGAAAACATGATGGCCTCTCAAAGTTTTCTAAAAGGCCACATAGACCAAAGCAAACAACCCTTAGGTTTGCATTAAGTCTTTCATCTCTAACAAAACGGCTTTGACTCATTTCAGGAATTTTCAGAAATAACAGGATGTTTCCTAGTTGCACCTAACCGAATAAATACACCAGATAACTGAGAAAGATTTGGATAATAAGGAAATATTTATGATGTATCAAATAAACACCAGAAAAAATGTTTTGCAGGAAATTATTATGGCTGTTTTAGTTTACATTGTATTTATTCTTTTTAATTTCAAATATATATAAACAAATTTGGTGACTTATGGATAACAAGCAAATGTTTTTTTCAAGCAGAGGTATTTATGGGGTGACAGAAAATTTGCTTACTGGTTAATGTATAATTTGAAAAGTTTATTTTTTGTAACGTTTTTGTTTGAGACAAGCCTTCTCCCTCTGGGAAGGAATGCAACTAGGTACGGCTCAATTACAAGTTAGATAACAAAATAAATGAGCTCAATGCTGTGATTAGCTTAATTAATAACCAGACTGAAAGCAGAGCTGGCAGATAGACATTTGTTGCCTGTTCCATTTGTTTTGTGTGAAGATAAAGAGAAAAGAGTTCAGATTAAAAACTTGTAGTGATGATTTCTAGTTTTTCAGCTCCAGCTTTGCTACATTACGTCACACTGGGAACAAGGGCAGATTATTTTATCAGAATATTTTTTAGTTTTTCTTATTTCGTCAGTTATAGAAGGGCTTCATATAACAATATATTTTTAGCTTCTTTGATTTGAAAACAATACACTGTATTTGTTGCTCATTCCTCGGCCACCACAGAGGCTCCCTGCAGACTTCGCAGCCCTTCTCCTTCTCTGGTAATTTCCCTATTCACTCGCTAAAACACATTTATGCAAATTTGGATGATCCTAACTCAAAAAATAAAAAAAATACAATGTAAAGAAAAATAACTTTTCTAAGAGACTGATAATTGCTCCGAGGAATTTAATAAAGTTTATGGAAGAGAAGGTCAAGTTCACCCTCTTGACTCTGCTGTGGAAAAAAAAGGACAGTAACAAACTTTTACAATGTCAAATTAGAGGGATGTCCAAAGTACGGCGCTCTGAGTGATTTTTGTTCCGCTGCCAACTGCAATTTAAGATTGGTACAATTTTTTTCCCAACGGCAAAGGCAGATGGAAAAAAAAAAAAAGGATTTGGGTGCATTTATTCTTTAAACTTGGCAGAAAAAACAAATATCTTCCACGATAGAAGGACTATGTCCTATTCCTGTTGATGAGTATAGAGAAAGACATCTAGGTCAATAAAAGAAAACTGAAGTCCCGTAAAAAAATATGTGTGTTTCTGTCAGCAGAAGACTCCTCTTACCCAGATGCACCACAGGACATCATTCCTACCTGTGGTCATCAATCTATACCAATTGTGTATCAATTATTAACCATCACAATTGGTCTCTCCTTTTGGTTTAGTTTTTTATGCTTGATTAATTTTTTAAGCACCACCATGCCAGGCCAGCATTTCCCCATTGTTCACACATGCCTCAGAGAAAGTAATGCTGAACTGTAAAAGAGTCATAAGGAAAGCAATGAGTTGGCATCAAATCTTTTATGATCTTAATGAATAATATTTCTAAAATCAAACTTGCCTTCAGTAGATCTATTTAGACAATATCTTGTCACGTTTTTCTAAACTCAAGCAATCTTGGCTCATAAAATTACTTACAAAACTTCAAATTTTCTTCACTAATGAACATTTGTACAATACAAAATGCCATTTCTGTAAACGTCCTGAGGCTTCTAATGAAACAGCTATTAAAGATAATTAAAACATTTGCCATGTGTATTACCACAATTAAAATATGTATTTTAGGGTGTGTGATAATGACTGATCAGATTTTATTAGTGAGGTTTATTGTGAAACGATTACACTATGAACCATATACAGGATGAATAGAGTTCAGTGCATAAATAATATAATCAAATATCTGTGCAATAATATTTGCTCCTTTTTTCATCAGCAAAAATCCCTCAAGTTAAAATAGTTTAAAGCAGTTTTTCTTCCATTTATACTTTTCCCCCCAGCTTTTTTATTGTCATTACACTATCACAAGTACAGAGCAACAAACTCAGAACCTCTGGATTCCAAGCGCAATGCCCTAACCACTAGGACGCCCCTCCCCCTATACATCCTTTGCTTTTCAAAATCAATATAACCTCCATCACAAAAAAACATATTTTTATGTTAAAAAGTCACTTAACCACAGGATATCTATTCTATATCTTTTCCCCCATCTTTTATGTGGCTGAAAACAATATTCCAACTGTAGGTGTAGAGAGAGGGAAAAAAAAGCTGTGTGTCTGCTTTAAGATAATTAGTTTTGGTCCTAAAAAAACATGTTAAGCAATAGGCTTTTCATTTGATTTAATATGTGGTAAATATTGCAGATGATACAGGTCTTAGCTATTTATTTGTTTTCCCTTTGCATTTATGGAATACTTTCCGTTTTGGTATAAAGGCTACTCAAGTACTATTTATATCAGACAGACCATAATATAAATTTATGCACATATTCCTTTTGTTTCAAAAAACTAAACAAAGAAAGTTATGAATAGAAATAAAAAATATATCGTGAAAAAAAGAATTAAGCAAAAGAAACCCTCCTCAAAATACATTTTTGACATAAAACAACCATTTCTTAAAGCTACAGTGTGTAATATTCAGCGACATCTAACATCCAGACTGCAGACCGCAGCAACATGAACAACCCCCCCCCTTCTTGCTTCTTGCTGTCTGCTGACATTCAAATAATGGAGGTGCCCAGCACTCAGTGTCCTGAGTGGGTAGCATCCAGAATTTACTCGAAACGAAGTCATTTAGAATGTTTTTAGAGCATAAACAGTAGTGTATAGGATTTCCTGAAAGCGCGTTCACGACGCTACGGAAACCGCGGCAGACCAAACCAGACGAAAGTGCGCATTCAGCTCAGCAAAGAACTCATGCTCTTCCTCAACACTGAAGTCCTCAGACATTTTTCTTTCGTTGTTTCTTTCTTTGCACAGGTAAACAGCACATTTCTTCTTCTACGCTTGCATTATTGGCAGAGCAGACGCTGAATGCGCACTTTCATCTGGTTTGGTCTGCCGGCTTCCGTAGCATCATGAACGCGCAGGCGCGCGCTTTCAGGAAATCCTATACACTTATGTTTATGCTCTAAAAACATTCTAAATGACTTCGTTTCGAGTAAATTCTGGACGCTACCCACTCAGGACACTTGGAATACATTGGACGAGCAGTATGGAGGAATATTGACACGTTTTTTTGTGGACTTTTATGGACCTTTCTGTCTCGGGCGCCATGGACCTCCATTATTTGAATGTCAGCAGACAGCAAGAAGCCTCCCAGATCTCCAGATGCATTTGAGATATCAAAAAAGTACTCCAGAGTGTTGTTCAGCATGGGGGTGAGTAGAAAATGAAGGCTAATCATGTTTTGGGTGTACTATTCCTTTAAGCTTTATTATTACTTTATTTAAAATAAACAGTATGGTGCAATAAAACTACTACCTAAAGTAATTTTTATATCAAAGTGTTAAAGAGGCAGAGTTTTGAATCCTGTGGCCAAAACACAGAACTGCAGCACACTTCCGCTCGTACTTAAGGTTGTTTTGACTTTTTTCACCTTACCAGGAGTTACCATCGGTGTCTGAGTTAAACTGGATGCTGGTCACTTCTGAATATCCACAAAATGCATCTTGAATATAACCTTTTGAACGCTTGCTAGGCTGAATCCATTTAACATTGACACGATTGACGTTACGTCCACTGGACAGTGCAGGAACTTCAGGTACCGAGGTGTCAGCTTGCTAAGTAAACTGTTTAAGTTAGGGTTAAATAAAAAGGCTATTTTAAAGAGATATTTCCCTAAAAACTTACATCTTTAATCAAATATATATACCGTACCAGAGTTAATTTGAACTAGTTACTACTCACTTATTTTTCTGTCCGTCTGTTTTACATATTTTTCATAGCTTGTACTACTGAAATAAAAAAAAAAAAAAAGTGCCAAAAGATCAAACTTACAGTTGGCTTTGTGATACACTCCCTTATTTTCCATATTTTGTCTTACAACAACAACCAGCAATAAAATTTACTTGGATTTGATTTTATATACTCTAATAATCACAGAGGGAAGTTAGTTCTCTGCATTTAACCAATCCCCTTGGGGAGCAGTTAGCTGCCATTGTGCGGCGCCTGGGGAGCAGTGTGGGGTTAAGGGTCTTGCTCAGGGACCCAGAGTGGCAGTCTGTGGGAGTGGGGGATCGAATAAACTTTCCTCCTGGGTTGGCCTGGATTTTGCTCCATCTATCCACTCTGACCAGCTTCTGCAGTCCATCTAAAGAAAAGAACCCCCACAGCATGATGCTGCCAGCACCACTGAGGGAGTCTGTTTTGGGTTCATAGATTTTTTCTTTATTCCTGACATTGATCTCAATCTATTCTACTTGTACTGTAGGTAGAGAAGGTATTAAATAAGGTGACCTGTAGAGGCAAATGGTTGCACCCTATTTCATTTAGGGGTGTGGGGCTCAAATTAACAGGAGGCTAAATGCAGTTAAAAGGAAAGTGATAAATCTAATTAAAATATAATTACTGTAACATGACAATATATGAAACAGTTTGCAATAGACTGTATATCTTGACTTAAAACTAGCTAACCTGTTGAGTTAAGGAGTATTTAAGCCAGAATGATTAAGTATAAAAGCTTTGAAGACAAAACCTAGATTGGAGAACCCCACCACCTACTTATTTTTAAATATTTATCTCGAGTCGAGAGAAGAAAAACTTCTGAGCAAGCATACTTTAAAAAATGACTAAAAAAGTTTCCTCTATTGTAAATAAAATTTAGAGAAAGAATATATAAAACTCTCACTGGAATTAAAGCTCTTTTACATTCTCATCTCTTGCCTTCTTTGTTTACTTTCATCAGTAGAGTTATACTCTATTACAGTAAAGCGCCACCTCTACTATTCTCTTCTTTTTTCCATATACAGATGTTTGAAAATGTATGCAACATCCATATAGCATTTGACAAGCTCAAAGGTCCAGCCCTTGAGGGTATTCCTTTAATTGTTTTATTGCCACAATATGTCAAAAGACTCATTTTAACCATAAAATATCATAAAGAGTAATGATGCATACCAGATTTAAAAGCTGACTCCAGGAATTTGGTATGCCTCAGTCAGCAGCAGCATGCTTTAATCTGTATAATTTGTCTGGTGCATATCTTGGTTGTTCAGATTTAATAGGCTATCTTGCCTCAGTTAAACTCAGATACAGGTCATCCTTGATGTCATGCATGTGGCACTCACCCATTATATGAACACGTAATCTTGCTCTGAGTGATAATAATCCTTCTTTCTGTGCACGAAGTGAGTTGTTCTCGGACTCTGTCCCAAGCAAAGATGTCCATGTAACTTGTAACGGGGGCAGATTAGTTGAGATAACATTAACATCACATAGCACATCTGCATCAGGGCAAACAAAAAACTACCAAATCTTATGTGAGTGATTTAAAGACGCCCAGGGAGCAGAGTGGGGTTAAGGGTCTGGCTCAGAGACAGAGGGGCAGTCTGAGACCATTAATGCTCCAAGAGACCATTAATGGCAGTAATTTTGATAGGCCACCCACCCAGTCACTGAAAATAGTCAGTATTACTATTATTATTATTTTTATTTTGTAGTTGGATGTGCGTGTGAGATATTTCAACCTATTTCATGTTGTCAGACAGGCTTATCGAAGGGACTCACTGATTCCACAGGTTTAGCATTAATCAGGTTGGGTGTGGCGTGAAGATTTCATATCTGCTTTCCAACAACAGTGTCAAGTAGTAAGGTGCAATTGATTTTTCACACACTTCCAGTTTTTTTTTTAACAGCTTTTTCTAATCAATAATGATTACAATTAAAAATATGTTTTCATTTGACCAGTTTATTTTTGTATAATCATAAAATGTACTCGGGTAAAACAAGTAAGCCAGACAGAAGAACAAAAAAACAAACATTAAGTTACCTCTGTCCCTTTAAGATTTATTAAATAAAGCAGAATGATACATGTCTGTTTATAGATCATATACCTGTGTTCTATTAAAAATGCAGCATTATTTATGTTATGGCACTTGACTTAAATTTAATGAGAAAAACCTTACTTTTATAAACAAATTAACTATGCCTTGAAGGCTTAAGGCTAAGCAGAAATAATTGCTGGTAAGGTAGTTGTTGCATCATAGTTTACCATATGTGAATCTAAATTAAAGGTACAGGTTCTTATAATTACAGGGATTTATTTACATTGACATAAATGTAATATATTTTCTATTTATTATGACCTATGAACTTAAATTCTCAGTATTTATGTTTGCCTTAGACATTTCTATTTATAATTACATAGGAGTTGCATTTGTGGAGGCAGACATCTTTGAGCTATGGCAGCGCAGAGCTGACAAACTAGTGACTATAGAGATCAGCATTACAATTGGACTTGGACAAGTTATAGATCTATACACAATCCTACACATACTAATAAAATTCTATTTGTGAAATGATCTGTGCAAACTAGACTTATACTGGCTACAACCTGCAACTGCATGGTTAATATGAAGATGAACGAATTCAATTGGCAGCTGTTTCTTTTTTTTCTCAGTGGCTCGCATCTTTCTCCTGCCCTCGGGGCATATTTTTTTTGGTCAGGGTGTCCAAAACGGGAACGAATCATCTGGACAACAGAGGTAAGATGAGACGGCGCTCCTTAGCTCAAAAAGAAGTAGTGGTGAATGAGTGTGAGAACAGCGGCCAGCTATGCCAACCTCTGGATCTGAGGAACCACAGCGGTAGAACCGCTGCCAGCTTAGGAAGAGAGCTGAGGATCACAGTGATAGCTGGGAGAGTCCTGCTGGGACAGAGCAATGATGGCCTGAAAGAGGCTACAGCTGAAAGAGGCTACAGAGGATTGAAGCAGAACGGTGGAAGATCAGATTAGTCTGCTGTGTGGAAATACGTCCAAAGGGAGGGTAGGGTGGCTGCAGCTTACCGCAAGGAGGACAGCGTTACACTGAAGGAGACCACGAGGGAGACGGATCAGGAACAGATGATGACAGGCCAATACTAGCATTTAGAGACTAAGTGCTGAAGATGGACAGAGGACCGCTGGGGACCAGAGGAGCCTGTGAGTGGGCTGAGCGGGATGAGAGAAATCATCAGCTGGTCCGTTTCTGTACTGGATGTAGGATATGAAACAGTCGTTTTAGGGCTAGATTAAAACCATTTAAGAACATTCCCTGCTTTATCCTTTGTAAAATATTTTCAGTCTTCTATTTAGATTTGAAGGAGCTTCTCTGCGACCTCCTTCACTAAAACAGTGGTCAATTCATCATACTTTCAAATCACCCAATTTGTATACTTGTCAATGTTGACAACAGTGTTGAAGAATTTATGGATTTGATGCTGTGATCTAATGTAAAGAAACCTTGACATCACTTGACAAAATAGGCAAAGCGGTTGCGGATATTGTTAAAAATAAGAGGCAGTGTGGGAGCAGTTTGCGTCGCTTCAGTCTGACCATTAGATCTGACTGAAAATTACAGTGTAGCTTTAAATTTGAATAATTTAAAAAGTGATTAAAAAATTATTTCTATATAAAATAATCTATGATAACATCAGATTGATTTGACACAAATAAAAGGAAATAATAGTCCTTGCTCTAAGCTGAAGGATACCAACAGGGTGTTTCCTGGAAGACGCCCATCCCAGTCTGTTGCCTGGAATATCTCCTTATCGAAAACATATTGCTATCACTTTGCATTTGTCCCATGTGCTCTGATAAGACCATAGATACCCAAGTTTTATTTAGGATGATGCTGAGTATCACACATGTGGTTGGAATGAGTTTTATTTTTTGAACATGGTTAATGATTGAGTTTTTATACTTGGAATGGTTCTGCTTTCTTTGTAGGATTCATTACTTGCCACAATGGATTTATACACTGCTTCAGATGTAAAGGAACAAATTAATTTAGTTCAGTTTATTCATAAAATATTGGTCATTCTGATGATCTAAAGGCTCATTACAGAGAAAGCAAACAGGAACTAAAACAATAGATGCAGGTACATACAGTTTTTAGATAATTACAAAGTAATAGAAACGTACAGTATTCATAAAAATATAATTTTGTCTATTCATATAAAAATATGATTACTAAAAAAATGACATTGATTGAAAACAGAAACAAGTTCAGCATTTTTGTCACAAGGCATTCAGCAAAGAGTTCTTTGAAAAAAAGACCAACTAACCCGATCAAAAGATGCATTTATGTCCATATTTATAATTTGAAAAAGTATTTTTCTACATTTGACAGAGCTCATTAAAAACTAAAATAAACAACTTTGAAAAGCCATCTGCAAAATCCCCACAATGTTACTGGTAGTTGTATTGGAGTGCATCCATCGTCTTACAACCTTTAATTTGGTAGATATAAGTTTTAGTATTTGTATTGCCCAGCATTAATAAGGCCATTTTTACACTGGATTGGGGCTACCTTATGTTCTTCAAGTTTCCCATGGCCCTTTCCCACTGGTAAACAAAACCTGTTTAAATCTGAGAACAATTGGCTTTCGGTGGCAACTCACTGAACCATGTGGACCCAGGTCAAACAACTGGGTTAAAATCACCTTTGATTGGTACAGTGAGAACATTAGATCTGGGTCCACCCGCTAATTTACGTGATACAATGCACCTGTCACGTCTGATCTAACAAGCCAAAACGACTCTGGTTACATTTGATAACAATGCGCAGCACTGATAAAAGCGATTCAGACGGACAAAAGATCGAAAACATAAGTAGGAGTGGGAATTCTCCCTTATATGTTTGAGAGTGGGAGGAGTCATACATTTTGGCGGGGATTATTACTTCTGAGCATGAAAACAGGTCTTATAATGCGCCCATACTCGGTTGCTTAGGAATGTTTATGCCTATAAGGCCACCTGGTGAGGGATCTAGGAGGTTTGGGTCAATCTCAACATCACTAGCTTCAGTGCGTCTTAGTTTCGTTTATATTTGTGTGATATTTTTTAAGGAGCAGGTTTCTATTGAGCTGACACAACTAGAGATTTGTGTTTTGGCCAGTGATCCAGATTTGGAATACTTTGAAAGTTAAAGGCATTAAATCCGATAACCAATGGTTTACTAGCAAAAAAGTAAACTGTGCTCTTACAGGAGAAGCATAAGAAGAAGACAGAAGAGGCGTGTTAAAATGCTCTTGTCTAAATCAGAGGAAAACTAATCACAGTCATTGTTGTATGCAGGAATTTCCCACATTATAAAAAGTGAATTTGCAGGGATCAATCAGATAATGCACTATACCCGTTACTCCACAGTCAATTTTAGCCCTGCTTTGTGGGCATAAACATTTAAAAATATCCCAAAGAACATGAAGAGGTCCCAAATCCTTTCGCCTAAATTTTCACATTGGAGATGTAACCCTACCGAATGCACTGATATATGTGTGCTATGTGTGTATTGTTTGTACCAGTTCTTGAGGAAGGTCCCTATTGATACAACTACTAAAGAGCAGGATTTATGATACCAACAGCAATTTAGTAAAGTATGGAAAAGTGTGCCCTGGGTGCCCAGAGCTGGTGCAATTAAACTAGGATGTGGCCAGCATGGTAGGTCCTGCTTTAATTTATATGATGCTACTGCTACTGCTTTCAGGGCTCATCTCAGCACCCTGGAATGGATCTGGTATCACTTTGGGGGATGAGCAACAATTTAAACAGAACTCTCATGCTACATCATGCATATTACTGTGCAAACTTTATTCTGGAATCACCCTAGTAGACCTTTTTAGGTTATATAACCTTACTGATTCTTTTGCTTCCTTTTGAAGTGTTCTCAATCGGTGTCAACGGAACAACAGTAAAGAACAACAGAGGACACAAGAGGCTTTACTCATAAACAGGCAACCTTTCCAGGATGTAACACCATCCTATACACTCTGGATCTTCAATATGAACGGATAGATAGGATGCAAGGAACCTATGGCTGCTTGTTGTCCTCTTGTGACCCCTTTAGGAAATATTTTGACAAAAAATGAACGTATTAAGATTTATTATTTTCCAAATGCTTAACAAGGTTTTTGCAAACAAAATTAACAATAAGAGCAGATTAAAAAAAAAAACTTTTAAATGCTAATTTTGTCTTCGTATAGTGACAGCAACAGCAGGATAATCCAACCAGTTAGGAGGCCGGCATTCTGAATCAGGAATTTCTGCCATTGTCTCTTACTGTGAGCATGGATCAACGTAGGGAGCTGCAAGTAAGAAAGACGAAAGGGAGTTTTCAATCTGTTTCTGCAGGATTTATGTGAAAGGTAAGTGAACAGTAGCACTCACCATATCAGCCAGACCGACATATAGAAAGAGCCCTGCGGCTACTGCACCTATCCACTGTTGGGTTGCAAGGTCAGTGGCTACAGACAGAGAGATATACAGCCCAATAAATGAGGTCAGAGCACTGCCCAGGTTTAAAAGCAATGCATTTCGGACAGACAAGCCGCTGTGAAGCAGGACGGCAAAATCCCCTGGAGAAATAAAACCAACAGCAATGATAAGTCTTTATCTAAAAAAAACTCCACTATCAAATTAGACTTTCGGAGTGAGATAGCTCACCAAGTTCATGTGGGAGTTCATGGCAGAGTACAGCCAGGGATGTGGAAAGACCAGACCTCCATGACATAGAGAAAGCCGCACCTATTGCTAATCCGTCTGCAAAGTTGTGTATCCCGTCCCCAATGGTTATCATGTAAGGCAGTAGGCTCTTTTCTGGAAGAGGTAAGATTATGGTTTATGCAATAAACATCTTGAATGTCCCACTTTAACAAATTCCCTTTTTATTGTAAGCCATTCCACTCACCTCTTTTTTGTTTTTTCAGCTCTAAATTGATTTTTTCTTCCCCTTCAGTATCTACCTGAAATGTACGTATTGCATTTCATTTACAGCCACAGTACTTTAAAATAGCCGTGCAATACTTGTTCTGTATGTTTTAAAGGTGATCTATCCTGACACATCTGCAATTTGTTGGGTGCTACCGTACTTCTTTGCAAGTATTTTTTTTTCTCTCGTAAATACTCAAGTAATATTTTAATAAGGGATCTCTAAAAATGTTTAAAACGTTATAAATGTTATTTCTCACCAGATCTGCCTTTGATGAAGACTGTAACTTATCTTTCTGTTTCTTCTCCTGTTGATACATCTCTAAAACCCCAGCATGGTCACAGTGGTGAGGGTTAGACTCTTCCTGCAAGGGGTGTGAAGCATTTCAAAAATTAAAAATGGTGATTTGATGGCAAATCTGTTGGAAGGACACTGAGAATTTCCAAGAGGCAAAACACTTATGGAATTATCTATTTCCGAATTTTAAGTTGATAAGAAATGTAGTTGAAACAGGATGTGCATATCAACTGTATTGATGGATAAAAAGGCTTTTTTCTTACTTTTTGGCATTAAATCAGAGTCAACCCTAACTTTTTAGGTCAATTAGTCTGAGATAAATTATTTCTATTTGTCATCTACCAGAATAAAGATAAACAAACATCACAATTCCTGACTGGTAAACCAGAGTCTGATTTTGTACAGGCTGTTTTAACACGGCTTTCCAGCTTTAATCACAAACAACACAACTTTGCATAATTAGGAAGTTGTCTTGTCTTGCTCAGTGAGAAACAGCCGTCAGACATCATGGTTTCTATGGAGACAGCCCTATTCCTGCACACTGAGTTTGATGGGTGTAGATGATAGTTTAGATAATTATATGATGAGTCTGATGCACAGACCCTTATTACAAATACAGAATGAAATAATGAAAATTATATGTAAAGCAAATAAAAAATGGCCTTCATTATTTCATGTCTTAATCTAAAATTTATATAAAATCATTTAATGGCACATTTAATGTTCTGGTTTTACATTTCATAATGTAATAGAATATCTTATTTATGGATTTACTGAATTAAGCATTTTTACATTGCATTATTAAATGGTACATTTATGAATTTCATTTTACATTGCATTATTTACATTTAGTTGTGTCATTATGAAACCTATTTCATGCTATATTTATTTTATTTTGTCCCCCTTAGCGCTCCATACTTATTAACTCTTCAGGTGCAAAATAGAGGCGGATAATATATTTTTGAAAGTTATTTTGATTTATTTTCAGAAAAATAAACTATACTTGGATTATTATTTTAGTTTTTTTAATTACAAATGTCTCCCGCCTTGAACTGCCACCCTAACATGGTGGCCGGGGTTTCAGTGCTCAGATGATCCCAGAGGCTTTGTTGCCAGGGTCTCCAAAGGCCACATCAGGGGCTAAAGAGCACGCCTCTTGAGGAATCCATCATTTTGCTGGGGGACTTCAATGCCCATGTGGGAAACAACAATGACACCTGAAAAGGGATGATCTGGGGGGACATTGATGTTTCTTTGCAAGCCACTGATTGTCCATAATGAACACCATGGTTGACCATAAGTGTCTTCTGACCTTCAGCTGCATGTTTTAGATACTCATTTGAAGATGGGCAAAGAGCTGGATATGCTGGAAGATGAGGAAGCTAGACAGACTAAACAGGCCACTTGAGAAGGGATGTATTTAACTCTCAGCTCCAGGAGAGCTGTTCTCACATTTTGGGGGATGCTGGGAACATGGATATGTGGTGTTTCCATTGCTAATACAGCCACCTTAGGCACCACAGACCTTACGCCCACAGCGCCTGTTGTAACAACAGACACCAAACCCATTGATGGACGTAAGCAATAAGATATTCCATCAATCTGAAGGAGCCCTATCGAGTCTTGTTGTCTTGTGGAGCTCCTGAGGCAAGTTCAATGAAGGTAAGGAAGCCCCTACTCCAGGCGGTGGCAGAGACAAAAACCAAGGCTTGGGAGAAGTTTGGAGAGACCACAGAGAAAGACTATTGCACACCATCTGACACCTTAGGAGGTAAGCAGTAACACTATTTTTAGGCCAGTGGGAACTGCTGACCTTTGATGATCTCCTCAACCAATCTGTCATCAGATTAACTTTTATCTCACCCAGGATGAAGGCACCAAGGTGGTGAAAAAGGGGGATGAAATCCGACCCAAGTACCTTAGTAGTGGATGTTATCTTGCTCTCAAGGCTGACATTCTTCCACAAGACTGTTTTTTTCACTAGAGGTGCTGTACCAGCTAAGCTGGAGCCGGGTTTGCATTGCCAGCGGCAGCAAAGGGCCAGAGAGGGTCTTGTTGGAGGACGCATAGATTTTGTCCCTGCTCTTTTGTGGATGGGTCTGCTGGCTCTCTGCTGAAAATTAGCTTCCTGACCAAGGTGACAGGAAACTCCCTTAGAGATAGGATAAGGAGCTTGACCATCTAAGAGAGGATAGAATTACTTCTCCATCACATCAATATGTCAGGTGCCAGCTAAGGTGGCTTGGACATCTGTTTTTAATGCCCCCAGGACACACTGAAGGGACCATGTCTCTTGGCTTGCCCTGTATTGCCTTGAGCTTCCCTCAGACAAGATTGCTGGGGTGTCAGAGGAGAGGGAAGTTTGGGAGTGTCTGCTGAGACTGATGCCGCTGTGACTCGGTCCAAGAAGTAAAGTACAATTTTCAGTTTCAGGGTCTCCTCGTACCTCATGATGATTATTCCTTTCATTTGTGATCATTGAGAAGATGGATTCCATCAGATAAAATGCGTAGATCCCACCAATCACCGCTAGCATTTTATATGTATAATCTGGGGTTTCCTCATGTTGGTGATCGTGGTCATCGTCCCCTGAGTGAACATGTAGGCCCAGAACCTAGAAGACCACAGAATGGTTAAACCTTAATGTCTTTATAAGATCCATAAACCAAAAATAAATTCAAGTTATACTTTGCAAAAGAAAAAGCATTATTTACAATGTTGAATTACCATTTAACATGGTATCTAAGCTGTATATTCATATAATTCATTTTACTTCAACTCTACAAGGGTTAAAATCACCCACCGATGGTATGAGGTGCAGCAGGGCATCCCCAGTCAGAGAACCCACAGCCATGCTGATACAGAACTGGATACAGATCTGGAAAACACTGGTACACGAGGTACACAGTAGGATCGCAACGCCTAAAATGGCCATGAGGGTAATGACAATATTGGCGAGGGTCGCATAGAGGTATTCTGCAGCAGGAAAAACAGGAAAAAGAAGAGGTCAGGTATAATAAGAATTACAAAATGATCAAATAGTGTTTTTTGGTTACATGATAAAAAGAAATTGAAGTGCAATACTACAATAATGCAATCACAGCAGTAGCCATTTCTATGGCAGCTCTCTTGAAATCTGCCAGTTTAACTTTAAAGACACTCACTCTCAGTTTTGGAGAGCTGATCGGAGGTTGCTGGTTCTATAACCTTTGAGCATGATCCACTCAGGATCTGCTGGACCAATGCAGGACTCAGCTTTGCAAAGCCAGATCTTCCCATTCCAGAACTTTCCTCAGACAGACCATAGATCTGGACCAATTCTTCAGCTGTGAAACATTGCTGGAAATAATGAAAAAGAGAAGCAATCATCTATATAGTGCATTCTTTACAGTATTCCCTGAGCATGCTAGCTTGTTATGCAGTATGTGCTTAGAAATGAGATGAGCAGATGATATAAATTGACCTGAATTAAAAGGTTACATTTAGAAAAAATACAAGTCTTCCAGGACAAAGCACCGGAAGTTACTGTATTAGTAGGAAATATTTTATCTGATAATTATGCTGTTCTGTTTTCACCTCTTTCTCAAAATGAAATGTTTTAGAACATGACCAGGTTTAAAATAATAAAAAAAAAAGGTATCAGTTACAAAAATGTAAATAAAATAGCCTAGAAGTGTTTTAGTCATAGGCAGGATTTCAATTTGCTAAGGCTACTGGGAAATAACTTTAAAACTGGATGCTTGTGCTTCCAAACTCTCCAGTGTGGCTGGTTTGGAAAACTTGATTACTGAATTAAACCATTATTTTTCCTTCACTAAAGTCAACTATATGATGCATGAGAGCGATTGATGATTTTTTTTTGCAGTACTTGAGGTTGCACCAACATGGTGTTATTTCAATTGAGGACTTCTAAATTATATTTTCTACATACATACCTCATCCCAGGTGTTGTTAGTTTGATCTCCTACATGACGCACTTGTCCTCTCTGCTTCCTCTGATAATTTTTAGCATCTTCAATATGGTCATGATCATGATCGTGGTCCTCCTCTGGTCCAATTTTAAGGCTCTTCATGAGAACCTCTAAATCTACAAACCAGAAAGAACGTCTGAGCACAAACTGGTTTGAAGTTGTGAGAGCCAGGCATGGACTGGTAATCGGGCGTACCGGGCATTTGCCCAGTGGGCCGACGTGCTGTTTGGACCGGCAGACCCGACATGTATATTAATAATATGTATTATTATCATTATATATCGGCCTCGTTATATTTGCATAATGCATGAAGAAAAATAAAATCAGCAGCGCAAGAGTCTGTTCCGATCATCCGGCCCTTACCACAGGCTACTGCAGCCCATTGGTTATCATCCCTGACAGTCTAAAGGACTAGACCAATCATAAAGTAGAAAAATACTTTCACTCTCCATTGGAACTTTGTGCAGCGGTGTTCACAATAGTAATGGATAACAAATGCAAGGGAGGCGCAGAGAAACTGGGCGAAAAAAAGAAACGAGTTCTTCAAACGGACGCTGCGAAATGTGTCAAACTGACTGACATGTTCCCAACAGCAGGCCCTTCATCTGCTCCGGTGTCTGATGTAAAATATGATGGTGGTGGTGCAGACATCCCAAGTAGACTCCCTGATATCGACAGTTGTTCACGGATGCCATCGAGTCGGATAAATTATCCCGGATTTTAGACTATGGGAGGTGGTGTTTTTTTAATGCAAGTGAGGGCGAGCAGGCAAAACAACAATTCATGCATCATGTGCGGATTAGAACTACTGCGATTGCGCAGACAACAACAAGACAGAGCAGGGTGTGAGGAGGAGGTTTCTTTGTGAAACCTGTGCAGCGTATCTGTCCAAAGCAATGCTCTGTTCAACCAACATTCCAGGCGACTGGTTGAACAGAGAGCTGATTGGATCAGTCACAAAAATAAGCCAATAAGTTTCAGTTTACTCTTTTACAGTCTCCTCATTTTACAGGAGTATATACTAAAGTGTATCCATGTCTAGTGAGGGTGAAGAATGATGGAGTGCATGTATGGCGCACGGTGCGGCCAGGGGCGTCAGCTGACCCAGTACTATACAGGGGCACAATAGGGCACCAAATGAACTTTTAGGCAATTATTTATATTATAAAAACATGGGCACAGATAATTAATGCAAGCATGTGAGCAAATATTTTATGGCACTTATTTATTATTATAAAACATCATAAATAAATTGTACAATAAGATTGTTATTGCATCTCCCTAAAATGAGTTTTTGGAACTTGGGATGTCTGTGGTTGTAGTGGAGGCGACGGCGAACCGAGCAGTGAACATGATGTCAGTGCGGCTAAGGAGAGACATGGCGAGAGAGATGAGAGCAGAGAGCAGGAGGAAATAGATTACTTTGTCTGTCCTGATCCTTGTCTTTTTACAAAACTTTTTTAATCACCACCCACAACAAAGCACAAAAAATACAGTTGTGCAAAAGGTATTCACCATTAAAAATGCAACCAACAGGAGGTGGCTCACATATCGTGAGAAATGTCATGCTTTATTTTGTTTTACATACATACATACACAGTTGTATGTATTGAATTTGGAAAGACTACTGACACAAGCTCATTTATTACTGGGATGTCTGATTGGAGGCGTGTGAGTAGCACAATTTGTGTGATTGACTGTGACTTTTCTCTCTCTCTCTCTCTCAAAAATGTGGTGAGCCAGTCTAGTCCAAAATGCCAGGGCCGATTTTTCTGTCCCAGTCCATCCCTGGTAAGAGTGGATGAATTGTTTTTTCAGACAGATTCTGCATGGATACAATCACTGGTTACTTACCATGAACAGTGAAATTTTCTGAACCAAGTTGAGTCATGACAAAATCCAGGAAAAAGCTCTCCTCTGGTAGGGGCTGACCAAAGCAATGACCAAGGAGGGCGTGGTACAATACACGCCCCAAAACTGCACCTACTTCCTGTATCTGATCTGATGACGCTGGGTCAACCTCCATCATGATGCCACTAGCTGTTACACAGTTCTAAAGTAAGAAAAATGAAGAAAAGCAATAATCAAAACATTTTCCTGCAATCTTCTTGTCACTTTAAGCTATTACGAAAACCTTTAATCATAACTAATTAACTTTAGGGATATTAACGTATCAAATTCAAACTTATTGGACATGATGCAAAAACACAATGTCAACACAAAAAGAAACTCTTCACATTAGCATTTAACATGTTTTCTGTCTTACTTTCTTACTTTTCACTTAATGATTTTGGTGTGAGAAAGCCACCAGATCACTGTGATTATTGTTACTGGTGCAAACCTGATCTCATGGCCTCATATTAAAGCAATTTTGGAACATAAATCTAACAGATGAGTAGAGGATTAAAAATGATCTCTGCCTTAAAAAATGCTGATAGCCATTTGAGAAAACTGAAACATAGAAATAGTTTTTAATTTTTGTTTTGAATGGTCTAAAATTGGTTGCAATGCAGCAGGCAAAGTGAGGGTTGGTTAAACACTTAACATTTTGCAGGAAAAACATGCATAAGGTGATTGACTATGCTGAACATGGTTAAAGATACTTAGAAATATTCAATGTTGTTAAAAGTGACTTACTTTCTAAAATAGGAAGCTACCATATGCACAACCTCAATCTACATCAGATAACTCTGGTATTTTTCCAGCAGTCAGAATTTCAATTGAATTCTAAACTGAAGGTAAAATTAGTCTTACAGAATTTTTTTGTTTCAAAGCAAATTAATTTAGTTTAAAATGCTTAAACACAGTTTTTCTTCAGTTTTACATTGTTACATACATTTTCAATTTAGTTCAATCTACCTTTAGACTAATACATAAATTTCTTTTTTGTATATATAGATTTACCCTGGCAAAAACCTTTGTAATGTGTGTAAATGTGCTCCAGTGGAAAGTATTAGCAAAAAGGAGGTACATCCAGTACAATTCTTTGAGCTGATTGGGTAAATCACCAAGTGGCATCTGCCACAAGAATGTATCACATTCTTGATTTGTTTCACAACTACTGGAGGAAATTAATAAATCAAAATCTTGCTAAATTAGTTTTCCAAATAAAACAGAGTGAAGAGCTGAGTCTACAGTTATGAATGGTACAGGTAAATCAGTTGGAAACATCTCTGCATTCAAGGCTGATGCATCTATTGGCTTCTGGCAACGATTTTCAAGCGTTTGTAATTTCGCAAATCCTGCAACAATACAACTTCCCTAAAAGGTACACTGACAAAATAGAAATCTAAATAAGTATTTTTTTTCTTAAAATAAGTGCATTTTTTCTTGAATTGAGGGGTTAAGTGAGTCACTTTGCCAATGAAACGAGACAATTTCTACCTTAAATAAGAAAACACTATTGCATTGTCCCATTTCAAGTGCATATTATCCAACTATCTTATTTTGAGAGTAAAAATGCTCCTTAGATTGGCAAATCATCTTATTTAACTACCCAAATTAAGGGTAAATACACTTAATTTAAGAAATTTTCACCTATATTTAGCTTTGTTTTTGCAGATTCAGTCTGGACAACTGAAATTCCGTTTCTGATGGCAAAAGTTTCTGCCTATTAAAAAAGGTCTTTAACTCTTTCATGATATGCTATTTTTTTTGCATATTAACCTATATGGTTCAAACTTAATCCATCATGAGTGGCCATTTTTTTATTGCACTGATGGGGTAACGTGGTTCTCACCAGATATGAGCAGGGTGGGATCCGACTTACGCTGGTGCACAGGTTAAAATGCTGTGCTGACCTGGTGGCGTGTAAACTTTGACTCATTGGCTGATGCTGTCAGCTAATAAAAGGACTCTTAAATTACAGATGCCCTTTTATTGATACTTTCAGTAAAAGATAAAAGCTGAACTCTTGAGAAAATGTTAACTACATGGTGATAAAGACTGTTATGTAAGCTTGTTAAATTGCTCTATATTCCTTTTTTTTTTTTTACTTTTGTTTATTATAGGACAAAACTTCAAAAACTGATAAAAATCAAATATAGCTGCCAAAGCCCAAATTATTGCTAATTAAAGTGAACCTCTTAATACTCTCAAAACCAGGAGCAAAATTATGCTACAAGCCAAAGTGTCTAAATCCTAGATCATGTCACCCACAGCTAGATCTTGAAACCAAACTTTTAAAACCAGTATCCAAGCTGAACGTATATTATTGGATTTTAACGCACACTGAAGGTATTTAACAGAGTCTTACCTTATCATCTGAAG
This sequence comes from Cyprinodon tularosa, assembly GCF_016077235.1. Classification (NCBI taxonomy): domain Eukaryota; kingdom Metazoa; phylum Chordata; class Actinopteri; order Cyprinodontiformes; family Cyprinodontidae; genus Cyprinodon; species Cyprinodon tularosa. The sequence continues at coordinate 1,739,689 of NW_024038331.1, forward strand.
GCTCATAGTGGTTGCGCAGATCCTGAATCACACCCTCAAGTCCAATAATGCCTATGTGACTGTGAACATGTTTGTGGTGGTCCATATGGGTAAATTTGTGAAGGAAACGCTCCTTCTCCTCTGCCCATTTCCCCTCTCCAATCGCAGCACAGACCAAGTCAGGCGAGATGAGATAGAGGACGCTGCCTGCAGCAAGAGCTGGGAACTGAGACACACTGACAGTCTCGTTTGCCTCGATTTTCTCATGTGCTTCCTCCGCATGGCTGGAGTGATTCCCGATGAGCTGATCAACAGCAGCAGCCAGATCACACTGAATATATACAGTATGAGGCAAAAACAGAAGAAAAGACACAAATAAGTCAGATCAGTAACTTGCATGAACAAGACAGAATTCAGCTAATTTTCAACATTGCTGTGGAATAAAACAGGACCCTATGGTGTTTTGGAAACTTATTAACATTTTCCTTAATCATTTTAAGATTGTATTGCAAAACTATTATTGAAAGGATCATCTATTAAAATTATTTAAGATTATCTATCAAAATTGGGATTTTATGAGCTATGTAAAACACAGTAGGGCATAATGCTATGATGCTTACAATTCTCTTTAAATAAAAATATGAAAAGTGTAATGTGCAAATATCTTGCTATACCGTGGTGAGACTCATCTTTTACAGCATTTCCTGCTGCAAATCATTCAGTGTACGTCTCTATTAGCATTGCACACCCAGACACGGACAATTCTCAACGTTCCTCTTTCCGATCTTAGTCACACTGGATAGAGAGTTCCTGTGAATATCAATTTCCAATTGGATATGGATCTGGACATTGAAGACTATTTAAAAACAAATATGCCTTGATTTAAACCATTTCTCTTTTGTTCTGACAATAGGGCTTTCATCCGTTTATTTTCAGCACTGCTTTGTAATGGATTCATAGTCACATCAATTCTTAGACTGCCCACTAAATAACAAACATCACTTTAGCGTGATGCTGCCGTCAGCATTTTTTCCCCATTGAGAGATGGTGCGGGCTGCTCAGTGACGCAGTGGGCCTTGCAGCAAGAAGGCTCTGGGGCCTGGGGTCTTTCTGCATGGAGTTTGCATGTTCTCCCTGAGCATGTGTGGGTTCTCTCTGGGTACTCCGGCTTCCTCCCACAGTCCAAAAACATGACTGTTAGGTTAATTGGCTTCTCTAAAGTCCCTTTAGGTGTGAGTGTGAATGATTGTTTGACCTGTTTGTCTCTTTGTTGCCCTGCGATGGACTGGCGACCTGTCAAGAGTGTACCCCGTCTCTCGCCCGTAGACAGCTGGAGATAGGCACCAGCACCTCGCGACCCCACTTGGGGTAAGCACGTAAGAAAATGGATGGATAGATGAGGAATGGTGCGTTTAGGATGACATACAGTTTTAGTTTAGCGACAAAGATCTGTGAGTGGAGCAAGTGGAGCAAGATCTCAACTAGAAAACCTTCTTCCAAGCTTGCGATCTTCTGGCTGTCCTCTTTCCTCTCTACCATACATGCAAGATATACAAGATCTCTGCAGCTTCTTCAGAGTTATAATGAACCTCTTACATGGGTCTCTACTAAAGGCTTTTCCTGCTAAAGACGGTAGATCAAACCAAACTCTTAGAAATGTTTAAAGTCTCTGATAAGGTTTTACAACCTAATGCTCCTCTTAACTTCCTTACTGCTTGTATTTTGTGTTTGCTCTTATTCATGATGCTGTTGTTCATTAAAACCTCTGAGGCACCCACAAAACAGAAGTATTTTATTTCAAGGTCAACGCAAACAAAACATTGATTCTTTATTTAGCAACCAAAAAATAGGTCAAAATGTGCTGAACATGAACACATTAGTAATTTTCCAACCATTTGAAGATTATCCGCTGAAGTTGGTGACTGTAATGTGACACGTAACGCAAAAACGTGAACCAGTTTGTAAATTCTGGAAGGTGCTGTAATCATCATTATTGTTGCGTTTGAAATAGGTGCTTTAAGATAAGAAGTAGCAAACATAGGGGGGGTAATATAATGAAGAACACCATAAAATTCTGACAATCCTCTATTCAGACCCAGAACTGCATGGGAGGGGATGAGTAGCACAGGGTTTTTATTTTTTTGTTATTTGGGGGAGCATAAAATGTTTATAGCAGTTTTTACAAGAATCATACTCTTTTAGTCATCTGTTTTAGTTTCCTTTATTTTAAATAGACCCCTCAGATAATGTTTCAATATTTAATGTACCCAAACTTAGTCTTAAAACATCTATATCTCTTGCCCTCTTCATTTTATCAGGTCACTAGGAAAGTCTATGGATCTATTCTAAAAGGAAAAGAAGCAAAGTTCAAGCAGCAGACACTGAATTTCACTCAACCGTGTTGTGATTTGAGCAGCAGTAGACGATGAGGTGACAAACAATCATTACAGCCTACAATTTAGGTGAGATGATCCTTTAAATTGACGACAGTGGTTACATATTATAAGTTGGATTTCGCATGACCTGCAATTTTGGTTGTTTTTTAACAGACGATGCATTTTTTTTTAACCATTTTTAAAGGAAATCAGTGAGAAAGTTTGTGGCTTCAGCTACCATTTCTTGAGTCTAAATGATGTAGGAAATGAATGGAAATAGCAGAAAAAAAAAGAAAAAAAACCTGCTGTACTTGTGAATTTGATTAGTTCTTTTTTTAGTCCCCTCGCTGCCACCCAGGGTATTTTTCCACTGATCCATACTTTGCATTGATTTTTATTGAATTTATAGCTGTCATCGAAGAGGTTCAAGGATCTTGTTCCTACTGATAATGTATCTAAATCAGATACCGGTGGAGTTTAAAAATAAATAGGGGGAAAAAGATCTAAATTAGTATGGAAAAATAAGGAAAACCTTCAAAAAGGACAAGAAACAAGAACAAATATTAAAATTAATTATTTTTCTATGAACTTAACATTGTCCAATGTATAGTTAAATGGAGAACTCAGTTTGAATAATTTTACTATAACTGAAATGGAACGTGTTTTCTTTTAAATAATGGCAATTATTTTTTGATTAAATTTGTGTTGGACAGTGGCTCTGAAGGTTTTTGCAAAACAAGGAGATTAAATTACTGTGTGACAAATATATTGGTATTTTTCCATGTTTATTTCAATTGTTTTTACATTAGGTAGTTTCATTAGATTGCTGCTAATAAAATGGGAATATCAAGATATAGATTAAACATTTAACTAGCAACTACAACCATTTAAACTTTGGGATAAAATAAATAAATGCATAGGAAAGCCTTCCCTGATGCATTTTAAAACACAGTTTAGTCGGCCATAGCCAATGCAGTGAAGCACAATGTGAAAGCAGAGAGTTAAAAAAAACAAGTGCAATAATTAAGCAGCTAGCAATTCTAACTTTAGCAGCAATAACTAACTTGAAATAATAGCCTTCCGTGTGAGCTTATCAGTATCTCCTATCTTTGGGGGGGGATTTCAACATTACTTCACTTCAGTGAGGCTTAACAGCTTTCCTTTCTGCTTGTCCTTCATGTCTGGACTTTGACTGGACTATTACAACACTTTAATTCTCTTTCTTTTTTTTTTTACATCATTCTTTTGTGTATTTGTAGAAGAACATAGATCAGCATCGCTTTGCAAACAGATCTTACTCTAAAATACTTTGCTATACATTTGGGGTCCTGATCAGCTTTAAAAACTTACAAATATATTGGTGGTGAAAGGCAAGCCCAGACTCAAATTTTTACTCAGAATTTGCCTAACAATGAATAAAATACCATTTCTATACACGGCACATAAATTGTTTGGTGTGCATAATATTTAATTGTCAACTCAATAAAAAAAATAAATAAAAAAAACAGAAAAAAGAAAATGAATACATTTCACCACATTACTTGGTATTTAACAATCAATTGTACATTGGCTTTGAAAAAACATTTGACATCTAACAAGGGATATGGAATGATTGTGATAAAGATGGCGACATCTTAGAAAAACTTTTGTTTTAGAACATTTTATTACGTTTCCCCGCAACAGAACAATGTATTGAAAGACACCCTTTTTAGATATCAAGTGCTGTAACCCAACTAATATGTGACTAGCAAAGAATATTTAAAGACAGAATTTTGGTCTCAACTATCTGCAACTACCCATTTTTCTTCATGGAGTTTTCAAAAATCTGGGGGGGGTTTGTTATTTTTTGTAAATCAGATCCAATTCTCCTAATCTAAACCATGTAGACATCATGAACTGTAACATTAAACAAAAAAAAAAAATGACATCAGGAAATAACACCCTGGCCTCAAGAGGAGCATGTTGAAGAGATTAACGTTTTTAAAATGTTTTCAACTTGTTGATGCTCATTTGATAATTAGGATTTTTGGAGATTAGTTCTTAACCTTTAAAGATGGATGGGTTGCTGCATTTTTACAAATATAATTAACAATGTCTTTTCACTTATGGATAAAAAACAACAGGGTGATTTAGAGTCCGATATTAAAGCAGTGTTATACTTCAATTATTGTGTTAGTGTTTCAATTCAATGAAAAATAAATACTTGAACCCTTTAAAAAAAAAAACAAAACAAAAAAACGACCTTTTTACCAGTGTTTCTTAAATGCAGTTTTTTATTTGTTAATCACTTTTCTCTTGATACCCTGTGAATTAAATTATAATGTATTCACTAATCAAAGCATTTATTAAGCAGGGTGGTTCCCAAAGTAGGGGTCCAGGCTCAACTAATGAGCACAAATCAACTAGCGTAGGGTCCTGAGACGCTCCTCAGAAAACAAACTGAATGACAAAAGTGGTCAAGCATATTTATGATTTAGAAGTATTTTTACTGCATCTCTCTCTCTCTCTCTTACTATATATATATATATATATGTATGTGTGTGGACATTTTTATTTTTATTTTCTTTGAACAGGTGTCAGCAAGCTTCTCGCTCCTATTAGTATTACTTAACATAGGTCCTATATGATCCTTCGCCTGCCTGGTTCCATGAATACACAATATAAAATCTATTTCTTTAATGGAATAAATGAAAAAGATATTTTAAAGAAACATGACTATTTTTAAATATCTAATTTTCCTTAAAGAGACCAAACATATCTGGAATGAAACTTTTCATATTTAATGAACCTGAACAAAGATAAAAACTAAATAAAATGTCAATAGCAAAGCTGATGAAACAAACAAGCACTGTATCTAATGTTACTTTTATCTGGAGTTATATGCAGATGGTTGTATAAAACCACATAGGGAAAAAAAAGCTTTCACTGAGCATATTAATTGTTTTCAAATGGTAAAAAACTAAGGTCAACAGGAGCCTAAAAGAACCACAGTTGGCACCAGAGCTGAAGGTCAAACGGTGTAGACTCAGTGGTAAACCAACAACTTGGGCCTTTTCCACTATCAATTTCCGTGTCTGAAGCTGAAAGGTTTAAGAACCACTTGGAAAACCTTGGTTATTTTCTTTAAGCACATTAACAACAAAACACGTTTTTTAATTTACTTTATGACTTTCTTTTAATGAAACTACATTTTTTTTGTTCATTTTGTCATGAGATCCTGGACTCCTTCAAAAAGCAGTAAAAGAAATCCTTACCAAAATAAGAATTGTCTTTGTTATTTCTTAAATCAATGATATTGAGATTTTTTTTGTATTTTTATTCCTAAATTTAATCTTTTTGTCTTTGTTATATTCAAATTTCTCGTTATAAAGTCTGTTATTTTTTTCCGTAATATTGTAAAAAAAAAAAAAAAAAAAAAAAAAGACAAATTCATCTTCCAGCATTTGGCAGTGATTCAATATTTGTGTATTTTTTGTTTTAACAACAAAAAAAAAAAAAAAAAAAACCCCAGCTTTGCTTTGAGTGGAGCCAATCCAGACCAAAACTTTAACAATTCTTGTTTAAAATTTTATTCATTAAGATATTTTAAACCAAATCAACATATTATGACCAATATTCTGGTATTTAATTAGAAAAATCAGTATTTCCTCAGTGTGAACAGGCACACCTGGTTACTATCTGGACCTCGACCTTCCTCCATCCGACCAACGCTTCCTTTCCTGCGTCTGTGTGACCTGGCTTCCAGGTTAGGCCTAATAAAACCTACCTTTTCACACGGCACCTCGCCGCACTGCACACGATCCTGCAGGGTATTAAAAAGGGAGCGAAGGGACTCTCCGGTCAGAAAGCGCTGCCCCGGAGCAACGACGCTGATCACCGCGTTATACGCGTCTTCCACAGGCGAAGCGGAACCAACCGAACCCGGAAAACAGCAAATGGAAAAGAGCAGCAGGACCAACGGCTTCATCTTAAAACTTTCTTCGGCCAGGGATCTAAGTTAAAACCTGCTGCAGTTGGAAAATATTGAGCTGTGTGGAGCTTCAGCTCGTAGATATACTCCTGAAACACCTCCATAGTCTCACCGGATCTGGATCCTGGATTGTGATTGGCTGACACGTGGCTTGGCTTTATCTCACCTTCTACTTTAAGGCCATAGAAAATGACTGTTTGTTACAGGTGTGCACTTACTTTACGGAATAATATATGTTTGGGAAATATATTTGTCTCTCTTTTAAGGGCAAAAATGGAGTAAAAAGGATATGACCAAAGGAAACAAGAAGACCTGAAACACCTGAGTGAAAGCTAAAGACATTTATTTTGACTTCTTCCTGGGTGAATAAGCAGTTGCTACCAAAAGCTAAAGAAATGGTTGTGTGACATCTGCAGGTAGCTGCTGCCATCCTACGTTTGTGAGGAGCCATTTTTTTAGTTGTTACCAGAAAGAGGGAGGGAAGGAAAAGATGGGTAAAAAGATATGACACCATAACATTACCACCAGGTTATTGTAAATAATTTTTTTCAATGAATATTCATTTTTTATCATTGTAATGGGATTCATCTTTCCAAAAGCTCTACTTTTTTGTAATTACTAAAGAACATCTAGACAAAGGTCTTTGTCATTTTGAAGACAACATGTTATTTTTGGTCATCAGAAATTTTCCCTTGGAGCTCATCCATTGGTGCATGTTTTACACCAGGGGGTAATTTCCAGGGGTGTTTTATTGTTGCATCATGATCCAAATATCTCAAATTAGTAGGGACACCAAAGACTCAGTGAAGTGCCTTCGCATTCTCTGCAATAAGCACTATCCGAATAGTGCTTGCAGTTAGGAGGGAGCTAGGACAACGACGCACTATACTTCCTAGCACTACTGCAGTTAGCATAGGGGCCTTCTGATGTCCCTAGATCAGGGGTCTTTAACGTTTTCCAGGCCAAGGACCCCCAAACTGATGGCGAGATGGAGCGGGGACCCCCTAATTATATATATTGCATGTAACTGTGTTATATCAAACTGGTCTTATAGTCACTCTATTACATATGGAGTAATGTAACAAAATTTATTTCTCTCTGGGATTATTAACGTATTTCTGATTCTGATTCCTAGTTGAATGGACAGGTCTTGTGAATGAAATGGTGCCCGGCTTTTAAGAGCTCCTGTGTTTGGCTGAATGTGTGCATTGATGACTGAAAGACATCTTCTGCCTCCATTTATCATTTTACTACAGTGTGTTGAATTCATGTTAATGAGTATTTAAAGACATTTCAATTAGTGGAAAAAGTTGTATGTGGGAATATTTAAAAAAAGTCCAATCAACCAAAACTTTCGCGACCCCCATGTAGTGCCTCTGCGGACACCCTAGGTGTCACTGACCCCCTGTTGAAGACCTCCGCTCTAGATGCTGCTTAGAAATTAAAGGTTACCCACAATCTGTTTGCGTGACAGACTGTATAGGAACACAGCCCACCTCACAGATTAAAATGAAAAAAAAAACATGTTCTTGGTGACATACTGTGTGAGACACATGCTAATGTCCCCATCTTCATTTGTTTTTGGTTTCATATCCGATATTTTCTGCTGTTTGTTTCATTTGTGTAAATTATAATCTTAGTAGTTCTCTTCCGTAAGGCTGCAGTCCCATTCCGACCACTGTCACTCATGGGCTTGTCCTTCACAAAGGGAAGTCCACAGGGCGAAGTGCTGTCTGAATTCAGCACAGCAGTCCAGAGTTCCTTTTCTTCCTAGATAGTGTTCTTACTGTTGAAGCCACAAAAGGTATAGGAGCTATGAACTGGAAGTATAAGCTAAAGTTTTGGGAGTGAGACCTTATTTTACACTTGAAGTAAGTTGATCGGCCCCTCATGGAAAAAAAATCCCCTCTGCTCCATGTCTTCTTTTATGTTTGTCTCATTGTGGTTCACTGTAGTCTCAACAGCTTTGTAATCACATTTCCACTATAGGAAATTCTCCAGGAACTTGAAAGGTGCGTTAAATGATGTAGATATGTCTTGTGAGGTGGGCTGTACCCGAACTTCCTGCCACACAAAAGATTGTGGGAATACGTGTAGCTCCTGAGCAGCAGATGGGATTGTTTGGAGGTCCCTATGCTAAATGAACTATCATCCTGAAGCCTCCAGCCTCCTTTTCCTACCTCCCTTCTTAATACCAGCATTATTTGGAGAGCACTTAGCATGGTAAATGCAAACACATTTCACTTTGGCTTAAATACCCTAAACGATGTGCACAACTCAATCTGAGCCTGTGTCTCAAAATATCTACAGCATTATGGCCAAAGGAGGAGCCACTTTAGAGGAATTAATGTAAAAAGTCAGATTTCAGACCTACTACAACCAGAGAAGATTCTGGGAATTGATTTAGAAGTAACATTTTTCAGTTAAAACACGCAAAAAAATCTGCTATATTTCTGTGTAACTTATTTTATGTTTGTTTGGAAGACACTTTTCATCAGTAGCGTGACAGTCTTTTCAAGGCTGGTACATTCAACAAAGGATTCACTTATCACTTTTAGAGATTAGTTGTTTTAAACAAGTACGTACATCAAGGACTTCTCCAGTGGCATATGAAGAACAGTTTGTCTGAGAACCCAACTTTGTTTTATTTATGTTCTTTTTCTTCCTGACTCTCAAAAAGTGTCACGATAAGGGTCTGTCATTATTAAAAGACATACAAATGCAATGGTTTTTGAAAATGAGAACTAGTCTGATATGGCATATATCTTTTAGTGAGTGAAATATATTTTAAGGTTTGACCTCTAGTTGGTGATCATTATAAACTACAACTGGCAGTTTGTCCATGTCAACATTTATTATTTTAGAGGATTTTTTTGTGTGTGTGAATTGGCTTCTTATCAGAAAAAACTAGAGTGTGAGGAATCCATGAAAGATCTACAAAGAAGATCAATAGATTACAGAACATTGTATATTCCAAACAGCTCTTTTACAGTCATCAGACCAAACTATTGTACTAAACACAAGCTTTGTAGACGTGTTACTACCTTGTCAAGGTATGCAAGCAGACCCAAACATGGAAGAAAACTGATCACCAGTACATTACCTACTTTTTTCGCCTGTCATGTACTTGAAGCTGCTGAATCACCAGTATTATCGTCTGCAGATAAGTGAGTTTAATATAGTAAACCTATAGGGTGCCAACCAATAAGCTGCACCTGCTCAAAAATCTACACCTTCATTCTTAACGAGAACTCAAAGCTGCCCAAATTTGACAAGGCAAATGCCCTTTGGAGAAAGCTTTATTGTCAAATAAAACGTGGATTGAGCTTTTTGGCCACAATGGAAAGAAGAATAGTGGATAAAGTCCAGATGAGTCGTGCTTTTAAACATTTTTGTGCTTATTTGATTCAGTCCACACACTGAGTCAGGGTACAATTCTTCAACTCTAATCAAAAGCTTGTCAGATAAAACACAGAGTTGTCAAATATCCAGCCTGAAGCTTGTTGATGGATAGATAAGCATGTGATTAAGGTGAGATATGCAAGAGGATATATAACCAAAGTGAACATGTGTATTCATTGCTATCAATATCATTATGATCATTACTTAAGACTGTTTTAAAAACACATTTATTGTCTGTGGCTTTTACTTTAAGCTTTTTGTGCTAATCGTCAGATGTATATAAATATATTTAGGGTATATTTGACAAAACTAAACAGACAAAAAGGCAATTTATAAAGAACCTTTATAATACTGGCTCTGCATGCTGTGGCATCGGCCACAAGATGGTGCAGCTGCTCTTTATAATAAAACAGAAATTTCTAATACATTCTCAAGATTATACAGCAAAAAGGAGATATATTTTGAATAAAATAAAGTAATATTTTATCTTCATAACTGCATAAGGAAAAATAAATGCATTATGCTTTTGTTAAACTTTCTATAAAAACAAAAGAAAAAAAAATTCCAATGCTCTTTTATAAAAAAGAAAGGAAGTATTAAAAAAAGTACATTCATTGTTTTATTTTATTCATTTAGCTCTAAACTACAGCAAATGTAATTATTAATTACATAACAGGACAACTTAAATTGTAAATCCAAACAAAAAAATGTATGATAGAACAGATCAGCGTACTCATCTCCCTTTAGATGTGTGATCATAATATATAGAAACAAAAAATAATTGATGCAGTCGAGATATGCTGTATGTGCAGTGAAGCCTTTATTTAGCCAAATTACACAGAACATCAGAAACATAGGTACATTCAGGTTCTTCTGAAAAGATCTGTATAAAAAATGTTTTAATTTGTCATTCAGAATCTACTGAGCCCCTAAAGGGATGCTGAAGAGAAAAAAAGTAGAAAACTTCTGCGAGCGCACCAGTTAGTTTCTCATGCACACCAGTTTCACGTGCACACCAGATACTTTTCGCATGATGGTATGAGTACTTCGGACAACCTTATTCATTAAAATTGATGTACATGAATCTATAAGACTATAAATTAATTGCATTCTGTGTATCTGTCCGAACGATAAGTTCTGAGTTTGCTATAAAGTCCACTATATAGTCCCAGCTTGAATTTATTGTTATGGTGAACACCAAAGTATTTATTCTCCTCCACCACCTCCCTTTCTACTATCATGACATTAATAGGTTGCAGCTTGTTCGTTTTTAAATAAACCACCACCTTTTTTTTTTTTTTTTTATATTCAGGATGGGATGATTGACTTGACTCTATGCCACAAAGTGGTTCATCAGCTCCCTGTGTTCAGTTTCTTGCCATCTCTGAGGCACCCAATAACTGCAGTCATTCAAGTGCTTCAGCAGATGAATGTCTTGTATTGGAAGTCAGAGGTGTACAGAGTAAAAAGTATTGGTGAGGGTACTGTCCCCTGTGGTACTCCTGTACTACTGAAGGGAGAGTTGACCCTTCAGTCTGACAAACTGTGGTCTGTTTGTCAGCTAGCTAGTTTTCCTGCTTTCCTCCTTGTTTTCTTTTTGCTTGACCTTAAGTTGGTTCTGTGTACTCCTCAATGAGGGCTATTTTTTGCAGTTCCTTCAGATAACTGGTGATCCAGGGTTTATTATTGAGAAACCATTCAGTGCTATAGTGGGGACGGTGTTATATAAACACAGATGTTACTGTAGTTACTAGTGTTAGAAAAGTTACTTAAAAAATTAACTAGTTATAATTACTAGTTCCTTCAAGTGATGGGCAGTAGCGCCGCTACATGTAGCGAAGCTATTAGTTTAACTACATTTTCCAGTAGCTTGACCGTAGCGTCGCTGCTTTATTTATCAAGTAACTTTCCTGTAGCGACGTTATTGTTTTGATCAAGTAGCGACGTAGCGTCCACAAACGCTACAAAATCCAGGGCAAAACTAAGAAATGAAACCAGGTTTTCTATTTCTAAACAACAATCAGCCACAAAACTACTGTAAATAGCAGTTTCAGCTGACGCTTTATAAGTGGCGCAGTAGCACAGGCACACTCAGTAGGGTTAAACAAGCGCACCCTTTCCGAGGCTGTCGTTCTATTGGCTGGAAAGGTTGCTAGGCAACGATCCAACTGCAGTCTGAGAGAGCAAAACAAATCCGCAAGCAGAGCCTATGGGTTTGCGAGCGTAACTGAGGCCCGTGCAGAGCGCGGTTTGTGCGCGAAGAGATGGAGGCAAGCGATAGGAAAAAATATCTGTGATAATATAGAAAATATCTGTTTAAATCTGAGAGAAGAAACAAAGATTTTTGAGAGAAGAGAAAATATTCGAGCGCATGTTTTGAGTGTGAGCATTATAAGTTTTGAGTGCAAGAAGATGAAATTCTTTTCTCTAAATGAAGTTATGTGCTCTTGCATTATGGCAGGATAATTCTCCCATATCTATGTGCCACTAAGATACTCTAATTAGAGAGCAGTAGTGAAACTTCGATATTGTATTTTCATGGCCTAGTTTACCTGACAGGATGTTTACATAAATCTGTTTTTAGGCTGTGCACAGATAACATTTTTTATGGAGGAACAGCTCTACCGTATATAAAATAAATAAATAAATGCTCAATAAATAAATAAATAAGCATTCAATTAATTACCTCCAAAAATACAATGAATAAATATGTAGGTAGAAATCAAATTATATGGTGAGTCATATATATATGTATCTCTTAATTAGCTTCTTTATTTTTTCACCTTCTTTTGTAAACAGTTTTGTTTGTTACTTGAATCAACTGTTTAATTGAGATCTTTTGTAGGGTTTTTTTTCCCCTAGAGATGTCCATTGAATGCAAACTCATAGCCATGTCTCGATGTGTAGAACACTACATAGTACCTTTAATTTGGTTCTAATAACAGCAGATTGTTTACTAGTTTGTCTACTAGTAATTACTTTAGTTTTTATTTTAATATGCTGATCGTAAAGCAATGTTTACACTGTGTTATGCCATTGGCTGATCTTTAATAAATATTTTAACCAGTGTATCAGACTCATTTTGAATTGACAGGTTGGTACAACGTTAAGTAGCTTCTGATGTAGTTAAGCTACTTTTAACACATTAGTGTAACTTAGCTTGCTATAATTCTTTAGGTGGTAGCTTTTGTGTAGTGAAGCTTAATTTATTGTTGAGTAACTGATAGCTTAGCTCACTACAATGGACAAGTAGCTTGCCCAACACTGGTTCCTTCACAAAATAAGTTAATCAGTACCTCAGTTACTTCTCAATCAAAGTAATTAGTTACTAGCCAAAGTAACAATGCAATAATTTTTTGTGATCAAACACAAAAAACATATGAATGTGTAGAGATTTTCATGTGTCACACGTGAAAAAAAATATTTTTTGTTAAATTCCATCAGATGGGTTGTGCCTAGAGATCCTGTCAGACAAATGATTACAGGAAAATTGTATGGATTCTATGTGGCACATAGGAAAGTCTTGAAAACCCTATGCAAAATAAAATGCAACCTGCTTTTTTACAGGTTGACAGCTCTATTAGGACAGTACTTTTCATGGCGATCGCTGAAGCACTTAAATATTAGCATAAGTGTCCCTAACAATTTCTCAGAATAAGATTGAAATAAACAAAAACTTCTCAAGCAGAGAAACGTTAATCCAGATATCCAAAGAGTACAACAAAAGAGTAAAGTAATATATACACCTCAAGGAATTAATAGACAAGATATCAACTGTAAGAACATAAAAACAAAATACAGATACAGTAATAGGAATACAAAAGCAACAGAAAACCAAAAGCTAAACTGGAGGACCATGACAATTCTAATGAAATTAAATTTTGATGTAAATGTGCCAGGGGTAGGAAGATGTTTCTTAAATTCATATTTTTACGAACTGGATAAAATTATATAATAACATTATTGTTTTTTAACGACAAAAAAAAAAAAGATAAATGAACTGGCATTGAGGCAAAAAAACAAACAAAAAACAACTGTCTAAAAGAGCAACAATTTTGGCTGAAAAAAGGCAATAATCTAGTTATTGTTTTATTCTGTATTGAAGGGTTTCAAGTCTGTCATAAAGGCTGAAATCTAATCAGTCACACGCTATCTGCCACATGAATCAATTTAGGTAGAGTTATCAAGTTGACTGGCCCAAAATCATTTAAAAATAAATCAAATTCATGAATGGACAAAAGCGCACAGACAAACACACACATGTAACCAAAGCTTAGTTATAAGTGTGGGATCCTGGACATCTGCCCTTATTCAAACTCATCTACTCACTACTAGAAACAAAACACAATGGTCAGTGACCTGCTTTCACCCTTCTGTCACGGTGTCATGCCACATTTAGTTTTCTTCATCAAACAAACCTGTAGATGTTCTCAGCACATTGACTTATGAAATTCAACAGTGTATCACCTTACAAAGCACACATACAGTAAATATTCACATGTATTTTTACATTCTTTTCAATTTACTACAATACCTAGGGAATATATGTAATACAAGCTCTTTTTCTTGTCTTTTATACAAGTACAACAATAATAATAATATAATACTATACCAATAATTATTCACTTATTTAGTTTTTTAGAAAATCACTGCATAGGATTAAATAATCATTACAGAAATGAAAATAGTTGTACACAAAGAAAAAGCAGTCATTAAAAATATTCAAAAATCAATAAGATCTGAAATAAATTAAACAGCTATATGCTAAAATAACACATCGATAAAAAAATAAAGTAAACAGAAATAATTTCAATATTTCAGGTGTGCTCAAGGGACAAGAACAGATGGAGATTTAAAATTATAAAGTGAAAAAGCCTGTTTGATGGCCAAGTGATGGTCAAAAGAGATTTTAGTTTAATGTTGTGAACTAATCTCAAACTAGTGTTTAAAGACACATACAGTATGTGACTGCTGATGGATACATACCAAGTATAATAATGTATTTGTGTCCTAGCAAGTCTAATTTACTGTACAGACTTTAACTGTATTTTAAAGAAATTATGTGTCTTGTGTGGAACTGTTGTTTTGCAGCAGAGCCTAACCAAACATCTAAGGGGCCCAAAGCAAAATTGGATTTTGGGGCCCTGTATTTCTACCAATAATATTGAATCCTGCAATCATCACTCCAATCTTTAGACCACTCACACAGCTGTTATAAACTAATCACAGCTCTGGCAGTGCTGTCCAATTTGTAGCGTGTTACCAATAGCAATAAAGAAACTGGTACACAGTTTATTTCCAGTGAAAGTATCACATAGTTAAAACTTTTTATTTTAACAATGTGCAAAAATAATTTGTAGTGCAAGAATAAATAAGAAATGCTTTAATGAATGAAAATAATGCATCAATTTGTACAAAAACAGACAATTAAATCAAATAAACAGTGAATTATAAAGCATTTCAATTGAAAATGTCAGAAATAGCATTGAGTACTATAGGCTTTAATTTTCTGAGCCAAAACAAGGCTTTTTGTTGGTCCACTTTATGAAGCCTTGAACCTGATGCTATTTCTGACATTTTGAATCGAAAAAGCTTCCTGTATGGGAAGCGAAACGTCCTCAAACTTGGAAACAAAGTCCAGTGGATTGTTTTTTATTTTATTTTTTTTTATTTTACTTTTTTGGAATGACTATGACCTTGATGACTGAGAATCTTTACCAGAAACTATAAAGCATATTAAATAATGGAAAAAGAAAGTTACTGGAAACCAGGTGGAAAATTAAATTAAACTTGCCTCTTTCTTTTGTTGGGTGTCAGGGTTTGTGATTTTCTGTGTTTTCTGTATGCTGATGAAGGTTCTCAGTCATCCAGGTCAAAGTCATTCCGTAAAAATTCAAAAAATATCCACTGGACTTGGTTTTCAAGATTTGAAGACGTTTCGCCACCTCTCCAGGGAGCTTTCTCAATTCAAATGTCTGGATCCGCAGTGAGTTTGAGTCTTATATAGACAACGCCTTGTATCGCTTGGAAACATGCAATGGTAACCGATGAATGGGTCGTTAGTTCCATGTTTTCTGTCTTTTGTTTGTTTTGTTGGGCCTTAGTTTTTAACCTTAGAACTTTCCAAAATGAAAAATTTTCCCCATTCTTTTTCCTAGAGTTGTGATGCACAGAAGTCTGAAAGCCTTAAAAATGAAATTTCAATCTCACCTAAAATGAAAGATGTCAGCAACATTGTTGCTAAACTTTATCGAACTTCTTTAGACAGGGCATTTTGTGTTTTTTGTTTAAGTATTTTAGCCAACTTCATGTCATCAGACAGGTTCTGTTTTTGTGTTTTCTTAACTCTACATGACAAGATGTAATTAGCTCAGGATGCAGCTTGTTCAAATGATACAAAAACATGTGGTTGATTAGTTTGTTTGAATAAGGGGGTTATAACTTTTTCATGTAAGGTCAATTTGATATGAATGTAGATTTGTTGACATCATCATTTGAAAACATATTTGCCGATTTATTCAGATTATTTTTGTTTGGTATTAAAGTTAGTTTGATACTTAAAAAACATTTAAGTGTGACAGAAACAAAACAAAACAACCCAAATAAGTCTAAATAAGAAAAGCCCTGTAACTCACAATACAGCTTGATATCCAGGGTGCAAAAAGTTAATATGCAGCAGATATGATCCTGTTACATAGTTGTTTGATTTAAATTGGTTGCAGTATGAGTTAAAAAAATATGAACAAAGGAAAATATTTGTTTTTTTAGAGAAAGTGCCCAGCCTTTTACACATTCCAAAAGATATTGTATCCGTACGAACAAATATTTAACCTATGTAACTAATGCCTCACATGCTTATTTTGTTGAAATATTTTCCTCTTAGCACACACCACATCCCTCTTCTTTTTAAGATGATCACTCTGCCTGGTTTAAGCCCTACTTTTTCAGTGATGCTGATGTTTCCATTACAGAAATAAAAGCATGACGGCTAATCCAGTTACACGTTCCCTGGACAACACGCACACCCACATACAGACCTGCTAATACACTGATATGTAAATGCAATTGCAAGCACACAACCACCCACACACAAAGCTACTAACGCAAATATATTCATAAACCAGCCTTAAAAAAGCAACATGTGAAGTCATTACATATGGACATGTTGGCAGTGGGCAAATCTGAGCCAGCGAACACACATGAACAAACACACACATAGAAACACAGGGGGGCATGTGATTGAAGGAAGACCTCCTGTTGTGTAAAACTCAAACAGAGCTCTCACTTCTAGATTCCTGGAAATAAACACCAAGATTAGCTAATCCACACACACCAATACACACATATCTCCGTAATCTCCCAAGACAATTTCCCACGGCGCTGCACATCCTTCCTACAGAGCGACAGCACAGGAAGCAACAAGGTAGAAGGAGTATGAATTTTCTTTGAGATTCTCCACTTTAAATGTGCCACGTCAACTAACCTTTGGTTTATTTTTAAAGTGAGATGTTAATACATTTGTCATTGTCATAGTGATATGATCTTACAGAAATATATCAACATTTCTCACAATAAGAAAAACACCCAGGATAACAATGATAGTCATAGTACAAGCTAAGGGCAATCTTCACATACAAGCATGTAATCTTTACATATATTCATTCTTTGTATATCTCTGAAAAAGAATGAGATTTACTTTACCTTAAATACAGAGGCTCTTTTCCTGGATTTCTGTATTAGACAGTGTGCTGGTATCCCAATTACTTTATTTTGAATTGCACAGACATGCAATGACACAAATATACCGACACAGGACTAGAACCACATTCTAGGGGATATAATGAGCCAACCAATTCTATTACCCCTTTCCCACAGGTCTAAAAACCTGTTTAGCTCTCCATTGTTTACTCTCCTGATTACTCACCTGTCTTACTGATTACATTATCAATGCTAAACGTAGCATAATGGCATCACCAGACACACACTGGTGGGTGGACAGAGGCCATGCCAGTTGGGTCAATAGGAAGGGAGCAATATGCCGTTAGTTGGTCAACCAGTCTTGTCAAAACTGGCATTAACCTGCTGATTTCAGTGGGAAAGGGGCTTATAAAGTTGTCAATAAGTGGAAAATACATGCCAAACACTGGCTGCTCAGCAATAGGCCCAAGTTGTGTGAAGTCTTCTTCTCACCCTCAGGATTTGTTAAATGTACAGAAGTGATCTGAAGTCACAGGGGCTGTTTCAAAATGCGAGCATTTTGAAACATTTAATCTGCTCAGCTCGGCTTCCTGGTGGGCCAGTAACTCAGCCAAACGTTTTTTGGTAATTCAGTTTTCGCTTCATTGTAGCCCTTTAAGGCTTCCTACAGTATTTCGCAACATGTGAATCAATTTGTAGGTAAAAAACTGCCTACAGTAAACCTAGGTAGGTCCCAGTTTCAAGCACAAGCCAAACAGCTTATTAATATACCATTTATTACTAACATACCATTTATTTCTTTCAACTGTGTTTCTGCCCAAACAGAAGTGTTTAATAAGAATGTAAAACATGCTCATTCCTTTCAGTAGGGTCACTTGGTGCACTGGATAGAAAAATAAAAAGAAAGCAACAAAAAAACAGTTGAATAACAATTACTTTAAAAAGCTTTTGTTAATATTTATATTTAACACTTTAGACTTTATATTTTTATTTTTTATACCTCTTTAAAAAAGTAAAATTTCATTAGCAAAATCATGTATTTGTTAAGCAGCACATGTAGATATATATATAAAAAAAATAACCTTGAGGATTTATTTAGTACCGTAATTCATTTTTCTGCTATTATTTTAAACAGTTCATTTTTTTTCTCCACACTTATTTTCTGTAATTTTTTAAACCTTGGTAAGTTTAAGCTTTCCCTTACTAAAACAAGGAACTGCACGATAATGTTCAGCGCTGTAGCTCTTAGGAAAAAACTGAATAAATATGTGCAACAAGATGCATTTCTAGATATTTTCACTACCACTGATGGTTTGTTTCAATCTTTCTTTACTGAAATATCTATTAATTACCTATCACATCTACATGTTTGCCTGGAGGACATTTAAAGCCACACTCACGCATCACCCATTATGTTTCTGTCCGTACAGAGCATGTGGAGTTTAATTGGTATTTCGGTGGTCTTTAACGGTCATCGATTGAGTTAATTACGTTCTTAATGAGGGCACAATTTATTCCTGCGTCTAATAAAAGGTTAGTTACACCACTTAATTGTGAGTGTCCTGAAAATGAATGGACAGTTTGAAAGCAGCTATCCTATGGGATCCAAGTGTGGAAGTAAATGTCCTTATTTATCTTTAAAGGCTTAAATAGACTAAACCTGCATTTCCTGAGTATTTTGTAGAAGGTGTTTCATAATTCAGTGGAATGGCTCAAATGCTTGATATTTTTCCAAATGATTCTAACCATAGTAAGTAAGTATTATGATGAGGGTGATAGTCCATTTAGACATTTGTTTGGAGGTGTAGTCTAAGGCAGGGGGAGAAAATCTATATGGTACATGTGAATATTAGATTTCAGCTGCATATACACAAAAGACTCAGTCTCTGCTTCAAAACAATTCAAAGATTGTCATATCAAGACCCTGTTTGTTGAGATTTTACGTTTTAAACATTCACGACTGATATAAGTGAAGTAAATCTGTTTCTAAGCAATATTCTAACATCAATGCATCCTTGCAGATGAAGAAAAGGAGCTATCAGACACACTTACCTTCACCGGTCAAATGTTAATGATTTCTTAAATTTCATGGTGCTGAAATTTTTCAAACTGGCAGAAGGAAGGAAGACTGAATAAAAGGGAGTAATGGAGAGATGGAGGAAGCAGAGGAACAGTAATGAGAAATTTGGACTGAGAGATGGAGGGAGAGAACGAGAGAAGGAAGGACTTAAAAATAATAATCATGTCATGGCCTGATAGGCTTGGTTTTCCAATATTTAAATCAGCGGACTGAGAAATGAGAGAAAGACAAAAAGAAGTGGTGGCAGGCCATAGAGGAGGGGAACAATGAAACAACAGATGGATGGAAGGGACAAAAAAGAAAATGAATAGATGAACAAAAGGAAAAAAAAGGATGTTGAACAGCCTTCAATCAGAAAAGGTGTTTATTGTAATAAAGTAGAAATTATCATACTGTTTTATATAACATCAAATCAAATGGATGTTTTAAGCAGCTATCTATACGTACACTCTAAAAGATGATGGATTTTCTAAAAACCTGAACCACATTGTAAGATAAAGATTGTTAGACAAAGAGTGAATGTCACGATTCAGAACAGGAGGACCCAGTATTCAGGCAAGACAGACAGTGGGATTACTGAAAAGCATTTATTTAAAACACAGACTGCGGATCTGCAGTAGCAGCGGCTATGGCATCTAAGGCTGGAACCTCTGCAGGAGAGAAACACAAGTTAGTGACCACAATAATCTGATAGAGAACGCATGAATCACTAACCTGGTTAAACAGTTCAATCCATGCGCAGAGAAGATTGATTCCAGCCGGTGGGCTGCCAACAAAATGCGGCGGGCACCGCCCAGAGTGTCCCAGATGCTGCAGCCCTGGAGAACAAGCAGCAGTCCGAAGCTAGGTCAGGCCAACAGATCAAAACAGGAACATGGAGGCTCAGAGGTCCAGGTGTCCTAATCCAGGTCAGGCAATCAGATCAGAACAGGTAGGCTGAGAGGTCCAGGAGTCCGAAGATATTTTAGGCAAACCGTTCAGAAGAGAACAGACAGGTTCAGTGGTTGAGAGGCAGAACAGGTCTGGATCAGGTATCAGAAACACCAAGCTAAAAACACTCTCACCACTGTTGTGCAAATGGAATAGACACAAGGGGAAAATGTTGGCAATGAGCAAGACATTCTAAATAAAAGTGGTTCTGCAGGTGGGGACCACAGACCCCTTCTCAGTACCTTTCCTTTAAGGATGATGTTTTGGCCGCTTTTGAATGTTGGTGGTGCTTTCACACTTGTGGTACCTTGACACGGACTCTACAACCCATACAAGTGGCTCAGGTAGCGTAGCTCATCCAGGATGGTACATCAATGCGAGCTTTGGCATAAAAGGTTTGCTATGTCTGTAAGCATGTAATGGTAGCACCTTCTAGAGGCTGGAGGTGCTACCAAAATAAAGACCAGTACACCAGGAGATGTGGAGGAGGCTGTATGAGGTCAACAACCCTGCAGCATAACCACTACCTCCACGTTTGTGCTCGGAGGAATAGAAGGAGCACTGCCTCGGGCCTGCAAAATGACCTCCAGAAGGCCACAAATGTACATGTCTGCACAAATTTTTAAAACCGACTCCCTGACAATGGCATGAGGGCCCAA
This sequence comes from Cyprinodon tularosa, assembly GCF_016077235.1. NCBI lineage: Eukaryota > Metazoa > Chordata > Actinopteri > Cyprinodontiformes > Cyprinodontidae > Cyprinodon > Cyprinodon tularosa. The sequence continues at coordinate 1,760,782 of NW_024038331.1, forward strand.
CGTCCAAAGATGGGGGTTGTGCTCACAGCCCAGTAACATGCAGGACGCTTGACATTTGCCAAAGAACACCAGGATTTCCACATTTGCCACTGGTAACCTCTGCTCTTCACAGATTAAAGCAGTTTTGCACTGAGCACATGTGACAGACCTGATTGAGTCTGGAGAGCGATCTGCTGCCTGCAATATCCTTCAGCATGACTATTTGGCAGTGGGTCAGTAATGATGTGGAGTGGTGTTTCTTTGGAGAGCTCTACAGCCCTCAGACCCTTGTGAGACTATATGCTGGTGCGGCTGGCCCTGAATTCCTCCTAATCCAGGAAAATGCTAGACCTCATGAGGCTGGAGTGTGCCAGCAGTTTCTGCAACATGTAGGCATTGAAGCAATGGATTGGTCCACTAATTCTCCAGATCTGATTGAGCACATCTGAAAAGTCATGTCTTGATCCATGCACCAACGTCATCAGGAGCATGCCCAGGCGTTGTAGGGAGGTCGTACAGGCACGTGGAGGACACACATAATTCTGAGCCTCATTTTGACCTTTTTTAAGGACATTACATCAAAGGAGGATCAGCCTGTAGTTGCCTGTTGTTTTCCGCTATAATCTTGTGTGTGACTCCAAATCAAGGCCTCCATTGGTTAATAAATTTGATTTCCATTGATGATTTTTTGTGTGATTTTGTTGTGAGCACATTCAACTTTGTACAGTATTAGGGCTAACGTAATTTATTGACTTATTGAACTTTACTAGCACAATAAGAAATATTAAGATGTGTTCAATTACCGAACAAAACTGAACAGATTCCATAGAAAGATTGAACTCCAGATTACCAAATATATTTATGAATACGTAGAAGCATTTATGCACCTTCTAGTGCCAAATCCTTAATACAAAAACTGACTTGAACACTGAAAGGAAACCTCAGAAAGCCCAGCTGGGCGGCGGCTACAAATGAAGGCCCTGTGGTTCGCCTCATTACGCTGGCCTTCAGCTCAGCCTCAGACAAGAAGTAATGAGCAGCCCGATAGCCAGTCATTAGCCTTTTACATCTGAAATTGCAAAGGAAAGTGGAGTTGGCCTATGAAAGTGCCGTTTGAATATCTTTGAGAAAATCTTTGACTTTACAGAGGAATTGATTTCTTAACGATAATTTTTAGACCTCTAGGTTAAACATGACCAATGCAGCAAATAAAAAGACACATCTCTGTTACCTGATTATTATTTTTTAGAAACAGGTAAAGGTCTCAGTGTGATAAACTTTGATGCAATGGTGTTATCTATAATCTGCACTAGTCTTTATATTTTGAAGCACAACCAAAAGAAGGAGGAAGATGTTATGTGAATGGGGAATATAAAACTCATAAAATCTGAAGGAAGGCTTCATTCCTGATTGAATGTTTATTGACATAAACAATGTTTGAGAGCTGGCAGCGGTGGGAGTCTGAGTCATTTTACAGGGGGAAGATTTCATAATAAAAATCTACTCCCTGAGCACTTCTTATTGCCAGCAGAAATTGTGGCATTTGCTTCAGGTAAATTTAGAATTTTTTGTCATAAAATTTTGTCAATTTCAAGTTTCAAATTTCCTCAAATCAAATCAAACTTTCTTTAGTTTGTTATTAGAACATTATTTTTCATGTGAGAAAACTAGATGGCTTTCTTTGATGATTTTCAAATATCTTTACAATCTTTCTTTCTTTTTTTATGCCTTTTTTATTTTTTCTGTAACCATCGGTTGCATTAAAGGTTACAGTCAGCCAGAAGCCCTTTAAAGGAGCAAAGCAAAGTGAAATTGGAGGTTTAAACCAGTTTGACCCTCAAAAACTCAGCTGTTTAACTAAATGTTGTGTTGTAACCTTTAGAGACTTTTCACTCTATACCACATGATTATTCACAGATATACATGCATATCACACGGCTGAGTGTTCTTATTTTAGTCTCAATGCTGCATCTGTAACTATTATTTCTTCCTTACTGAGGATATGTTTAGTAAATCACTACTCATCAACTAACGTTTTTTTTATGATTTTATGTTCCTGATGGGTAAAAGTTTATTTTCTACTCTGCTTTATTTTGCTTCAATGTGTAGTTCATAGTTTCAAATAGATTTTTTCAGAAGCAATGTTATGCTTTTAATCTCTTATTCTTGATTTATTGCCGGCATCCTTTTGAATTTTGTTTACAACTTGTAAAGCTCTTTGAAACATATCACTCCTTGAAAGGTGCAGTATACAAACACATTAAATAGTTTAGTGTCTTTAAAAATGTATGAACAACTAAGGAGAAAAATGCATTCTAGACCTAATTTGTTCCAAAATAGTGCATAGACAAAGCCAAACTTATTTTCATGCATATTTTTTCCATTATAAGTATACCACAAGTTTCTGTTTTAGGTTTTCTATCTCTAGGAGGTATCTTCTATAAATCTGGTGAAGTTCATACTGATTTATTTTGTCTGGGCCGAAATCTGCTGACTCCCTCTGCCCTTTGATAGACAAAGATATTAGGCTTGTCTAAATTTTAGGGCAAATCTTGCAGCAATAACATTTTCCAAGCTCACAGCTCCATTCTTCAGGCACTGCAATATTTACTGGTTACAAGACTAGATGATATTCCCTGTATGCTGCAGCCACTGTAAACAATGTCCCGGTTCAATGATTAACTTCCCCCTTCTTGTTATCTTTCCTTATTTTATCCTATTTCCTCCACTCTGTCTCTTTCTTCTCTTTTGTCTTAGTCTTACTAAAGTTTCAACTTCCAAAATGGCATTAGTGTCTTTGGATTTTGTTATCTTCCTCATCTCTTTACACTTCAAATAAAAGTAATTGAATAATTTTGAAAAAACAGGAAATGTAATTGCAAATTCTGAAGAAAGGAGCTTTGAAAAAAAAGGAGAACTTAAAAGCATGAAATCATACAGAAATAAGGTCAAATTGATATATCACAAAAAATCTTCATTACTGTTTATGTTGAATTGTCACAACTATTAAGTTAACTATTACTGTAAGGTTGAATTTTATAAGATGGAAAAAAAATAAGTTATCTATTATATTATGACTTACATAATTAAAGAATGTTCAAATCTTTGGTATTTCATTGATAAATATTGATGGTTAGGAGTTCACAAACCTGTGTAGTATGTGGGCTTTTAATGATTTATTCTTGGGTTGAATAAGGATTCAACATAAAAGTTGAAAAAAACAAGCCGAGAATAAAATTTTACTTCCTTGTAGCTGTTACACTATAATTCTGTAACTTTGGATAATCGTTTCCTATTCAAGTAAAGGTAGACTTTATTTTACCTGTAGATTTCTCCCTAAGAACTGGCTTTGCAGCTCACATATTTTATTGCACATATTTCATGCTAAGGTTCTTTCACCAACTTCTTTTGCGTTTTAACAATTAAAACCAGACCAATGTATGCTTATGCTATGCTAAAATGTTCCTGTTAGAACACAAAGCTATTCTCAAGTTTCAATCATCTAGCTTTTGAAATAATTTAAGGTATTTATCCTTCGGTAAAACATACCCACACCATGATTATACCGACACCATACCAGACCACATAATTAAAGTCTAACTTAGACCTAATTCTACTTTTTCATTTAATATTTCAACTTTTTAATCTTACAGTGCATCAATATTTTTTTAGTTCTACAACATTTTTGTCAAAATTACAGAACCATATATGCAGAACACAATCTGGGGACCCACAGCTCAAAATAGGAGCGGCGCAGACTGACAGAGCAAAGATCCTGTGGGATATCCAGATACAAACAGACAAAATGGTTGTTGTAAACCAACTGGACATTGTGATCATTGATAAGCAGCAGAGGACAGCAGTAGTGATTGATGTGACCACCCCAAATGAGGGAAACATCAGGAAAAAAGTACCTGGAGTAATATCAAGGGCTCAGGGAAGAACAAGAAAGAGCCTTGAAGGTGAATGCAACTGTAATCCAAGTGGTCGTCTGAGCACTAGGGGAAGTAACTCCCACACTGGAGAAGTTGCTCTAACAGACACTTGAAAAAAAACTTCCCACATTTCATTCCAGAACAGTACAGTACAATGAACAGCTCAGATATTGCGACAAACCCTTAAGCCCCCAGGTGCTGTTTATAAAGCACAAGTCTTCTGTTGTACAATAATTACACCCTAAAAAAACAAAGGCTCACAGACATCATTAAAAGCCCTAAATTATAGTGAAAAACATGACAATGAAAGTGTCTGCAATTGTTTCATACATGTGATTTTAACCCTTTAAAGCCCAATCCAAGAATAAAACAAAACAGAAAATTACTTTTTTTTTGGTTTGAAGTCCTTATTTTGCCTTTTAACAAAATATGTAAAAAAACAAAAAACAAAACAGAAATACATTTTTGATATTAATAATTTATTACTATGCGATAAGTCAAGATTATTTTTTGTGTAGTCTTCTGCCCTCTGTTATCAGGTATATCTGATTGTGTACAATAGGATTTTAAGCAAACTTTTTACCATTAAATTATGCAAAAGGTGTCAGACGCAAAACATTTCAGAAACCGTATGTATCAAATATGATACATTTGGCATTATTGGGTTAAAAGCTAAAGGTAAGAGACTCAAAGCCTTTGGTGCACAACAACAACAACAAAAAGCCCTAAAAACCCCTTTAATAAATCTGATACTGAACAGCTTTTGTGCTTCTGGCGATGAAAAACAAATTCAAAGAGGGCAGCGCTGTCTGTGTATGAGCATGTGCAGCTTCACTGAGAACGATTTCTTCATTTGCTGTCCATAATTAAAAAGGACAACATCTGTTACCTGAAAACCATGCATGTACACTATATTGCCAAAAGTATTTGCTCACCTGCCTTGACTCACATATGAGCTTAAGTGACATCCCGTTCCTAATCCATAGGGTTCAATATGACATCGGTCCACCCTTTGCAGCTAGAACAGCTTCAACTCTTCTGGGAAGGCTGTCCACAAGGTTTAGGAGTGTGTTTATGGGAATTTTTGACCATTCTTCCAGAAGCGCATTTGTGAGGTTGCACACTGATGTTGGACGAGAAGGCCTGGCTCTCAGTCTCCGCTCTAATTCATCCCAAAGGTGTTCTATCGGGTTGAGGTCAGGACTCTGTGCAGGCCAGTCAAGTTCATCCACACCAGACTCTGTCATCCATGTCTTTATGGACCTTGCTTTGTGCACTGGTGCACAGTCATGTTGGAAGAGGAAGGGGCCAGCTCCAAACTGTTCCCACAAAGTTGGGAGCATGGAATTGTCCAAAATGTCTTGGTATGCTGAAGCATTCAGAGTTCCTTTCACTGGAACTAAGGGGCCAAGCCCAGCTCCTGAAAAACAACCCCACACCATAATCCCCCCTCCACCAAACTTTACACTTGGCACAATGCAGTCAGACAAGTACCGTTCTCCTGGCAACCGCCAAACCCAGACCCGTCCATCAGATTGCCAGATGGAGAAGCGCGATTCGTCACTCCAGAGAACGCGTCTCCACTGCTCTAGAGTCCAGTGGCGGCGTGCTTTACACCACCGCATCCGACGCTTTGCATTGCACTTGGTGATGTATGGCTTGGATGCAGCTGCTCGACCATGGAAACCCATTCCATTAAGCTCTCTGCGCACTGTTCTTGAGCTAATCTGAAGGCCACATTAAGTTTGGAGGTCTGTAGTGATTGACTCTGCAGAAAGTTGGCGACCTCTTCGCACTATGCGCGTCAGCATCCGCTGACCCCGCTCCGTCAGTTTACGTGGCCTACCACTTCGTGGCTGAGTTGCTGTCGTTCCCAAACACTTCCATTTTCTTATAATACAGCTGACAGTTGACTGTGGAATATTTAGGAGCGAGGAAATTTCACGACTGGATTTGTTGCACAGGTGGCATCCTATCACAGTTCCACGCTGGAATTCACTGAGCTCCTGAGAGCGACCCATTCTTTCACAAATGTTTGTAAAAACAGTCTGCATGCCTAGGTGCTTGAATTTATACACCTGTGGCCATGGAAGTGATTGGAACACCTGATTCCAATAATTTGGATGGGTGAGCAAATACTTTTGGCAATATAGTGTAAGTGTTATTGAGGTGTTTTCTCCTTATCAGGCTTTCACAAATTACTCAATTGGAATGATAGTGTTAATTCTAACATAATTGTACAATTAAACTTAAAAAGCCAAACATTTTATTTAAGAGGTAAGTTGCTGAGGAGAAGTGATGGTTATCAAGTATTTGTCTTTGTATGTATGCATACGACAAGCCAAGAAAGATTAGATGCCTTCATATATGCTTCTATATCAGGATAAAATGATCAATGTTTGGCTTAACTAACCTTCCTTTGGTTATGTAATTACAATAAAACCCAGACAGGTGGTTAAATAAAGTACATTGCAGTGAACACGTGCAGAAGTAGTGCCTGCTGCAACTGTAGAAACATGTGAATATGTGTCAAAGGTGGAAAAAATAAACATTAGGTCAGTCCAATTTAAAATACATTGTTTTAATGTCTTTTCCCTAAAGAAAATGTTCATAAGTCTATTCTTAAATATTCAGCACAAGCCATCATTATTGATCCATTATGAATAAAAATAATGCCTCATTTTAACCTCCAAAGATGTGAAAGAGTTTTAATTTCAGAACCCGCAACAACAGCAACAGGGATATTTATCTCATTCAGTCTTTTTCATGGTTGCATTTGCGGGTGCGGTGTTAAAACACCGTTTGATTATTATCTGAATGAGCTGAAAGCGACCACAGGGATCCATGCATCATATTGCCCTGTGGAGTGGGTACATGCATCTAATTTAAAAGGGGATTCACTCATTAAAGAATTGCTCACAAGGCCTATTAGTGGTCAGCAACCATTAAGCTTCCACCAGTTGGGCCACAAGAAAAGATCCTCAAACCGGAAAGTGGTCCCTAATGAGCTGAAATGCACATCATAAAACAATATACGGCTATATCTCAACCTATAAACCAAGGATTCCTTTTGATCCGGAGGCAAAAAAAGGAATATTCACTTATGAAAAAGTTCAAAAAATGTAACCATCTAATGTTTGCTGTCAAGATACGGAAAAGGGAGGAAAAAACAGATCTCTCAGCTTAATCAATCTGAAGACGATGTGAAGGAAATCATGACACTGAAGGAAAAAAGAAAAAAAAAAAAAGAAAAACATCTGACAAGCTGTAGCTTTTGTACAACTTCTGTAATGTATAAACTGAGCTGGAATGAAAGCCTTGAGCTAACCATGTCTGCAGCTATGATTAGAACATCAGCTCCCATTATAAAAATAAAAGCTGTTATTAATTAACGGTAGATGTTGAAACAAGAAGGTGTCTCAGCATATAATTGAGGCTTTACATCTTTCCATCTTTCGTGATGCCTCTGAGGTGTTTTATGTCTGTCTAAACCAGTCTTACTCCTTGTGTTTTTTTTTCCTGAGCCTGAACAGGATTACATAGAGATACGTATTTCTTTCTGCTGCTGTGTGTATTCACTTTGGAAAAAAAGAAATGCATGTTTTTCTCATTGCTGACTGATTTGCGTAATTAAGGCGAACCAATTAAACATGATTTGTATGGCAGCCTTTCCTCTAAAAGCTGCAGGGCATTAGAAAAGTTTTCAGTTCTTTCATGTATGTATAAAACATCTTGAATAGGATTTTGATGGAGATTTCTTGTGCTTTGGTTACCTTTAATGTCATCATCTTTTTCACCTGTTTTTCTGCTTGTTAACACTACCAGCAGCTTGGCTCATTACATGGCAACAACTCAATGAACTTATGCATCTAGAGGCATTGAAGAATGAAGGGTAAAGTGGATTTAAGTGACTGTGAATTTGGCATGTTTTTCAGAAAATATTGATCTACCAAGTTTTTCCTGTAAAACCATCCCTTCATATTTGTTGGGAATGTCTGAATAATGAAAAAATACAAGGCATTTAAACCTTTATATAAATGCTTCTCTTTTATCAAGGGTAAGAGCAGAAGTGGCAGAGAGGTTTGAGATGGTAAAAAGGCAAGTAGAATGACCACTTGTAAGAACAATGGTATGCTGGATACCATTTTTTACACCAGTCAGCATTATAAAACCAAACAGGTTACCACTTAGTATAAGGAAAATGAGAATGCAGTTTTTAAAACTTCACCAAAATTGGACAATTAGGGAAAGTGTTGCCTAACTCGATGAGTGTAGATTGTGTCTATTTACATAGCACACCCCTTTATTTGGAACATCTTTCTAGTTGAAAGTTGGAATCCTATTTGCATTTAAATTGATGTGAAAGCATCACACAGTTTCTGCAGACTTGTTGGCTGCAAATCTTTGATGTAAATTTCCTGTTCGAGCACAGATGCATGGTGCTCAATTGGGTCATGATCTGGTCACTGTAAAGGCCACCAGAGTATAGTGAACCCATCCATATGCTCTAGAGACCAGTTAGAAATTTGAGCTCTGTAGCATGGTGCCTCCAAAGCAGCCATAAAAGATGTGTACACTGTGGTCATAAAGGCTGACATCCTCAGCAGCAAAGGCTGTGGATTTTAAGCAAGGCTTTATTGACAATGGGTGCCAAATTAACATCCTCACACCATTACCCTGCTAGCAGCCTGAATCTGGATTTGCAATACTTCCTTCTACGTAGCTGGGCAGAGAGCACCAGTGCTGGCGAGAGGCAGTGACTGGCTGGAGCCAGAATGGCAAATTAATAATGATCCACCAGTCCTGAAAAAGTTCATATTTTTCAACTTTTCCGTTTTACTAAAAACATGACAAAACTGTAGAGAGACAATTAAAAACAAAAATTAGATCACCCGAATAATACCCCTTTCACACTGGCTGAAAAACCTGTTCAAACTCAGGAACAATCGGCTTTTATTGGCAGTAGGAACAGCTCACTGACGGGTGTCTACCCGGGTCAAACAACTCAGCAAGGGACCCGTGTTAATACACTATATTGCCAAAAGTATTTGCTCACCCATCCAAATTATTGGAATCAGGTGTTCCAATCACTTCCATGGCCACAGGTGTATAAATTCAAGCACCTAGGCATGCAGACTGTTTTTACAAACATTTGTGAAAGAATGGGTCGCTCTCAGGAGCTCAGTGAATTCCAGCGTGGAACTGTGATAGGATGCCACCTGTGCAACAAATCCAGTCGTGAAATTTCCTCGCTCCTAAATATTCCACAGTCAACTGTCAGCTGTATTATAAGAAAATGGAAGTGTTTGGGAACGACAGCAACTCAGCCACGAAGTGGTAGGCCACGTAAACTGACGGAGCGGGGTCAGCGGATGCTGACGCGCATAGTGCGAAGAGGTCGCCAACTTTCTGCAGAGTCAATCACTACAGACCTCCAAACTTCATGTGGCCTTCAGATTAGCTCAAGAACAGTGCGCAGAGAGCTTCATGGAATGGGTTTCCATGGTCGAGCAGCTGCATCCAAGCCATACATCACCAAGTGCAATGCAAAGCGTCGGATGCGGTGGTGTAAAGCACGCCGCCACTGGACTCTAGAGCAGTGGAGACGCGTTCTCTGGAGTGACGAATCGCGCTTCTCCATCTGGCAATCTGATGGACGGGTCTGGGTTTGGCGGTTGCCAGGAGAACGGTACTTGTCTGACTGCATTGTGCCAAGTGTAAAGTTTGTTGGAGGGGGGATTATGGTGTGGGGTTGTTTTTCAGGAGCTGGGCTTGGCCCCTTAGTTCCAGTGAAAGGAACTCTGAATGCTTCAGCATCCCAAGACATTTTGGACAATTCCATGCTCCCAACTTTGTGGGAACAGTTTGGAGCTGGCCCCTTCCTCTTCCAACATGACTGTGCACCAGTGCACAAAGCAAGGTCCATAAAGACATGGATGACAGAGTCTGGTGTGGATGAACTTGACTGGCCTGCACAGAGTCCTGACCTCAACCCGATAGAACACCTTTGGGATGAATTAGAGCGGAGACTGAGAGCCAGGCCTTCTCGTCCAACATCAGTGTGCAACCTCACAAATGCGCTTCTGGAAGAATGGTCAAAAATTCCCATAAACACACTCCTAAACCTTGTGGACAGCCTTCCCAGAAGAGTTGAAGCTGTTCTAGCTGCAAAGGGTGGACCGACGTCATATTGAACCCTATGGATTAGGAACGGGATGTCACTTAAGCTCATATGTGAGTCAAGGCAGGTGAGCAAATACTTTTGGCAATATAGTGTATCTCCTCGGCTCTGATCGACATGCTATGGGAACACCAGACCCGGGTTGACCTGCTAAATTACATGACACCATTTAGTGCAACCTACAGACGTCAACACACCGCACAAATTGCTTCCGATCGAACAAGCCGAACAATTCTGTTTACATTTGATAAACATGGCGCAGTGCTGGTAAGAGGGATTTGGGCAGATAAAAGTGTGAAATAATATAGAATACTGAATATGCTTTGGCTCCCCTCCATGTTGCTTTCAATTATTTACTACCATGATTTCCTTCGCACTGTCGACATCATAGACACTAATGGGAAAAGAGCCAAAAGCTGATTGCTAGCGGGTCAACCAGTTTTTGAAAAACCCAAGTTTTGAGTGGGAAATTGGCTCAAGAGACAACTCAATGTGAGTTTTTTGAAAAGCAACAGATGACCACCATTTGAAGAGTGCTATGGAAAAGCAACTCTCCAGGCTGCAGCCATACACAAAGTTGATAAAGATAAGCCCTGTTCCTGTCTTAACTCTAGTCCCTGATTTTGTGTACTTAGTGTTCTGTAGGTACTTACCTCAGATCCAGTTCATTTACTTGTTCATTCTTCCAGGTAGGTTAACTAACACTTCTTTCAGATTCAGGTAATTAATACCATAATCACAGTTAACTCTAGATTGTTTGATTCTCTATGGTTGTGTCCAGCACTCCTTTACCCTGCCTGCCCACTCTTGACTGCTTCTACTCTGTGTTCTCACTAGTTTGGATCTTATCCATCCCGCTGACATCAGTTTCCACTGCCAGGACTGTCCATCCTTGCTGATTACCCCTCATCTAGTGACAGTAGGCATCTTTCCCTGATTACAGAGCAACTTTGTAAGCTGCTTCTCCAGAATCTTCTCTAACCGCTCTTCTCTCATTATAGGCTTCCTGAGTATTATTTTCTACATAAATAAAAGCCTTGAAAAGTCCAGGGAGGTTGGTAAGGGTCTGGTGGATCTTAAATTTCTAATTAATATGCTCAGCTGTAGTCACCTGAACATCAAGCTGCTTGGAGAAGTTCTTATAGGCTTTACCTATAACATGCTTGTCTATAATCATCTTTCTAATCTAATTTTGTCCAGACCTGTGTTATGAAGTATTTAAAAAAAAAAAATCATTCAATTAAAGCAGGATGTCTCACTTTCATTTGTTCATCTGTATACAATATTTAATTTGGTATAATTTAAGTTAGATCAAGATTTCTGTACTTACTCTTGATGGAGCTGGTGGCATGTTCCTGCTGCTCCTGCACCTTCCTGCTCTGTCCCTGGTTTGCTGTGTCTTGTCTTTTCTGAGCCCTCTCTTCATATCACCCGAACTCAAACAAGGGATCTGGTCAGGTGGTCTCTCAGTGCAATTGATAAAATTTTCTCAACTGGAAGACAGGGAAAAGGGGACCCATCCTGTCCTGCTGGGACATACTTTGTGGGATACACCATGGACTCCTGGAAGGCTTGGAGGATGGTGTGTTTCCCAATGTTGTCAGTGGAGAATATTGAATTGTATGGATTTGTGGTTTTATGATACTCAAAATTTTCCTGTTGGATTTGGAGGATACCTGATGTATCTACAATTACAGAGGATGTCGGCGACAATTTGGGCATTGGTCAGGCTTCTGGCAGCGGTTGACGCCCTCACAAACGCTGTGAACATGCAAGATCGATGAGCCGTATGCTGGGTGCGATTGAACGCAGGCTGGCTGTGGTGGTTGAACTTCAAGGTGAGATGGGATGTGCATGCTTGCTTAAAGGCGGAGAAGCCCAATACATTTGGAATATTAGACCCACCACGTAGATGTCCAGATGAATAATGATGGTCATCGTGTTCAAACAAATACATTTTAGTTGCAAACTATAATCTGCATTTTTGTTAGCGTAATAGCTTCTTCCTTAATAAGAAGAATTTAGCCCCAAAGCTATTTTTCATTGTTGAGGATAGCATTCTCTTACTAGCTTCAGGCAGCATATTTGGCCTTTGCTCAGCACAACTTATGTATTTTATACGAAATCATTTTATGAATAAGCTTTGTTAATTCACAGTCTACATTCATCCCCACTTCAAGAACTTTCGATTTTAAGAAATTGTCTTCAAATGTGCATGGCAGCCTCATAGAGAAAAATAAACACATTATTTCAGTTCAAACTGCTACACAAAACTGCTTAAAAAAGTTGCTGCCTGGCAATAACATCCTGTAACTAAAACTGAGAATGCCACAGGTTAATTTCCTGTCCGGCTCTAAAGAGCTTTATTGTTCCCCTGAGCAAACGTTTGTTTCATTATTTCGACCTTCTGCAGATCTTTGCAGCAACTGGTTTTATTTTCTGTCCCTGTTGCTTTTGCACTGTTGCACAGGACAGTATTGCTATGGAAACCAGACCTGTGGTGGGCTTTGTATATTTTTTTTCCTTGTTTCTTATTTATAATCTCTTCTAATCCTGGACCAATTACTTTCAGACCAGGATAGAAGAAGGATGTCTTTTCTCCTCTTCCCCTGAGGGTTTCTCTTTCTTTCCTTCTTTGCTTCTTCCAATGTCTCTTTTTCTTTGCATTAGCTTGTTAAAGGCACATAAAACACACATATTTCATATTACAAAGCATTAATTTGGTTTTTGATTAATCCAATTAGCACGTAGAAGAATTTTCATTTGCCTCTGAATGTGTTATCTTTCATTGTTCCCCTTTTCCATGAATTCTTTCCTCGTAAATATTGTTTTTTCCACAGCTCTTCCCAAAAAGTTTTTTCATGGTTTGCTTTTCCAGCTAGGTTTGCACCTTTTGCTACTTTAACAGGTAACATATTAATGCTAAATACAGTGAAATCCTTTTTTTTCCTAATCTATGACTTTCAGCTTTGTTGCGGCTCTTTTTGCTTCCTTAGATCCCTTCAGGTATAAGGGTTTCACAGCTCCCATTTGGTGTGCCTCTCTGGCTTTCTACAGCATTCACATGCTGGGAAAACACAGCACACACAAAGTCATGGTCCCAGTTGGGGGTACTCGGCTCAGATCTTGGGGAGAGAAACAAACAGCAGGTGATTGGGGAAAACATTTTACCTCCAGGACTGATACACTTGTTCACATACAGGCAAAAACAAAGGCATTGTGCACACAGGGTTGCTGAAAACACTTTAAAGCACAGCACAGATAAAAACAAACATAATCACCTCCTGATTTAGCTATTAAACCAAGGATCAATCAGGGGAGATTTAGACTGCATATGCAGCTTTGAGTCACTTTAAAATAACTTACGTCATTTAGAACTGTAGAAAAAGATGTTCATAGGGGGCATGTCCCCTGCACTTTTTCAAAAGTCTGTTTTGGTCCCCTCCACTTTTTACTGTCCAAAAAAAAAAAAAATTGTTATTCTACAGTACACAGACAATTGTCATGCACTAGGATCAAGCAGAAAACCCCAGCTCAAACTCCTGATTGGCCCACCGTCTTTTCTTGTGTGATTGGCTGTCACAACTGTCACGTCTGAAAAGCTTGCTTTACAAACATCTGATACGCTACTGAATCGGGTCTGTGAAAGGTCTGGTAGAAAAACGTGGGTCTGCAAAAGAAGGCAGTTGGTGAGGGAGTCTGCTACTGTAAATTAGCCATTTTTCTTCTCTTGGGTCACGTAATCTAGAAGAGATGTAATATCAGGAGTATTAATTTATGCAAATCTTTGAATTGGTGCCATGTGTGTGCATGTGTTTGTGTGTTTGGTAATTAGACTCGCAGCCAGGATGTCTGAAAAAAAGTAAAAGAGACATCAGACTCTTCTTTAAAAAAAACACCTTCACTGGCTTCATAAATCAGCACATCCACTTCAAGATCCTTCACCTCATTTTAAAGCTTTCCATAACCTTGTAAAGTATATTCACTTTATTAATAGTGCTAATGCATTAAAAGTATTGTAGTTATATATTATTATATTCAAAAAAGGACAAAAATACAATCTATGAATGTGATTTTATATATCCAAGCTCATAATAAATGTAAAACTGTGTGTTTTCAATCCATGTAGATTGTTGCAACCCAAATTGTCCAAGTGTTCATGTCATGCATCCACATATTTTGTCAGGAAAGAGATAATAGAGGTGCAAGACAAAGTGGAGGAAACAAACACAGAAGAACTACTAGAAAACATGCTAAACTTATATATAGTAGTTATATTAAATAATACTTGTGGAGAAGGTCTTATAGAGGTCTTATATAAAGGGCACTAGTTGTCACAATGCATTTTTGACTTGAAAGTTTTGCATGATCCACTCTACCATACATTGTGTCAGTAAAGGGTGTACATTTCTTAAAAAAGGAAAGACAGAAATAATATTGTGTACAAGCTTCTCCATTTTAATATAACTGCATACTGCAATATTTGAAAAAAAAAAGATTTTTTTGAAGATATAACCAACATAGAACTGATAAATGATTGCGCTCATCTTTTCTGAATAGTTGCATCTGAAAACAGTATTGCAGCATAGAAACTCACCAGGAATCTGTTTTTGTGTGAAGAAACACTGGAAAACTTGAGCAACCGATTTTTCAGCAGGAGAAATGCTTAAGCAAATTAGCAGCTCAGCCCAGATTCCTCCTCTATTAGCCTCACGCTGAGTCTAATGTTTCAATAACCAAGAGGCTCATTGCCGGCGTCCCATACATCTACATCTGCCAGCAGTTTAAATAATTCCCCACCAATCTGTAGGCAGTGAGATTCATCTGGCTTGCAATTTAAATGTGTCTGCAAGAAAAAAAGGGTTTAAAGTTTAACACCCCATCTCTGGATTCAACTGTGACACTTCATGTAATGTTTATTTAATTTTAATTATTTTAGTATAGCTGAAAGGTCCATTGCTCTGTTTGCAGCCTTATGGAGAGTACTCTTTAACATATCTTGTGGGCTACAAACTTAAAATATGCTGTATTTAAATGATTTTTTCCGATAGGATAAAACAACAAAAACACATATTTTAGTTAAAATAACCCATAGTTTTCAAAAACATCTGAATTCTAGCCTTTATTTTAACCAGTCCTCCGGTTTCAGTACTTTGTACAGTAGAAGCACATTTGCTATAATTAGAAAAATTGGAGGTATGGCTTTACC
Organism: Cyprinodon tularosa; assembly: GCF_016077235.1. Taxonomy (NCBI): domain Eukaryota; kingdom Metazoa; phylum Chordata; class Actinopteri; order Cyprinodontiformes; family Cyprinodontidae; genus Cyprinodon; species Cyprinodon tularosa. The sequence continues at coordinate 1,776,086 of NW_024038331.1, forward strand.
AGCTAAGATATTTTTGTCCCCTAAAAAACAACTCAAATCCAGATAAAGTTTGGAAAACAATAATGAGCATCTATTTAGATCTAAACAGAGCTGCTGTTGTATATTAAGTGTGATTCCTCTGTTGGAAGGTCAAGCTCTATTCTCAAGTCTTCTGCAGCATCTAGCAGGTCATGGATGATGCTTTTACCACCATGCTTCAGATTGAGAATGGTGTGCTCAGGAATATCGGCTGTGTTCAGTTTTGCATGATGAGAATTTTGTGGTATTCTCACAGATGTTTCTCACAGATCTACATCATTCCAGTAATAGTGTCAAAAAGAGAAAAAAAATCTTTCCTACAAAAGCCTCCAGGTCCTAAGACAACTTCTTTAATAATAATAATAATAATACATTTTATTTGTATTGCACTTTACATTTAAAAAAAAAAAATCTCAAAGTGCTACAAAATTCATAGTTAAAACAAAACCGTATAATAAAAACGGTATACATAGTTAAAATGAGACATTACAGTAAAATAACATACGTAGTAAAAACAAAACAGTAAAATAACCATAAAACCACACAGATAAAGAACTAACTAATGTTCATAGGCTTTTTTAAATAAAAATGTCTTGAGGCCTTTCTTGAAGGCCTCCACACTCTGTGGGACCCTAAGGGACTCTGGGAGGCCATTCCAGAGTTGTGGGGCAACTGCCTGGAAGGCCCTATCTCCCATTGTGCAGAGCTTGACTCTTGGCTGGTGCAGTCGGTGGGTGGAGGTGGTGGAGCGGAGGGTTCTGGAGGCGGTGTGAGGTGTGAGGAGTTCCTTGAGGTAAGCCGGGGCAGTTCCATGTATGCACTGGTGAGTGAGGAGGCAAAGTTTGTAATCTATTCTGTGTTGGATGGGCAGCCAATGAAGGGACCTGAGTACTGGAGTGATGTGTTCGTGTTTGCGCCTCCTCGTCAGGACCCGGGCAGCACAGTTCTGGATGTGCTGCAGCTTTTGTAGACTTTTGCCAGGGACCCCGACGAGGAGGGCATTACAGTAGTCCAATCTGGAGGAGACAAAGGCATGGATTAGCTTTTCTGCGTCGGGTTGGGAAAGGGAGGGGCGGAGTTTGGCGATGTTTCTGAGGTGGAGGAAAGAGACCTTGCAGAGGTGACGTATGTGGGAGTCAAACGTGAGATGTGGATCCAATTTGACACCAAGGTTTGTGACAGATGAGGACAGAGGGATGTTTTGACCGAAGACATTCAATTGAATCATAAGAAATACATCTCAGGTTACAGGAAGATTCTTTTAAGACAAGGTTATTGTTTGCAACAATGTAACCCACACTGTAAAAGAAGTCAGACAGAATTAGCCATATCGACTGTGATGCAAACTTTAACAACCCCCATAGCCTAATTACCACCTTTCAGCAGGTAGTATTTTAGTCACACAATCTTCATGTCATAAAAAACACAGGCATGGAGAAATGAATGTATTTCCTCTAAAGGTATCACTGGTTCCCAATTTAATTGTAAACATAATGCATTAGCGTAGACAGGACATATATATACATATATACATATATATATACATATATGTATATATATATGTATATATATATACATATATGTATTTATATACATATATATATATATATATATATATATATATATATATATATATATATATATATATATATATATATATATATATATACATATATACATATATATATATATATATATATATATATATATATATATATATATATATATATATATATATATATATATATATGTATATAAACTCTTCCACACCCACCGTGGGCGGTCTCCCCCTTCTTTCCTCCAAGCTTGGGTCCTCTACCAGAGGCCTAGAGGCTTGAGGGTTCAGCACAGTATCTTTGCTGTTTCTAGAACTGCACTTTTCTGGACTTAGATGTCTGATGTATTTCCAGGGATCTGCTGTAGTCGCTCCTCAAGTTTGGGGGTCACTGCTCCAAGTGTCCCAATGACCAGGGGTACCACTTATGCCTTGACCTTCCAGGTTTTCTTCAGCTCTTCTCTGAGTCCCCATTTTCCGTTTTCCTGATGTTGCAGTCCCTTGGTATCCGTATGTCAACTACAACGACTTTCCTCTGCTTTTTGTCCACCACCACAATGTCCAGTTGGTTTGCCATTACCTTTCAGTCCGTCTGTATCTGGAAGTCACACAGGATCTTGGTTCGGTCATTCTCTACTATCTTTGGGGGTGTTTCCAAATCAAATCAAAGTTTATTTATATTGCACTTTACAACAACACCAGGAAGACCAAAGTGCCTTACAGAAAGATAAAGACATTGCAAAAAAAAAAAAGCTAAAATCATAAGCCTGAAACAAGTATTAAAAGCCCACTTTGACTTCTGCCCATACTCTGCACAGATATTCCTGTACACCTGAGGTCACTGATTAGCAGGCCTGACCCAACCTGATTTAAAACATTTACAAATTACAACATGTTGTCCGACGGCAGTGTCTAACTTTACTTGCGCTGCTTCTCCTGTTTGTACGTTAAAGCCCTCCGGAGCATCTGGGACAAGGGTACACATGATACAAATTAGCCAATGAGCTGTGTCAGTCAGGGCTGCTGCTGCTAGCTACTTTTAGACACAGCGTGCAAACCTATGGCAAGCCAGGCTGTGGAAAAGAAGGAGAAGACGATGAGAAAGGGTGAAAGAAAGTGTGGAGTGCTGTAAGAACTGCGGTGAACTGGTGACAGAAAAGTGAAAGGTCATGCTCAAAGATGACCCTTTACATTTTTCAGTATATTTGGCATACTCATTGAGCCCCATATAAAAAAAAATGTTATTTATTAACAACTATAAACTGAAAGTCTCAATCTTTATGTTTTCCTTGCCTTAGAAATTGCTGTTTATATCATAATTACCAAGGAGTTCATTCCCAGTTGTAAATACTATTTATAAAATTATGTATGTAAACTAGACTTAGATCGGCCACGACCAGCACTCGTTATTATGAAGGAGACCAATTTCAAGAGGTTTTTTTTTTTTTTTTTGAGTAGACTTGCATGTTTCTCCCGCCCTTGTTCCATATTTTTTTTTTGTCAGAGTGCCCAAAAAAGGGGAACAAATCAACTGGACGACAGATTAAAGGTGACAATTCGTCGGTGTTACGTACTGATACATATATATATATATACATGGCAGCTCCAAAAACCATCATCAACACTGACAAAAAAACAACTACTAACAGTGTTCTAACATCCGCAAACGGCAGCTCCTATCACAGCTAGAAATTGATGAGGTACAACAAACATGCTGTGGCAAGGGGGAGTCAGGACAACAGCCCAATAGGGAGATATCATGATCACACAGAGATTGGGTCCGCAACAACAACAAGCCCACTAAACTTAAGGGCTGCTGACCTACGACTGCAGATCATAACCAAACTGGTATGCAGCACTAGTACGACTGCCAAGGCTAAGTGACAGAGTACCCTCTGAAAGTAAAGAAAGATGTAAATGCAGCGCTACGTACTATCCCTACTAGAGACTAATGAGCTGCCCTACGCCACAGCTACAATGATCCTAGAGATGCTTGGCTATAAGATAAACACCACAGGTCACAAAGCAGAGCCTCCATGGAGGAGAAGGCTGGAAGCCAAGATCAAGGCAACACGAAGAGAGGTTAGTCAGCTCTCAGACCAGCAGAAAGTTGTAGGGAAGAGGTTACCTAAGTACAACAAGCTGTTGATTCCTGAGGCTCTAGAAACTGCCAAATAAAGACTCACTGGCCACCTGCAGATGTCCAAGAAAGAGCGGCAGGTATGAAGAGCTGGACAGCACCAGGCCCTGACATGATCCACACCTACTGGCTGAAAAAACTAACCGCACTTCATGCACGCCTTGCAGCACAAATGAACCAACTGCTGATGGATGGGACCCACCCAGAATGGTTAACCCAAGGACGGACAATCCTGATCATTAAGGATCCCCAGAACTGGGAGAGTGGATAGAGCAGTCACTCGAGACTGTAAGACCAGGCAGACAAATCTGTGCACTGCCTGGATTGATTATAGGAAAGCCTATGACTCAATGCCACATACGTGGATACTGGAATGCTTGGAAATGTACAAGATCAACAGGACTCTAATAGAACTTAATGAAGCTGTGGAAAACAAGCCTGGAAGCCAATGCAAAGCCAATTGCACAAGTCACCATCAAGTGCGGCATATACCAGGGCGATGCACTATCTCCGCTGCTGTTCTGCATAGGCCTGAACCCTCTCAGCCAGAGACTGGCTACCGATACCAATTCCGAAGCAGAACAATCATCAGTCACCTCCTCTACATGGATGACATCAAGCTGTATGCCAGGAGTGAACGAGACATCGACTCACTGCTTGTTGAATACCTCAGGCAGGAGAAAACCGAAAGTGAGGACAAGAAAGATGAAGGAGAACCATCATGGAGGGACAAGCCGCTGCACACTGTGTACGACAGACAAATAGAAGAAGTGGCTGATATCAAAACATCCTACCAGTGGCTGGAAAAGGCTGGACTGAAGGACAGCACAGAGGCACTAATCATGGCAGCACAAGAACAGGCACTCAATACAAGATCAATAGAGGCCGGGGTCTACCACACCAGGCAGGAACCCCGGTGCAGACTGTGCAAAGATGCCTCTGAAACAATACGGCACATAACAGCAGGGTGTAAAATGCAGGCAGGAAGTGCATACATGGAATGCCACAACCAGGTAGCTGTCATAGTGTACAGGAACATCTGGAATGAGTATGGGCTGGAAGTCCCAAGGTCAAAATGGAAGACACCTCCTAAGGTAGTTGAGAATGACCGAGCTAAGATCCTATGGGACTTCAAGATCCAGACTGACAAACAGGTGATGGCTAACCAACCAGACATCGTGTTGATCGACAAACAGCAGAAGAAGGCAGTAGTGATAGATGTGGCAAACGACAGCAACATCAAGAAGAAAGAACACAAGAAGCTTGAGAAATACCAAGGACTGAAGGAGGAGCTAAAAAAGATGTGGAAAGTAAGAGCAGCAGTGGTGCCAGTGGTAATTGGAGCACTGGGGGCTGTGACCCCCAAACTGGGAGAGTGGCTACAGCAGATTCCAGGTAAAACATCAGAGGTCTCTGTCCAGAAGAGCGCAGTCCTAGGAACAGCTAAGATACTGCGCAGAACCCTCAAACTCCCAGGCCTCTGGTAGAGGACCCGAGCTTGAGGATGACACATACCACCCCACTAGGGGTGAGAAAACAGTTTGATATATATATATATATATATATATATATATATATATATATATATATATATATATACATTAATTAGTTTTTTTTTTGTATATATTCAGAAACTAAAAGGTGTTAGCTTTCAAATACCGTATCGCACATGTAATCTGGGCTTACAGTTCCTCAGTTATTTGCTTTTCCATTTGGGTATGCACAATAGGTGAATTTCCCAGAAATTAGGTGGATATTAGGAGGCTATTGGCATGTCTGACTTCAGAGTAATTAAGCTTCCAATTTGATGATATGGATGCTTTTTTGATGCATAAAACACATTTGCGCAGTGGAACCCGCCAGCAATAATCCTACTCTCCTGCTAGGGGCCAAAGGTGCTTGAGAATGCAAGGAGTCCCCATAGTGACATTAGGTATGCTTGAAAACACAGGTGTACTCCTCTTACTATGTCGGCCTCGGTTCAGTGACATGGCCAACACCCTCTGTGCATTTGCGTGGTGTACTGAAGTGCTAATAGTGGCATCCAGTTAGTCACATATCTCAACAATTGGCTCCTTCTAGCACAACTAAAGCAGATGGCCGTAACAGTCCCCAAAAGGAGCATGTTTTCCGCAGCACAAACAATCATCTTTAAGAGTCTGCCACTTCACTGGGTATCTTTCACTTGTCAGAAAAGAGTGTGGGCACATACTTTATTCTGCCAACACAGTTTGGTGCCTTTCAGGCTGTACCTTTGGCTGCTGGAACTGATGGCTTCCACAATTTTAGTTGTTGTACAGGATGCACATGCAAAGTTTTCATAGCTGGATAGCTATGCTTAGGCTAATGCATAATAGTGCATACAGGGTAATAGTGACGGAAGAGTGATCTCATGGTCCTGAGATACTGTCTTTGCCCAAGTATCCTGGCACAGGAGGTATCCCTGGGGTCTGTTGTCTCACAAAAAGTGGACATGATTGATGCCAGCATTTCCGCGTAGGGAGAAATTCTCAAAAACTGGTGTATGAGAGGGCTCTGGAATGAAGACGTCCAGGGGTTTCACCTAAATTGTCTGTAGCTCACTGTTATGTCGTCCAATGACATAATACGATGATAAGCTTATCAGTCCCATAGACTGGCTTCAGATTGCGCCAGTAGACTCTGTAGGTTTTAATCATCATTGAGTGAATCCTAATCCTAACCCAAAAGTCATCCATTTCTGTATCGAGGTACATCATGAGAGTCTCAAAAAACCACACACATGCAGTGAAGTTTAAAGACCACTTCTACTTTGTGATTTAATTTATAATTGTTTATGGACCAGAAATACTTTGGCAAATCATGTGCTGTGCATGTGTGAATCTTGTATGCTTGCATGAATCATGCTGTGTTTGTATGGATCTTGTACTGTGTGTGTGTGGATTTTTTTGTGCTTGTGTGAATCGTGCTGTGTGGAGCATGTCCTGTGCATGTATGTGTATTTATGAAATTTAGACTGCTTTTTGGATGAATAAAACACATTTGGTCAGAATGTAGCAAAACCATATGGATTTCAGACTTTGTAATTTCAACCATAAAAGACTAGATGCCTGTTGACCTTTTAAAAAATAAAGATAGATGTTAAGTTAAAATCTGTTTATCTTAGAAAATTCAGAAAGAAAAATCTGATTTATGTTGCTTTTTTAATAAAGTTGTGGTCTCTATTTGGCCTGATTATGTCTACACATGAGATGGATTAAGGATGCATTTTCCTTTTTAATGAGGTAAAGTTTACACTAAGGCAACTAAGATTCAATATGTACAAAGCCACTTTATTGCAGAAACAGGGTTCAGATCTACATCCAAATACAACACGTTTTTGAGATGACAACAAAGGAAAGGACACTGAGGTGACGTCCTGGTGTGGTGCACCAACATTAACTAGTATACCCTCCCACCCTGCTCTAGTTCCCATATGGACCCTCTCCTGAGAGAAAAAGCTATCAGGGAGGCATGTATGTGTTTTATGTGACATGAGTGTGTGTGTGTGTGTGTATGTAAGGCCAGTGCACCAGTCTGGAAATAGGCGACACATTAATCTTATTTGTCATAACCTGTCCCTTGAGACGTGAGCCCCCAGTATACACACACACACACATATTGACCCCTTCCCGTGTGCTATCGGTATCTGCGAGGGACAGAAAGACTGAGGCTAATTACATGTGAGGGTTAAGACGGTGGAAACAAGACAAAGACCATGCTGGTGTGTGTGTATGGGAGTGTGTGTACTTGGCCTTTGTTGGGCTTTTAATATAATTCACTTTGTGTCCTTTACTGTTGGTTATCACTGTAACACAAATTACTCTACCCTCTCAGTTGTCTTTGATGCTGGCCAAACTTTCCATTTAACAGCGCTTTTGTGTTCTGTCACAACAAAGGGGTGATATATTTCCACTATCTCTTACTTTTATTTTTTATTTTATTACAATACTGTTGACTGAACATGCCGAAAGACCTGTACTTAAATAAAAAAACTGCACTGGAGTTAATGTTTGCTCTTTATAAAAAAGGACAACAGTAAGAAAGACACTATTTGAAAACATTCATTTTGAAAACAGCTGTTTATCAACAAGGCAAAGTTTTCTATAAAATCAGTAATATTCACTTTTTACAGTTTGTGACCAATATAATTCACATCAAATGTTGTCTTGTTAACTCGTTTGGATATTTGGTGCATTTTCCTTTTTGATTAAGGTAAGTTGGACTTATTCTGTGGAAGGTTAAGATATGTATACATTTTGCGTTATAAAAGCTTTATCATATATGGGATTTAGGAAAAACTTTGTTGCTTAGGCATTTCATATAATAATATACACTTTGGATATAGGCATTTAACGAATAATTATATTTTTTAAATATAATTTTGAAAACTGCCACTTTAAAACATTAGGGGTGTCTTATTTTTTGGGCAATGGCTTACAGAATGCCACTTAAGCTTTAGTTATAAAAAAAAAAAAAGATTTAGTCTTTATTTAACCAGGTAAGTCCCATTGAGATTACTAATGTCAATGGAGTCCTGGCCAAGACAGCAGTACAGATAACAACAGTTCAGAACAATACAGTCAATTACCAACTCCTGATATCTGACACTGTTTTTCTTGGTTTACTTTTTTCCCCTTTCTTTTCCAATACATATTTCCTAACATTCTCTGCATATTTAACTTCTGTTATCACTGAATGGTCTCTTGTTTTTTTGTACCTCCCTACATCATTCCCTCCTCTCCTCCTTCAGGCCAAACCACAGCTATCAGATTCCTCTCTGCTTGGTTCTTTTTAATTAGACTTGCTCTCTTCCAGGCCTCTGTGCATGTGTCGTTTTGTGTGTGTGACACTTTAGTAATTCACACCATGCTGAATTCTATTAACAAGCATTTTCCAAACACAACACAGTGAGCATCTGCCCTCTTCTTTTCTCTTCATTTACTCACTTTGTTAGAAGGTCAGTGCATTACTTTTGGCAGTTGATTGTGTTAACACACAAAGGCACGCATAGTGGGCATATCTCATCTAAAGGTTGAAACAACAGTAAATCTGAGTGTGGATGACATTTTTTCTATTATGCAAATACTTGTATTTAGGTTTGAACATATTCAGGAGTAAAATTAATGCCAGAATTATGCAGTTAAAATACCAAAACCTTAATTGAAAGACTGATCTAAAAATGTGTTTATCTTTTGTTTGTTTAGGCCACAAATTGAGAGGCAATATGGACCATTCCAAGTTCAAGGTCAGGGGTGCTCAATTATGGGTCCAGGAGCTAACATCCTGTGACTTTTAGATGTACTTTCTCTTCTCTAAAACACCTGAATCTAAGGTCTCAATCCTCTAATTTAGCTCAACAGAGGATTACATTTGATTTAGGTGTGTTAAAAATGGGTGCAGGATAAAAAAAGTTGCAAGATAGTAGCTCTTGAAGACTGGACTTGAGCACCCCTGTTCCAGGTTATCTCTTATGCTCCAGACTGGATGAAGTGGGGGCTGTTGAAGCAGTTTAAGCTTATGTAGACATATGATGTATATCACATATTTCCGTAAAACCCAAATACCCCTTTTTGTAGTTTACTGGAATGACGATACTTTATCGTTTATTTATCTTTTTTTTCTCTAGATTTCTGGTATTTTAGTTGGAAATGTTTGGATTGAAATCCAAACAAAAAACTTACGAGGTTCAAAAATAGGTTCAGCAAGTTTATTTATCCATCCATCCATCCATCTTCCTCCGCTTATCCGGGGTCGGGTCGCGGGGGCAGCAGCCTAAGAAGGGAGGCCCAGACTTCCCTCTCCCCAGCCACTTCTTCTAGCCCCTCAGGAGGAACTCCAAGGCGTTCCCAGGCCAGCTGAGAAACATAGTCTCTCCAGCGTGTCCTGGGTCTTCCCCGGGGCCTCCTCCCGGTGGGACGTGCCCAGAACACCTCACCAGGGAGGCTTCCAGGAGGCATCCTAAACAGATGCCCAAGCCACCTCAACTGGCTCCTCTCGACGTGGAGGAGCAGCGGCTCTACTCCGAGTCCCTCCCGGATGACCGAGCTTCTCACCCTATCTCTAAGGGAGAGCCCAGCCACCCTACGGAGGAAACCCATTTCGGCCGCTTGTATCCGCGATCTCGTTCTTTCGGTCATGACCCAGAGTTCATGACCATAGATGAGGGTAGGAACGTAGATCGACTGGTAAATCGAGAGCTTCGCTTTTTGACTCTCTCTTCACCACGACGGACCGGTACAGCGCCCGCTTCACGGCAGACGCTGCGCCAATCCACCTGTCGATCTCCACTTGGGGCAGGACACCCCCCCTGACCCGGAGAAGGCACTCTACCCTTTTCTGGCTCAAGACCATGGCCTCGGATTTGGAGGCACTGATCCCCATCCCGGCCGCTTCACACTCGGCTGCAAACCGATCCAGCGAGAGCTGCAGATCACGACCTAATGAAGCCAATAGGACCACATCATCTGCAAAAAGCAGAGATGCAATCCTAAGGCCACCAAAACGGATCCCCTCAACACCTTGGCTGCGCCTAGAAATTCTGTCCATGAAGGTAATGAACAGAATCGGTGACATAGGGCAGCCCTGGCGGAGTCCAACTCTCACCGGAAACGAGCCCGACTTACTGCCGGCAATGCGGACCAGACTCTGACACCGGTCATACAGGGACCTGACAGCCCGTATCAAAGGGCCCGGCACCCCGTACTCCCGGAGAACCCCCCACAGGACTCCCCGAGGGACACGGTCGAACGCCTTCTCCAAGTCCACAAAGCACATGTAGACTGGTTGGGCGAACTCCCATGCACCCTCCAGGACCCTGCTGAGGGTGTAGAGCTGGTCCAGCGTTCCACGACCAGGACGGAAACCACACTGCTCTTCCTGAATCCGAGGTTCGACTATCCGACGGACCCTCCTCTCCAGCACCCCTGAATAGACCTTGCCGGGGAGGCTTAAGAGTGTGACTCCCCTGTAATTGGAGCACACCCTCCGGTCCCCCTTTTTAAATAGGGGGACCACCACCCCAGTCTGCCAATCCAGGGGAACTGCCCCCGATGTCCATGCAACGTTGCAGAGTCGCGTCAGCCAACACAACCCCACAACATCTAGGACCTTGAGGAACTCCGGGCGGATCTCATCCACCCCCGGGGCCCTGCCACCGAGGAGCTTTTTAACCACCTTGGCGACCTCGCCCACAGAGATTGGAGAGCCCAGCCCAGAGTCCCCAGGCCCAGCTCCCTCAATGGAAGGCATGTTGGTGGGATTGAGGAGGTCTTCGAAGTATTCCGCCCACCGACCCACAACGTCCCGAGTCGAGGTCAGCAGAACACCATCCCCACTATAAACAGTGTTGGTGCTGCACCGCTTCCCGCTCCTGAGACGCCGGATGGCGGACCAGAATCGCTTCAGAGCCGTACGGAAGTCTTTCTCCATGGCCTCTCCAAACTCCTCCCACACCCGGGTTTTTGCCTCAGCAACCACCCGAGCCGCATGCCGCTTCGCCCGCCGGTACCCATCAGCTGATTCCGGAGTCCCACAGGCCAAAAAGGCCCGATAGGACTCCTTCTTCAACCTGACAGCATCCCTCACCCGAGGTGTCCACCAGCGGGTTCGAGGGTTGCCGCCACGACAGGCACCGACAACCTTGCGGCTGCAGCTCAGATAAGCCGCCTCAACAAGTTTATTTAACAACTGTTAAATTAAATTAATGAAACCGTTCTTTCTTCATTCCATGAGCTGCCATGAGGAGGACAGATGTGGTCAGCATACCTAAGACTACCAGACTAACATTAATGAGAAATTATATATGAAAAAAAAATGGCCTGGCCAGCCAGATTGATACACTGTATACATGGTGTAGCAGTCAGTTAAAGAGCTTAGACACCTCGAGTAACAGGATCAGGTTAGAACCAATCAGATAACTATGGATGTGATGCAAAACTTGAAGCGACACACTCTGGTTTTGTAATTTTGTAGTCCGTGAAGCCATTTAAGAAACTCTCCAGAGAATGATTTCTGCTATTTTTTCCTAAAAAATCTGACGATATAAGGTGTGCTTTGTACTTGTAATGAAGAGGTCTTCATTACTGGGACTATTTTAATGAATATAGCTTTTTATGTAAATAGCTTGTAGCACTTTAAAGGGGCCTTTGCACTATATTAAAAATCAGCTTGCTCTCCACAGCTGCTCTCCACTCCAATTCACCCACATCGGCTTTGGCTTCACCCTCTGGATCATCCTGCCTACAATTGTCTGCTCGATTCTGATCTCCTGCTTGTCCTCCGACCACTGACACATTAGGGTCTGGAACAATCCTCTATCTCTTGATTCGGACTGAACTATAAGACAAGGTTAGTAACTCAAATGTTCGCGATCTTTCACTTACAGAAAGACATGGTCACTAACCTGGTGTCTCCACCCGCGGAGGTTCCTGCCTTAGATGCCAACGCTGCTTAAAAAAGTCTTTTATCTTAACTTTGCAGTACTCACTCCAACTGGAGGAGCATGTGTCGACAGTAGATATTCGCTTGCATTTTGCTATTGACTCTTCAGCAATCCCTCCCACTAAGCATGCAAGCAGTAAAAGGGATAGAATAGATAGATAGATAGATAGATAGATAAAAGACTCAATTTTAACAGGAAGACAAAATTGGTTTGAGTGGTGTTCTGTCAGATGAGCATACCCGGTCACACCAGCATACCCTTTGCCAATATATAATAATAACTGAACTTCATTCATCTCACATTGGAGAAATCTATCTCTGCAGTTAACCCATCCCTCTTTATACCCGTTTATCCCTTTAGTTTAGCCATTTAGTTTATTCCTTTGGTATGTACAAAAAAGAATAAATTTTAAACTACCTCAACGAGCATGTATCTCTTTAGTGATATCCAAAAATCTTTTGAATTACTTACCTTTTTTTTTTGGTTTTTTTGAAGCTTATGGTGATCTGACCTAAAATTGTTTTTCGGACATAGTGCTTTAAAGTATATTTTCAGTACAAAACTGAAGGAATAAACGCAAATCTGACGTCTTGCACATGCGTATTGACTATGGGTATGCTGGTCTGACGGGGTATGCTCATCTGACAGAACAGTGGTCTTACTGGATGACTGGGAGTTTAAGTAGACAGAAGAAGACATACAAGAGGAACATACGATCCATAAATACCGAATGTGTTTCAGAAGGTAACAGTAAAGTAGCTCTATAGTTGGCTCTGTCTAAGAAAGAAACAGTTAAGCAGATGAGCTTTTTGCCAGCTCTCATGTCAAGGTATGAAGAGAGCACACTTACTATTCCTTACCACCAGAAATAAAACCGTCTAAATACGAAAGGTGCCCAGTAGAAAAGTGCAGTAGAAGAAAACTTGTTTCAAAGTGCTTCTGTACAGTTAGGGTAACTTAGAGATATCAGAGATATTTGTACTTTACTCAAACGGAGAGTGTGTGAGCAGGACAGTAGGTCTACCAAAACAGGAAATGATGTGATATACCCACCAAATCAGAATCAAATGAGTGTGTCATTAGATCTCAAGGCTTTTCCCCAAATCCGTTCAAGGTGTATTACTAATAAGCAGCTGATACAAGAGAAAAACACTTGAGTCTTGCTCCTACCAACAATATATCCTCCTGCAGGTATGGAAATATCTCTGAATGCTTCACATTGTTCACTACATTTAGAGTCAGCATCTAATTCAGAGTCAGTCATGCAGTCTGTGACAGGTAAAGTGCAAACCTTGAAATTAAATTCTATCTGTCGGTTTGTCTGTCTATCTATATCTCTCTCTGTTTGTATATATATATATATATATATATTTTTTTTTTTTTTATTTCTCCATACATGTATTGCTGCACATAGAGAGACAATATCAGCTTTGATGATGTTCAGGCTTTATGACACTAGCATCAGGTTTTTTCTTGGCAAGATAGTATCAAGATAGTATCTGTGTGTGTGCTCGTGTGTAAGTGTGGAGTCTATAAGACAGCCTGGGGGTTAATTAGAGAATGGAAAACATAACACATGTGGCAGCTTAATATCCCCTCTGCCTTACAGCTCATTTCACACCCCAACCGCTCTGTTGCTCTCACCCTTTTATGTGTGTGTGTGTATGCAGCGTTTATCTGTATGGCCTGGGTCAGGGGCGTTCCCCCGACACCTATCCCAGAGGCCCTCACCCCTACTTCGGCTTCAGCCCACACAAACAGCTGCTGTGGAGTTGGTGCAGGTGTGTGTGGGTTTCAGAGGTAATTTAAACCAGATGAGCTGGTGCCTTTCAGGCTGTGGCCCTGTCACTTTATCAATATCAAAAGATGTAGGAAGGATGGATTGTGGAGAATGGATGGATGGGTGAAATCTATTGTGCCACTGGAGGACAAAAGAAATTTAAGATAGATGTTAAAATCTCAGCTCCCAAGTAAAAAAAAAAATCTAATGGCATGCCTGCTCAAAATCCAATTGTGCTTGGATGAGTTAAAAGCTCCAGACTACCCCTGAGTTCAAATTTACTGTAAATATAATAAAAATTATTCAAAAACATTAAGCAATTAATTAACACATTTGATAGTTTGCATGTTGTTTAACTATTCATGAATGTGTTCTTTCAAATTTAAATTCCTTGAAATTCAAGAAAATAATACACTGCTGATTATGTTTTATGATTATGAGGCATTTAGAGGCATAGGTTAGAGCTGTTCATTTCCAGATCTGCTTTGTAAGGAAAACTCCAGACTACGTCAGTTCGTCTTTTAACTGACTTGAATATAAATTAATTGAAAAAGAATAACATTTCAAGAAGGGATAATACAGATATCAGTTCATTTCATCAGCATTACACTGACTCACCAGGGATGTTCCTGATGTTGCATTTCAAGTTTTTGTTGACAGTGGCAGATGTTCTGTCTCAGCAGAGGTTTCTGCAGGACGATGTTCTAAGGATTAATTTGACTACACACACAAAATGTAAATAATAAACTAAGAAGCCTTAGAAATGGTAATCCAAATAAATTTTAATATCTGTTTTGACTCATTAAACTCTGAAGCAAGTCATTTTATATATTTATTTGCATTCAATCGCACCCAGCATACAGCTCAGCTCATGGTCCTGCTCGTTGACAGCCTTTGTGAGCTTGTCAACTGCTGCCAGCAGCCTGATCAATGCCCAAATTGCCGCCAACATCCTATGTAATTGTAGATACATCAGATATCCTCACAATCCAAACAGGAGAAATCCGAGTATCATAAATACAAAAATCCATGCATCTTCCACATCCTCGACCGACAAAATTGTAAAACCTCTAAGTCTTCCAGGAGTCCATGGTGTATCCCACAAAGTATGCCTTGGCAAGACATACTTTTCCTTGTCACCCGGAAGATTTTTCTCTTTCTTCCAGTTGAGAAAATTTGATCAAAGAGAGTAGCTGACCAGATCCATTGCTTGAACTCGGGTAGTATGAAGAGAGGGCTCAGAAAAGACAAGACACAGCAAAGCAGGGACAGAGCAGGAAGTTGCAGAGCACCAAGAAAGTGCGACTGCCTTCTTCAAGAGCCAGAAAAGTTTTACTGCTTGCTGTGGATGTGTGGA
This sequence comes from Cyprinodon tularosa, assembly GCF_016077235.1. Taxonomy (NCBI): domain Eukaryota; kingdom Metazoa; phylum Chordata; class Actinopteri; order Cyprinodontiformes; family Cyprinodontidae; genus Cyprinodon; species Cyprinodon tularosa. Next base: position 1,791,397 of record NW_024038331.1, read on the forward strand.
GATAAAACAACAGGTATTACATCTGAATATTTGCAAACCATGAGTAGGTGCTCGTGACATGCTTTATTATCTGACTACACCACTCTAATACACTACACTTTACAGCTGTTGTAACCAACCCGTTTTGTATTATGCTATAACAATAAGAGCACCAGTGACACACATTAACAAATAAGCTTTCTCCGAGACTCTGAGACTAATCAGCTTGATTTACACTACCTTATTGAAACCGTGCCGAGATTGGTCCAAGTACGGTAACCAAGATATTTGTTGAGTGTAAATGGCTCTCAAAACTGAACAGGACCGTGCCAGACACAACCGAACCATCCTAAGCTGGTAATAGTTCAGTAGGGCTCGACAGGGTATAGCTGTGGCTCGGTTCTCAAATAACAAAGAGCAGACCACATAATCTCCTTACAGTCAGCCCTAGTAATCATGAAATTTCAGACATTCATAAAAATACTAGCTTTCCTACCGTGCCACATGATTTCCAGCAATGATACTGCTGTTTAATGAAACACAACGTCTGTCATTGTTTTCTACGTCTGTAAGCCCTGATTAGACTGGTTTGTCGTATCCACTTCCCAAATGCCGACTCTGTCAAGTAAATTCAATACTGCCTTCTTCGCCTGACTCTCCTCAAACAACGAAATATCACAATTCTAACCAAACTTCCTGAATGCCTTCATGATGATTGGCTTGATTCCCTCTAGAGAGCAGTAGTACCGTAGACCGTCACTAGGTGGCAAGGAACCGTGCTAGCGTGATGTGTAAACGGTCGTAAGGAACCAAGCTCAGCATGTTATTGATCCAAGCTTGGTCCGAACTCGGCACAGATTGGTTTCAGAAGGTTAGTGTAAATTGGGCTCCCCATTTCAAAGTGACTTTATCTGAACACTTCAAATTTGAAAATAATGCAGAGATCATATGTTTTACATCCTTTTATCAAGGCAAGTATATTATAGACTTCTTTTATAATGGGATTAAAGTAACATCACATTTTGTATGTGTTGTTGGATATTTTAGAATGCTCTCTTTTGGTGAAGTCAAATAAAAGGTCCAGTAATTTAATCATTACATTTACAAGTAGTAAGACAACTGTACAGATCATCATAAGTACATGAGCTGAATAAGAATAAGAATATTATTAATAAAATTATGCATTAAGATTACAATTTAATTCATACCATCCGTTGGAGGAGAGAGATACTGTACCTGCCAAGAACCTCAACAAACTCAAGAGTCAATAAAGACCCCTTCTGTAGTTCATGAAAACTGCATAAGGAGTGAATGTAATCTGTACACATCAACTTTAATGATTTTAATTCCAACCTTCCAGTTGGTCAAACCAACTTTTGTTCAGTTTCTTTCTACCAACCATTCTAACAACATAAATTTGTTTGTGAATATGACATATCTATTAGCCTATGTATTTGTAGTAAATGTCTACCCTTTAGTCAGTCAGCTTTACATATTGTCCTGAGCAACATGAACATAGTAAATATTCCCCTTCATATCGTCTGATAACAAAAGTCTTTGAAGATTGATTTTTTTTCCACATTCATATCCTTTTAAAGCTACGGGGTGATTAAAAGTTTGCCTGTTGTAACTCAGAGAAACTTTTGCACAATGGAAAATGTTGTCATAAGCACAGAGCTGCTGTGACTGCAAAGAGAGTTCTTGGTGTCAGAGCTGAAGGCAATCATATCGTCCCATCCATCACACTTCCCGGCACTCTGCCCTGCGTCTGTTTATTGTCATACCACCGTCTTATTATGACTGTTATTTCCTAATTATGACCACAAATTTCATAGGAGTCTTGGCGGTTGCGTTTACCGCATTTACGCTTGACAACGGGGAGCGTTTTCCCCTGAGCGTTATATTCTGGACCTCCAGCAGAACCGCCAGCATGAGATGACGGCCGTGCAACAAAAGACCAATCTGTTAGACCAATAAATGAGCAGTCAGGTGTGTGCGTGTGCGTGGGTGGGTGTGTGTCCCGGAGCAGTAAATGAACACTCTCTCTATCTCTCATCTATCAATGGCTTGACACCGGGAGCAGCTGTGACTTCATGCACACACACACACCATCTCCACTACTTTAGCAATTTGGGATAATTAGCCTCCTATACAATGTCTGCTTGTGGTCCCCAGGGGTCCTGTGGGCTGAGTATGTGTGTGTGGGGATGTCTGGTAAGGATCAGCTGTGTTAAGCATCCCGTGACATCTAAACTACTAATTCATTGCTACATTAACGGCATTGATTAACATAAAGCTACAGACACGATCACACACATATTGGGGGAATCCCTTCTGATGCTTTCAGCTGGTTTCTGGCAGCAAGCTTTGTATGTTGACTGCTTTTAAACCAACACAGTTTGGCTCTAATCTTATGAAAAAAGTAGCAGAATTTGATAAACATTTTTGGTTATGCTTTAGAACAACAATCATTTATGCGTTAAAGTGGTAAAAATGATAACTTGTTTTGTGATGATGGAATCAACCTCAACAGACTCATGATCAAAGCATCTTAATGTGTTAAAATGTCTGAGCCAAACTGAATCCAATCTTTGGCAAAATTTGGCACTGATGTTTACAAATACTCTTCATACAGTCTTACTGTGCTGGAGCTTTTCTGTTAAAAAATAATGGAAGATCAAAAAATAACATTAGTCTCAGGTATGTTTCTCAACAGCTATTTGTTGGTGTATCAAGATGTCATGGTTGGAATAGGAAAAAAATATATAGTGGTATAGCTATAGTAGGAAGATAAGAAAAATATATTATCTACATGTTTTTTTCTGTTTAGGATGTAAAGACTAGACTGCCATTGTACAATTTGTTAACCAAACAATTTGACCGCCCTTTTCTTTTTGTTTGTTTGTTTGTTTTATTCTATTACTTATGTAATATAGCTTTAGACCAAGAAATAATAAACAAGGTATATGCCATTGCAATTTTCTCTCGGTTGCAACAATTTCTCAGTTGTTACCCAATTTAGTAAACCATTCCAATGCTTTTTCTACTGGGATTGAAGGTTATGTAAAATATGTAACTTCAGACTTAGACAAACTTTATTGTCATTTTCTATGCACATAGTGCACACAAAACAAACTCACTCACTCACTCACTGACTCACTCACTCACTCACTCACTGATTCATAGACTCACTCATTGATTCACCGACTCACTCACTCACTCACTCATTGATTCACTGACTTACTCACTGACTCACTGTCTCACTCAATCACTTACTCACTCACTCACTCACTCATTGATTCCCTGACTCACTGATTCACTCACTCACTCACTGACTCACTCACTCACTCACTGACTCACTCATTAATTCACTGACTTACTCACCGTCTCACTCAATCACTCACTCACTCACTCATTGATTCACTGACTCACTCACTCATTCACTGACTCACTCATTGATTCACTGACTCACTCACTGACTCATTCAATGACTAACTGACTCACTGACTCACTCACTCACTCACTCACTGACTCACTGACTCCCTCACTCACTCATTCACTCACTCACTCACTCACTCATTGATCACTGATTCACTGACTTACTCACTGACTCACTGTCTCACTCAATCACTTACTCACTCACTCACTCATTGATTCACTGATTCATTGATTCACTCATTCACTCACTGACTAATTCACTCACTGACTGACTCACTCATTGATTCACTGACTTATTCACTGTCTCACTCAATCACTCACTCACTCACTCACTCACTCATTGATTCACTGACTCACTCACTGACTCATTCACTGACTCACTGACTCACTCACTCACTCACTGACTCACTCACTCACTCACTCACTCATTGATTCACTGACTTACTCACTGGCTCACTGTCTCACTCAATCACTCACTCACTCACTCACTCACTCATTGATTCACTGACTCACTGACTCATTGATTCACTCATTCACTCACCGACTCACTCACTCACTGACTGACTCACTCATTGATTCACTGACTTACTCACTGACTCACTGTCTCACTCAATCACTCACTCACTCACTCACTCACTCATTGATTCACTGATTCACTGACTCACTCACTCATTCACTGACTCACTCACTTACTCATTCACTGACTCACTGACTCACTCACTCACTGTCCTTTTTGTGTTTGAGAGTAAAAATAGTTGTTAGCCTTGCATCCAAATCTCTAACAAGTAAGGATAATCAGAGTGCATTTAAATTCCAAAATATATGTCTTTAAACTTGAAATGAAAATGTTTCATTTTTTGGGACATTTGAAGTAATAAACATTAAATCGCCCTAAATATAATGCTAGCTCTATACTTCCTATTTGGCCTCAGAAATAACAGTTATCAGAACAAAACAGTAACAGTTTGTTTAATTTTACTGCTAGCGATCAGGAAATATTTTAAGAAACCTTGTATCTGTGAGCCAGGGCTATACTTCAAAAGAAAAAGTGTTTTTGTTTTTGTGTGCGTGTGTGTGTGTGTGTGCAGATGATGAAAAGATAATGATGCATCAATGTCTGTCTCTGCTGACACTGAGCTCAGTGTCCCACTGTGACAAGAGCCAGGTGCTGATGGGAGAGACAAATCAAGCAGTAAATCAAAAACATATTGATTGGAGATGATTATACTTCTCATTCCCTCTCTCTTTATATATATGTCTGAGTGTGTATTTGTTCTTTCTTGTTATCATGATTTTAGTTGTCTTTCTTCCCCTCAAAATTTGCTCAATCACATAAAGAATCAGTTTTCTTCATATCAAAAGATATTGCACTGATTGACATCAAGATGTAAATGTCTTATCAAAGCATTATATAGCTTATCTGTTAAAATTAAACTGCACACTTACCTTTAAAACAAGCCATGTATAGGACATTATGAGCATGAGAAGGAGCAGTTCCTTTATAATATCTCTAACATATTTAGCTTTTTTTCTCTGACCATCTTTTATATATATATATATATATATATATATATATATATATATATATATATATATATATATATATATATATATATATATATATAAATACTTACTAATGTTGTTGAGGATAAAACCATCCCTCATGTTGTCCACAAAATGGTATCTACTACAAACTAATATATAAAGTTCTACAAGACTCACCTATAGCTCCTACATTCAATACTTTATACATGGTCACGCAAAGAAACAGAATATATGAACTTATGTTGATGACACACAACTTTACTCTGACAGTCAAGGAAAGTTGATACACTCTTCAAATTGTTTCTTTGCGCAAGGAAATGTATAAAGTTTTTTCTCTTCATTAAAACTGCAAACACATAGAATGGATTACTCATATATATTAATAAGAATCCCATTTGATTCAAGTATATATTTTTTTTTCGTACTCAAAATTATCAAAAATTATTTAGCAATATTAAGTTTAAATATCCTGTCTTTCAATCAATAGATAAATTATTGCAATGTTATGCTGATGGATGAATTCTGGTGAAGACTGGAAAGAGATCTCAACTAACTCCAGCTACCTGGTTGGTTGTTATGTTGGCTGGTGAGTTTAATTTAAGCTGTAGGCAGTACCTGAGGGAGAAGTAAGAAAAGATGTGGACAATATATATTTATATATAAAATGATTATATCACTTGACAAAAACTAGTCAAACACAAAAAAAATTTAACAAGGAATAATAGCAGGTGGACTGACAGAAAAATAGGTAAATAAAACACTATAAACAGGGAATAAGAGATTACAAAAATAAAAGGGGAGCTGACTTTCTCCAAATGCTTTTTATTCTTATAAACTGCAAACATTACATCAAAGGCTCAAAGCACAAAGCAAAACAATTAATTCAAATGCATAGGATTGTGACTGGCTACTGCCTTTACTGTACAAGCCATTCAGTTGTGGATGGTAGGTACATATTTTCTTTATGGGTAATAATATAAGCACCTAGATCGTACCTGGCAATTATTTACAGTTTTACAATGGTTTGGCAGAAATGAGTGCAATCTAATGTAAATTATTTTCAGTAGAGTCCTTAAATGACACTCAGTAAAGTCCAACACACTTTCACTTTAACCTGGGCAAAAAAAACTCTAGCATTTATACATGAAATATAGTTTAAGACATTAAAGTAAATAGTACATTTAAATCGAAAGAAATCTGCCTTTAAACTGATGTTTATGCTATGCATAGCATATTTTCAGTTCAAATCCTTTACTTGTTGAAATAAGATCTATGCTCCAAAACACCAAAATGGTCAATGTTAACAATTACATTGAGCACCAAACCATCAAATTAACTTTTGTGTTCTGAGGCCATTAGGATTCTGGAAGTGGCCATCCATATTTTGATGTAAATGTTCCTACTGATGAGAAAACAAAGCAGAACTGTTTTTTTTTTACTTATTTGTGGTAAACTTCACTCCGCATTGTGCAAACAGACCAAACTAGCTCCTCGGAGCATAACTGACCCAAAGATTATCCACGACATCAAATCCCCAACACAGAAATTTGAAGTAATGTCTTTTTCTGGAAACATCTGTTTAGGAAGAGCTATTTAGCCTCCTTCACAACTACCCATAGTAAAAAAAAAACACTATCTGATGGTAAAATAGTAAAAAAGGATTTAATGAATTTGTGTATTTTGAACTTTACAAATTAATAATCCACATGGGGTGAAAAAAACTAATCTGTAAAAGGTGATGTAGAGGAACAACATAAAAAAATCAACAAGGATGCTTGTTTTGGATCCTGTGTGTGGAGAATTGCTCTAATCCAAACTTGGACAATTTATCACTCATGGGACCACAGGGATGGAAAACAGTGTTTAATTCTTGGAGAAAAATTAGATTAACTCCTTATTTTTTCTTTCAAGCAGACAGTTGGCAAACCAGCCTATTAAAGCCATCTGTTGAACTGAAGCTTGAAACTGCTGTGATAAGGTTCTGAAATGATTTTCTTTGCTCACAGGTGCGTACTGCTGGTATTTTGTCGAAGCATATTTGTATTTCCATTCTTTTAGTTTAGCTGTAAAACCTTTGATTTGTGGTGTTAGGTTTTGGGCTCAAAATAACTGAAAATAATGCACTAGTTTAGTATCTGTCTAAAATAAAAAAAAATAAAAAATAATTCAACCAACTGTGTTTGAATTGTCAGATTTCTTATGGTATAGTTTTTGATGATTTCTCTTGTCTTAGAGAGTCAGATAAATGTACAGATTTAAGGTGGATCTAAACAGATTACAGTATCCATTGTTGTACCCAAGTTCACTCACTTACATTATATAGATTAATTGCACACAGGCAAGTGTTTCTAATCTTTTACTCCTGCTAATTATGAGGATTTTCTCCTAAGAGCTAAAGACAAAAAAACAAAACATTTAAAGGTCAAAAATAGTACATCATATAGATAATGGAAACATTTTCCACACAGATATGTTGGCTTGATAACGTATTCAATTCAATTCAGTCTATTCATAAATACAACACATGTAATCTCAAGGTACTTTACAGAGACTACTGTATACAGTCAGATTGGTCCAGTCTGACAGTCAGACCTTCTGTCAAGGAAAACCAGCTGTTTGCATGCACTCATTGACATGGAAGATATGCTCCTCCTGGATGAGATTGCAGCGACAATTTTCTCCTGTATTTGGTAATTGACAGCCCCCTCAATTTGAGCATGCATGCAGCTACAGTGGAGAGGAAAACTCCCTTTTAACAGGAAGAAACCTCGAAATGAAACAAGCCTCACTCTGAGCAGCCTTCTGACTAGGTCAAGTGGGGTCCAATGAATTAGAAGCAGACATATTAAAAAAACAAGCAAAGATGAATGACTTTAAATGACAATAACACCAAAGTTGTTTTTACTTTATTTTCTGAGATCAATTTAATCCCATCCAAATTAAGTGACTGACTAATCAGATTCTTTTTCGGAGACTCAGGTCCAAAGACATAACTTCTGGTTTGTCTGCCTTCAGAAGTAGAAAGGTTAGCGTCATATAGGTTTTTATGTTTTCAGCACATGTTTTTAGTATATGTAATGACTTAGTTTCATCAAGATGATAATTTTGCTAACTCTGATAGCTCAGTTGGAACTAAACAGTCAAACACAGTTCAGATTCTATTGGTAACTCAGATACCACACCACCATCCAGAAATTAACCACTTATATTTAGAGGAGTGCCAATGACCCTATTTTTAATAGAATAAATTTTATTTATTAACAATGAATAGAAAAGAATAAATGTTATTTCTTAAGAATGACATAAAATCATGACTGCTAAGAGCAGGGGGAATAGATGGTTCAAAAGAGCTATGGCTCTGGCTGAGTTTGGCAACTGTATAAAAAAGAAATCTAGGATTATTCCTAATTGCCTCTATTAGTGAAGAGAATATACTGCTCGACTTTTACAAAGGAACATTTTATACAGCAATAAACCAGATCAGACTAATAATCCAGACTAGGTGGGATGTGGAGCATCATTTTATCTCCAATTTAAAGTGCTGAGGTATGTTTTACTAGCCTGACGTAGTCCTACTCAATTCTAGTCAGAATATGAGTCTGATACTGCTCCATAAAGCTGTGATTATGGGGCGTGTTTCGA